>NC_133662.1:227072637-227376107 GCF_037893015.1 Macrotis lagotis
AATTGGCATTCTTTGACATTGTCCTTCTTTAGGGGTGTAAACTAATCTTTTCCAATCTAGTTCCCAAATTTAATAGTACAGTATTTTAACGCCATCATATTTTAACATTTTAAATAGTTCTTCTGGAATATCATCACCTTCACTGCCTTAACTGTTAACAGTGCTTCCTAAGGCCCACTTGACCTCATTCTCCTGCATGTCTGGCTCTAGATCAGTAACCACATCACCATGGGTATCAGTGATATTAAGATATTTCTCTTCTGTATATTCTTGTCACCAGTTCTGTATATTCTTGCCATCTCTTCTTAATCTCTTCTGCTTCTGTTAAATCACTATTTTTGCTTTTTATCATGCCCATTTTTTGCATTGTATGTCCCTAAAATCTCAATTTTTTTGAAGAGAATTCTCTTGTCTTTCCTATCCATTATTTTCTTCTATTTCCTTGCATTGCTGGTGTAAGAAAACTTTCTTTCCTTGTTAGTCTCTGGAATCTACATTCAGCTGGGTATATTGTTCCCATTCTTCTTTACTCTTTGCTTTCTTTCTTTCCTCAGTTACTTGTAAAGTCTTATCTGACAGCTATTTTGCTTTCCTTTGTTTCTTTTTCTTTGAGATGTTTTTATGGTTGCCTTCTGTACAATATTGCAAACCTCTGTCCATAGTTCTTCATGCATTCGATCTACCAGATTTCTTTCCTTAAATCTCTTCCTTATCCCACTTTCTATTCATAAGGGAGGTTATTTAGGTCATATCTATTTGGTTTAATGTTTTTCCCTACTTTCTTTAAGATTGAATTTTACAATAAAAAGTATGAGAAGAATTTTACAATAAGAGCCACAATCAGCCCTGGATCTAGTTTTAACTTACTACATGGAGCTTCACCACCTTTAGCTGCAAAGCATATAATCAATCTGATTTATAGATTGACCATCTATCTAAGCTTAGAGTCATTTTGATAGCTGAAAAAGAATTTTGGTTATGACCTGCAAATTACATTGACAAGCATCTCTTATGTGTATCTGCTTCATTTTGCATTCCAAGACCTTGCCTGATATTCTAAATAATTTTTCATTTCCTAATTTAGCATTCCAATCCACTGTGATGAATGTGACATTTTCTGAAAATATATTTTTAGAAGATATTGTAGGTCCCATAGAACTGATCAACTTTGGTCTCTTTGGCATTCATAGTTGGAGAATAGATTTATATTGTTGAATGGTTTGCCTTGATTATGAACATATAACACTGTCATTATCATTTAGCTTTCTCACTCTTTTATTGACTATAGGGTCTATTCCATTTCTTTTAAGGAATTCTTGCCCACAGCAGTAAATTTAGCAATTATTTGACCTCAATCCACCTACTCTCATTCACTTAAGTTCACTGACCCCTAAGATGTCAGTTTTTAATCTTTCTATCTCCAATCTGACTCTACCTTACCTTGGTTTATAGTGCTTAACTTTCAAGTTGCTTTGCAATAGTTTTGTACCTTTGGACCTTCCGTTCATCACCTGATACATCTGCCACTGAGGATTCTTTCAGCTTTGGCCCAACTGCTTCATTAAAACTGCAGATGTCCTCTGTTTTCCCCCAGTAGCATGTTGGACACCTTCCAACATGAACATCATCTTCTGATGTCAACTATTTGTAGTTGTCCTCTGTTTTTCTCTAGTAGCATGTTGGATATCTTCCATTTTGAGAGTTCATCTTCTGATGTCATCTCTTTTATCATTTTAATACTATCTGTGGGATTTCTCATCAAATATACTGTAGTAGTTTGCAATTTCTTTTGCCAGGGGTTCATCTCCAAACTAATAGTTTCACCCTCTACTATGGCATGATAATGATGCAGGAGAAGGATATAGAAGTAAAAATGACCAATAATGTCAAAATGCTTCTTGCCAGGGGAATCAAGGACTCCATCTAGGTTATATATACTATTTCCAAAGTGAATATATGGATCCAAGATGGGAGAACAACTTTAAGGAAGAGAAAGGAGAGGAATATAAATAAAAGAGTGAGTCACAAATAGTGGGCAGAATCTTGTAGTGTTATGTATGCTTAGGAAGGTAGAATATTCTGATTGCCTTCAGTTGCTTCCTTGTTATTGGAGATCCCTTTCTTTATAGAGATGTCTAATCCTGGTGAGAATTTATCTTCATCTCAATCTTCATTGAACTCTTTATTGCCAACTTTTTTGTTCAATAGAGTTGTAAATGTCAGCTGGTTTGGGGTTATTTCTGACCTAACATTTGAGGTATCTCAGAGAAAGCCTCAACCATTCCCAAGTTTCAGCAAGATAATTTTTTTCATACTTGAAATTTTCATCTCTTGCTATAGACACTTCTTATGATCCAGAAAATGTTTGTGAATCTCTTTTTGTTAGCCAATGAGTCAATCTCTGGCATATGTCCCTTTAGTGCTTGTTCTACTATTTTGAGTATGACTAGTTCAACAACAGAATTGAATTTATTAGTAATTATCCAAGACAGAGAAGCAATTTGGATAATCACTGTACCACTTTGCATTTCATCTATCTTTGGCCTTATTGAAAGCAATGTAGTCTCCTTTTATCACCAGTGGTTGTCTCTTTTCTGGTTTCTTCTCTCTGTTAATCATCAAGAGCCAATGAGCAAAGATTCCTAAGAAGGTATGTTGTTCCTCTTCTCCTTGGAAATCTTCCTAAGCAACTCTTCCTAAGATGATTTCCAAGACAGTCTCCCTGAAGTTTGTTCTGAACAGTTCAATCTCTAAAGAGAAACTTCCTTCACTATACCAGTCTCTTGCCAAACCATAGGCTGCTGCCATCCATTGAGCTGCCTCCAATGGGATGAATTTCTTGGAGAGTTATTGGTGACTGTGCTTCCTATTTTTTCTCCTTTAGGGAAAATAGTACCCTCTCTAAGAGTCTTTCTGCACATTCCCATCCTCTATGATAATTTGGAAATCTTTTTTGTGAGAGTAAAGCATAATCTTTTCCCCCCACACTAATATAAGGATTTTAAACACCATTGTAGATCTAAATTGGCCACAGGTTTTCTATAATTGTTTTCTATCATTTGTTAGCTTCATGCCTGTAATGATTTGAATATTTGCTTTTCTCCCTGTATTATCCCTTTTCTTCTTTCTTTCCCCTTTTACCACCCTTTATGAATGGATTTTGCAAATCCAGTTGTTTGGTGGTTTCTTAGTTGTGAAGGGAGGAGTTTCTCATCTATTTCTGGTTATTTCTCTCTACAATCTTTACTTTCTTTATTTCCTATAACTCAAGTTAGATTTTTATTCCTCCTGTCTCACTACATCTGAAGAAGTAGGTCTAAACAGGGAATCGCCAGTTGTGTAGCTTGAGAGATAATGTTTGCCCATCTCTTTGAGAGGAAAAGGGAGAAGAGAGTTCTTATCACTTGTACAATTAAAGCTCTCTAATCTATAGGGGAAGTACTAGCTCTAGACAAGGGTCACCATTAGCACAAGATACCAAGAAAAGTCAAATTTTCCCTAAACACTGGGTATAGCTCTGTCATCCATAGAGCCAGAGACCTAAAATCCTTTTAATCCAAACCACTGCCAGCTACATCCGGCCCTTCAAAGGGATGCAGCAAACAATTGGGAACCACAGCAGAAAGTGCATTGAAAGTCATTAAAATTGTGACTGAACATGGTGAGTACCAGATAACATCACAAAAAATTAAATAAATGCTATTCTAATAGACAGGAAAATATTTCTTTTGATTTAAGGGTTATTCCTGAAATAGCTGTCTATAAAAAGTCAACCCACTGACTTGTCAAGGCAAAAAGCAGAATTAGTTAAAAAAAAAACAAAAAGAAGAATGAGAAAAAAAATACTGAACTACATAAACAAGGAATTAACAATGATAAGTGGGAAATGGGTATCAAAAATCATACTGATTCAATTGGGGAATGGTTTAACAAACTTTGGTATATGTATGTCATGGAATGCTATTGTTCTATTAGAAACCAGGAGAGATGGGAATTCAGGGAAGGATGGAAAGATTTGCATGAACTGATGCTGAGTGAGATGAGCAGAACCAGAAAAACATTGTACACCCTAACAACAACATTGGTGTGATGATCAACCTTGATGGACTTGCTCATTCCATCAGTGCAACAATCAGGGACAATTTGGGGCTGTCTGCAATGGAGGATACTATCTGTATCCAGAGAAAGAATTGTGGAGTTTGAATAGACCAAAGACTATTACCTTCAATTTAGAAAAAACCCATTATCTTATTGTGTAATTTTGCTATCACTTATACTTTATGTTTCTTCCTTAAGGATATGACTTCTCTCTCATTACATTTAATTTAGATGAGTGTATACCATGAAAACTTTGTAAAGACTAATAGACTGCCTTCTGTGGGGGATGGGGGGAGGGAAGCAAGATTAGGGGAAAAATTGTAAAACTCAAAATACATAAAATCTTTCTTTAAAAAATACATTGACACTGTATATAGTAACTCCATATACAGTTTAGTCACTGTAAAGCTATTGCCACAGCAGAAAGACCAACAGAACCCAGAAATTGGTCTTGTCTTTTCTTCCAAGACAAAAAAGATAATGGTTGGAGACAATGGGTTCTTATGAAGGAAAAAAAAAGTCAATTAAGAGTAATATCATCTTATGAATCAGAAAAATGTCATAAATGGTAAAACCAATTAAAGAAAGCTTAGCAGATAAGTCAATTAAACAAAGTCATCCTGAAGATATATAAGAATGAAAAGGAATGCCACAATGGAAAAAATTTATAAAAAAACTGCTAAAATAAATGATTTCATCATTAAGGATTGTGGAAACATTACACTGAGACCCCAACATCATAATCAGGTAGACCTGATATAAAGAGAAGAAAAGTAGATTCATAGAATCATAGGTTTAAGGCTAGAAAGGATCTTTTTTTTAGATTTTTCAAGGCAATGGGGTTAAGTGGTTTGCCCAAGTTCACACAGCTAGGTAATTATTAAGTGTCTGAGGTCAGATTTGAACCCAGGTACTCCTGACTCCAAGGCCAGTGCTCTATCCACTGCAACACCTAGCTGCCCCCGCTAGAAAGGATCTTAGAAGTCACCTAAACCAACTTCATCATTTTACATATGAGAAAACTAAGTCTCAGAGAAGTTAGGTGATTTACCCAGTGTCACAAAAGTGTAATAAGTGGAAAAGTCAGAAAAAAAAATTCATGTCCTCTGTTGCCAAATATTTCATGCTGGAAAAGTAGTTGGATTGGACCAAGTATAAAGAGAAAAACTTCAAGCTGGAAAAGACAAGTCAAATCAAGTCAAAAAGCATTTATTAATGTATTACTACTATGTGCTTGACAATGATTGAGAAAGTGCAAAAAGATCAATATTCAAGATCTGAAGGAGAGAAAGCTTCCAAAAGTATGTGAGGTGGGGGGAAGGTAATTGTGAAGACATCAACAACCACCAATTTATTTGTAAACCTCCCATCATATGAAATATTAAGACAAGTTATCTATGCTCTAATTGAGAACATCCCAAATGAAGGTATTAATAGGAGAAAAGTAAGTTTTCAAAAGTGATATTCAGCGTTGTGTCATAGCTTTATCATTTTGCACTGATCCAGATGAAGAGAAAGTAACATCCTTTTGTTTTTCATTATGAAAAATCCCTTTTGATTCAATAGAACAAAACATTGCCTAAAAGGCAACTTTCCAACAATGGAATTTCTTTTTTTAAATTTATTTTTATTAAAGATATTATTTGAGTTTTACAATTTTTCCCCCAATCTTACTTCCCTCCCCCCTCCCCCCCACAGAAAGCACTCTGTCAGTCTTTACTTTGTTTCCATGTTGTACCTTGATGCAAACTGGGTGAGAGAGAAATCATATCCTTAAAGAAGAGAAGAGAAGTCTAAGAGGTAACACGATCAGACAATAAGATATCTGTTTTTTTCTAAATTAAAGGGAATAGTCCTTGCACTTTGTTCAAACTCCACAGCTCCTTATCTGGATACAGATGGCACTCTCCTTTGCAGACAGCCCAATATTGTTCTCGATTGTTGCACTGATGGAATGAGCAAGTCCTTCAAGGTTAAACATCACTCCCATGTTGCTGTTAGGGTGTACAGTGTTTTTCTGGTTCTGTTCATCTCACTCAGCATCAGTTCATGCAAATCCCTCCAGGCTTCCCTGAAATCCCATCCCTCCTGGTTCCTAATAGAACAATAGTGTTCCATGACATACATATACCACAGTTTGCTAAGCCATTCCCCAAATGAAGGACATTTACTTGATTTCCAATTCTTTGCCACCACAAACAGGGCTGCTATAAATATTTTTGTACAAGTAATGTTTTTAACCCTTTTTCATCATCTCTTCAGGGTATAGACCCAGTAGTGGTATTGCTGGGTCAAAGGGTATACACATTTTTGTTGCCCTTTGGGCATAGTTCCAAATAGTTCTCCAGAAGGGTTGGATGAGTTCACAGCTCCACCAACAGTGTAATAGCGTCCCAGATTTCCCACAACCCTTCCAACAATGATCATTATCCTTTCTGGTCATACTGGCCAATCTGAGAGGTGTGAGGTGGTACCTCAGAGAAGCTTTAATTTGCATTTCTCTAATAATTAATGATTTAGAACATTTTTTCCTATGGCTATGGATTTCTTTTATCTCCTCATCTGTAAATTGCCTTTGCATATCCTTTGACCATTTGTCAATTGGGGAATGTCTTTTTATTTTAAAAATATGACTCAGGGGGCGGAGCCAAGATGGCAACAAGAAGGGATCAAGTCTTAGGAGCTCTCTGATAAAACTCATCAGCTAAGGACTCTAACTAAACTTTCGAGAGACAGAACCCACAAAAGGACCCAGTGAGGCAGTTCTCCTGCTCAAGCTAACCTGGAAATGAGCAGAAAGGCTCTGCTCCCCAGGATTGGAGAGGTGGCCTGCCAGAGGGGTGGCCCGCTAGAGCCTCCCGGAGGCAGCCCCAGGGCGCTGGGAGTCTCAGCTCACAGCAGCGGGGGAGTCTCCTGAGCTGCACCCCAAGGAGCACCAGGCACAAAGTTGGGGAACAGCAGGGGACCTCTGCCAGAGCGTACACATGGAGCCCAGCCCTCGGGGCACACAGGGAGCAGCTTGGTCTTTCTGCAGCCCAGAGCCAGAAACAGAAGCAGGCGGAGCCGGTAAGCAGGAGCCTCCAGGGCATGAGCCCATTGAGCTGAGGGAGGGGAGTGAAGAGAAACTGCAAGCTCTGTCCTCTGCCCCTGGAACAGGACCCTGGGGCTCTGACCACATTCAGGTCCTGATCACAGTCTAGGCCCCCCCCATAGAACAGCAGGGCTCCCCCCACCTCGGCCCGTGGCAGAGGGGGGCGCTTATGGTCATTCACAGACCAGGAAGGAGGACAGAGCCTGACACACTGAGACCCTTGTGGGAGTGCCCCAAAAGCTCAGGAAGCACCCCAAAACAGGCCCAGGCTGGGAAAATGAGCAAGCAGAGAAACAAAAGGAAGACTATTGGGAAATATTTTGCAAATGAGCCCAAGAAGGATCAAAATACTCAGTCTGAAGATGAGGAAGCACAAGCTCCTGCATCTAAAGACTCCAAGAAAAACAGAAATTGGGCCCAGGCTATGACAGAGCTCAAAAAAGACTTTGAAAATCAAATGGGGGAGTTGGAAGAAAAACTGGGAAAAGAAAGGAGAGAGATGCAGGAAAAACATGAAAATGAAGTCAGCAGCTTAGTCAAGGAAATCCAAAAAAAATGCTGAAGAAAATAGCATGCTAAAAACCAGCTTAGGTCAAATGGATAAAGCAGTTCAAAAAGTTATTGAGGAGAAGAATGCTTTAAAAAGCAAAATGGGCCAGATGGAAAAAGAGATAAGAAAACTCTCTGAGAACAAATCCTTCAGACAAAGAATAGAATTCAGGGAGATTGATGAATTTACCAGAAATCAGGAATCAATACTTCAAAACAAAAAAAAATGAAAAATTAGAAGAAAATGTGAAATATCTCATTGAAAAAACAACTGATATGGAAAACAGACTTAGGAAAGATAATTTAAAAATTATTGGAATACCTGAAAGTCATGATCAGGAAAAGAGCCTTGACATCATTTTCAAAGAATTACTACAGGAAAATTGCCCTGATATTCTAGAAGCAGAGGGCAAAAGAGAAATGGAGAGAATCCACCAATCCCCCTGAGAAAGAGATCCCAAAAAACCAACCCCTAGGAATATTATAGCCAAGTTCCAGAACTCCAAAGTCAAAGAGAAAATATTACAAGCAGCCAGAAGAACACAGTTCAAATATCGTGGAGCTGCAGTCAGGATCACACAGGACTTAGCAGCAACTACATTGGAAGCTCGTAGGGCTTGGAATACAATATACTGGAAGGCAAAAGTGCTTAGAATGCAGCCAAGAATGAACTACCCAGCAAAGCTGAATGTCCTCTTCCAGGGAAAAAGATGGACTTTCAATGAACCAGGGGAATTTCAAATGTTCCTTTTGGAATGGCCAGAGCTGAACAGAAGGTTTGATCTTCAGATACAGGACTCAGGTGAAGCATGGAGATTGGAGGAGAGGGGGGAAATATGAGGGACTTAATGATAATGAACTGCATGTATTCCTGCATAGAAAAATGACACTGATAATACTCATATGAGCCTCCTCAGTTAATAGAGCAGGTAGGGGGAGCTTTTATAGTGGAAGCACAGGAGAAAGCTGAATTCGAAGATAAAATATGGTGTAAAAATGGAGTCAATAGGAAAAAAAAGGGAAATGGAATGGGAGAAAGAAAAAGGAGAGGGGGAATAGTTCAAGATATTTCACTTAAGATTTTTTTTATTACAATGAGCTATTGCAATGATATGGAAGGGGGGAGACAAGGGGGAATGAGAGAACCTTTTCTCTCATCAGAGATGGTTAGGAGAGGAAACAGCATATATACTCAATGGGGTATAGACATCTGGAGTAAGAAGGAGGGGGGAGCAGGGGGAAGGGGTGGGGATGTGAATAAAGGAGGAGAGGATGGACCATGGGGGGAGAGTGGTCAGATATAACACATTTTCTTTCTTACTTCTTGCAAGGGGCTGGGATTGGAAGGCCTGCCCAGGACCATAGGGCCAGGTGGATTCTGGGCCTAAGGAGTGGTATGGGGGATCAAGGCTTCTTGGCCCCAGGACCAGGGATCTGTATGCTAGCCAGTCAACGACCCTACAGCAGAGTCAGAGTGAAAGGAGAGAGAAAATAGAGTACATGGTAGTGGAAAAATAAGAAAGGAGGGAGTTGCGATCAGCAATGGCAACGGTGGAAAAATATGGAAGTAACTTTTGTGATGGACTTATAAAGAATGAGATCCACCAATGACAGAATTGTTGGTGTTGGAACAAAGACTGAAGCACATTTTTTTGTTATTATTATTTGGGGGAGGGTGCAGGGCAAATGGGGCTGGATGGCCTGCCTGGGGCCACATAGCAGGGTGTTCTTTGGGTGTCTGGGGCCAGATTTGGACCCAGGTGCTCCTGGCTCAAGGGCCAATGCTCTGTCTGCCACCCAGCCACCCCTACTATTATTACTATTTTATTTTATTTTGGGTCTTTTTTTTCTTTTTTTTTTTTTTTTTGGTTTTTGCAGGGCAATGGGGATTGGGTGGCTTGCATGTCACATGGCTGGGTGATTGTTGGGTTTACGAGGCTGGATGTGGGCTCGGGTGCTTGTGGCTCCAGGGCTGGTGCTTCGTCCATTGCGCCACCTGGCCATACCTACAATTATTACTATTTTTTTTTATTTTAATTTTTTCTCTCCCCTTTATTTTTTTCACCCAAGCAAGTCTATCTATTATTCATGGGGGAGGAGGGGTATTTTGTTTACTTGTAAACAAGAATTTTTTATTAATGTAAAAAAATTTGTACAAAATGAGAATAAACAATAAATTTAAAAAGAAAAAAAATATGACTCAGTTCTCTGTATATTTTAGAAATGAGTCCTTTGTCAGAATCATTAGTTGTGAAGATTGTTTCCCAATTTACTACATTTCTTTTGATCTTGGTTACATTGGTTTTATCTGTACAAAAGCTTTTTAATTTAATGTAATCGAAATCATCTAATTGGTTTTTGGTGATGTTCTCCAACTCTTCCTTAGTCATAAGCTGCTCCCTTTCCATAGATCTGACAAGTAGACTAGTCCTTGATCTTCTAATTTGCTTATAGTATTGTTTTTTATGTCTGTGTCCTGTAACCATTTGGATCTTATCTTGGTAAAGGGTGTGAGGGTTGGTCTAATCTAAGTTTCTTCCAACAATGGAATTTCAAAGCCTTCATCAATATCACTTCAAACTCCTTAAACGAAATCACAGGAAAAAACCTTCAACATGGATTCAGTAGATCATAAACATTAGGAAAGGCATACAACTGAAAGATTCACAAAAGATGTTTGCCACTGTGATAGTAGACATTCACACAAGTTCCAAGTTATAGTTTTTTCCATGTATTGTGAGGTGTTCATGGATGACACTGTTCTAGATACAAACCCTCAAATGTTGCCAAGTTTCTTGGAAAGGATCAAGATCTTGGTCATACGAGAAAAATGAAAATGATAAAGTCTATTGTGCCCAGCTTATACTGTGCATTTGAATGAAAAATGTTCACATACTACTACTACTAATAACTAGTATTTATATAATGTTTTAATGTTTATAAAGTGTTTTATAGGGATTATCACATTTAATCTTCATAACAATTTTGGAAGATGTGCTATTATTATCCGCATTAGAGAGAAGAGGACACTAAAGCAGGCAAAGGCTAAGTGACTTATAGTAAGGTCATATAGCTAGTAAATGTCTGACACTGGAATTGAACTTGGGACTTCCTGATTTCAGATCCAATGTACTTCCTACTACCACCTAACTACCAATCATTAGTATATCTGTATGGTATAGATGGACAGTAATTTGGACCTGGATTTGAAGAGAAAGAAAGTAGTTTGCATTGCCTTCAAGAAATTGCAAAACTGCCTTGATAAACTCAAGTTTCCTATGGAAACAAAGGGTCATCTTCTTATTACCAGAATTCTATGCATGTTGCTGAATCTCAGTGAAATATGAATGGTATGGTCCATAGAAAATAACAGCCTTTGAAGCATTAAAAATGACTCTTTCACAGAAGGCAATGAAGGAACTCATGATAGGTGGGAGTAGGTTGCAACATATAACCAATGAAGAACTTAGGAAAAAAAACAAGGAAAAAGATAGCATCAAGGAAATATGGGATAAGAAGAGCAGAAGGGCTGCTCCATGCTAAAGGATAACAAATGAGTAGCCAGTATGTTATACTGATATCCCCATTATGTCAGAAGAGATCATAGAAGACCTCCAGAATATTGAGTGAACCACTGATATTTAACTTATAGAAGTACATGAACAAGAGTTTCTGGATCCTTCCATATCAATGACATCATAGGTCCATTGAACATGCACATAGCATCCCAAATCCAGAGATAGGTAATTCATAACTTCTGCCTTTACCAATTAATTGGGGGAGAAAAGACAAATAAAAAATTAAAGGGGAGCATAAGATAAGGAACTTGGATGAGACTCATCAGCAAAGAAACTCATTGCTGTAGAAACTATCATCCTGAACTTTGTCTTATTTTATAAATTAACATTTTAAACACCTTAAACTTAATTTTCCTAAAATAGGATATAATCCAATAAATAATTTCACAGGGAATCTGAACCAGAAGAAACTTTAATGGTTCTCCAAGGCATCTCCATTCATTTTATAGATTAGAAAGTTGAAACCCAGGGAGGAGACTTGCCCAAGGTCAGGCTGCTAGTTAAGGACAGAATCTGGATGAGAACTTGGCTCTTCCACTGTCTAGTTTAATGGCCTCTCTGCTACATCATATTGCCTCTACAGGAGAAGTTATTGGCAGAGTCTGTATTTGCTGAGCCCTCCAAAGGGCAATTTAATAATTCCATGAGATCTCTCTCATCCAATCTCTTTGCAGATAAGGAAGCCTCTGGAATGAAAGACATTCATTCCCAATGGTGTTCTATAAAACTTGTCTGATTCAGGTAGTAACCATCTTCTCCTTTCCATTATATCCTATACCAGTTTAGCAGGTTTGCTCTTATTGAGTACATCAAGGCAATACAAAATCAGTTTCCAATAGAAACTAGAAAGAGAAAAAAATAAATCTCCCTGTGACTCAACTTTCTCATCTATAAAATGAAACCAAAGTGATCCTTTAAGATCCCCTTCCTTCTCCAGCATTCGATGAGTCCAGACATTCAAATGATAAGGACTGTCTTTAAATCCTGACTCTTGATAGTTATTTGTTATGTAGCTTCAGTCTCCTCCTCCCATAAAATGGGGATGATAATAATAGATGCAGTGCCTGTCTCGTGAGATTGTTGTGAAGATCCATGGGATAATATAAGTAAAAGTTCTTTGAAAGCTTTAAAAGGTTTGTAGCGATAGAGACGAGACATGTGATTTCAATGGTGTAGGAAATTCTCAGGGTAGCACCTTCTCTTGAAGAATAAATGTTAACTATCATTATAATTACATATATTTATACATGTTTGTTAATTAGTAATGTAGATGGTGCAATATATAGAGTGCTGGTCCTAGAATCAAGAAATCCTTAGTTCAAATCCAGCTTCAGACAATTCCTTGCTGTGTGACTCTGGGTGAGTCATTAACCTGTCTGTCTCAGTTTCCTCAATTAAAAATGGGAATAATAATAATAGCATTTACCTCTCAGAGTTGTTGAGAGAATCAAATGAGATAATATTTGTAAAACACTTAGCATAGTGCCTGAAATGTTGTTCTTACTCACTCTTCATTTTGGAGGATGACCAAGACATGATGTTTGGGTAAAATGGTGGCTGATGGGTGATGATGGCACAGCAACCCCTCACTCAAATCCAATTCATGCGCATGTCATGGCATCACTCCTCTTATGTCATAATCTTCTTCAAGAAGGAAGGATAAGCATCATTGACTTATGCATAAATTGGATTTAAATGAAGAAAAGTTGCTCAAAGTCATCAGTTTCTCTCTTCCGGAGTCATTGAAGTCCAGTGGCAGGACAAAAGTCAAGACAATTTGGCTACAGTGGATGACCTTGTGCTTTTCAGTGGTCTAAGAGCTGCACCGAGTCTGCTTTAGTCATCTTCATGCTAAATAGAACAAATTATTTTCATTCACCCATTCAGTCAGGAAGAAGTCCTCACATGCTTAGGGGAGATCCTATCAGTTTGGAGAGGTTTGAGACCCATCAGTTACCCTACACCCTGGTTAAGCCCATCTGCCAAGATGACTGTGTGGCCACTTCATATGCTAGTTTCTTGGAGTCATAGATAAGAGTTGGGTGAAGGTGGATACAAAAGATGGATGAAGAGTCCCAAAAGGGACCTGGCAAGTCCTCAAAGAAAAAATATTAGTCCTCCTGGAACATCATGCACACCCAGATTGACACATTGTAGGCATTTGATAAATGGCTGTTTCCTTCCTTCTTCATAACTTATAGTTCTAAGAGAGTTGTCTATAACACCAAGAGACTTAGTTATGCTCAGAGTCTCACAAGTAACCTGTGTCAGAAGCAGGACTGTGCCATATAAAGTGCTATATAAATTTGATTGATATTATTAATATTATTATCATTGTTATCCCATTTTTCTTTTTTCCATGAGCTAACCATTTGACTAATGTTCTATAGCTGAAAAAATTATTAAGATTTAAGTTCATATTCTGGAGACTCACTGAAATCATCTTTGGTACAACTAGTAGCAGATTGAAAAATTATTACGCTATAACAATAAACTGCTATTATCAAGTTGTACATAGAAAGGGAACTGAAAGGACATTAATGATGATGATGTTTTTGTCCTTCCTTCTTGAAGAAGACCCTGACATCAAGTAGGTGATGTCATGATAAGTATATGAATTGGATTTGAGTGTGTGTGTGTGTGTGTGTGTGTGTGTGTGTGTGTGGTGCTGTGCTAAGACTCCAGACAAACTTTCTCCTCCAGAGCACCTGAGTCCAGAGGCCAGATATGGATCAGGAGGACTGGAGATGGTCCTGGATGTGAGGCAATCAGGGTTAAGTGACTTAACCAAGGTTGCACAGCTAGTAAGAGTTAAGTGTCTGAGGGCAGATTCAAATGCCCATCCTCCTGATTCCAAGGTCAGTGCCCTATTCACTGCACCACCTAGCTGCTAGTAGCACTGACCTTGGAGTCAGGAGGATGGACAATCGAATCTAGCCTCAGACATTTGATACTCACCAGTTGTATGACCTTAGACAAGTCACTTAATCATGATTGCCTCGCATCCAAGACCATCTCCAGTCTTCCTGATCCATATCTGACCACTGGTCCCATATGTCTCTGGAGAAAAAAGTGAGGCAGTGACTTAGCACAGTCCTCCCTCACTCAAATCTAATTCATGTACATGTCATGGCATTACCTTCTCTTATGTCATGGTCTTCTTCAAGAATGAAGGATGAGCATCATTCTCAAGGCATATCAAATCAACCTCTTATATGCCATACATCGTGGTAACCATTAAAGTTTTGTAATAAAATATTTTAAAATGTAAAAACCATTTTTAATTCAAGGGGCACAAAAAAAAGATGGCAGACCAAACTTGGTCCAAGGATCATAATTTGCCATCTACCATGCTAAACTCTCATACCCTGCTATGTCTACATAAAGACAACCTACTCTTCCCAAAGAGTAACTTTGGTGCCTGATGGTTCAATATATGTCAGAGATATGCAATAGAAGTCCCAGAGAAACAGAATCCAGTCATCACAAAAACAAATAGAATTCCACACACACACACTTAAGAAAGAAAATGATTCTGACTTATGTAAAGTTGCCCAGATAGGGATTCAGCGTCTGCTTATAGGGTATAATATGTGGTAAAAGTGAGGAGACTCAGGTTTGCTTCCTTGCTCCAACACTTAATTAGCTGAATGACCTTGGATGAATCACAAGAACAATTTGTCTGGCTGACTGGTGCAAGTGAAACAAGAGAGAAGAAAACTGCCAAAGGGACTTAGAACACTAAAGAAAATGTAAACAGTCATTTTACGGAGGATGATTTATAGTCTACTTTGCCTCAATTGTACAAAAATCATTAATATTTGCTACATACAAATCCCCATATGAGTGCTCAGGAACCAAAACCAAAATCATCATCATCACCATCAATCACCATCATCATCATCATCATCTCAGCAGGTACACGGAAAAATTAAAAAAGTTAAGTCAAGAAAGAAAAAATTCAACCAACTGGGAGATTCCAAAAGGCTCCATGGATGCTCTCTTTGTAGTAAAGGCAATCTTTTTCTGTCAATTCACTATCCCACTCACTGCAATGAGTTTTTAAACCTTTCCTTCCTCCTTCCCCTTGCACTTGAGAACCTTGCCTCTTATTTCACTGAAAAAAATATGGAAACCATTGTCTTAAAGCTCCTTCTTTTTCTTCCCCTACCTCCTGCCTTCCTCTCATCATGAAACACTCAGATACCTTCCATAATTATCTCTATCATCCAAGCTTCACATGAAGAGATAGTCCTTCTTTCCAAGGTTAACTTCTTTGCATGCACAAGTGGTCTGATTTCAGCCCCTCTTTCTCAGCAACTTCTTCCTCTATCATCCACACTTTATCTGATTTTCAGACTTTTCTCCTCTATTGACTATTTCCCTGCTGTCTACAATGCATCCATTTCTCTCCCATCTTTGTACATCCATACCTCCATCAAACCAAAAAAACCAAAAGAACCAAAAAAACAAAAAAGACATTCACTTGACCCCCCATCCCCACTAGCTATCAGCTCAGATCTATCCTAGTTTTCATGGTTGAATTCCTTAAGAAAGCTATATATAATCAATTTCTCCACTTCCTATCCTCTTAGTCTCTTCTTAACTCTCAACTTCTTAGCTCTTGGTCTCACCATTCAACAGAAACTATTCCCTCCAAAGTTACTAATGATTTCATGAATTGTCAGATATAATCTTTTTTCCTTTGTTCTCATACTTCTTGACCTCTCTAATACCCTTCCATACTGTCGATCACCATTTTCTCCTGCATATTTTCTCTCTAGGTTTTCCCAACAGTGCTCTTTCCTGGTCCTCCTCTTACCCATCTGAGCTCCTTCTCATTCTCCTTTGCAGGATCTTCAACTAAATTTTTCACCACTAATGTTAGTGTTCCCCCAGAGCTCTGACCCAGACACTTTCTCTTTTCTCTTGTCTTCTCTTGTCTTCTCTTGTCTTCTCTTCTCTTCCCTTTCTTATCTTCCTTCCTCTCCTCTTCCTTTTTATTCCTCTTCTCTTCTCTCCTCTCCTCTTTTCCCTGTATAGTAGTTAAGTCAACTCATCAGAGATCCAATTATCATCTTTATGCAGATAATTTTCACTCTATTTATTCAATCAGATCTTCTTGTGACTTCAATCTCACATTTCCAATATTTATTTGAATATCTCATATTGGATATCCCCTAAATGTCTTGAACTAAAATTTTTCAAAACTAAACCCACTATCTTCTCCCTAAAACTCTTCCCTCCTCCAAACTTACTGATTACTATCCAGAAGACCCCTGAAGTTTCTTGAATATGGAATAATATGATCAGACTTAAGTTTCAGGAATATCATTTTGGCAGTTGGGTAGAGGTTAATTTATAAAAGAGAGGAAGACTGGAGGGAGAGAAAGAGAGAACCTGTGGTGGTGGCCATGTGAATAAAGAGAAGGGGTCAGATGGGAGATACAGTGTGGCAACTTAATTGGATTTAAAAGGTAAAGGAAAGAAAAGAACCAAAAATGACCCTAAGATTACAAACTGGAAGGATTGTGAGGATTTCAAAGGAATAAAGAAGTTAGGAAGAGAAGTGTTTGGAGGACAGAGATAATGAATTCTATTTTGCTAAGTTTGAGATGGCAATAGAACATCGAATTGGAAATATTCAGAAAGCAGCTGGTTAAAAACCTGTGGGAACAAGCAGGATATTTGTACAAAGCAGAACAAAAAAACCAGTTTCCCCACCTCCCCCCAATTCCCAGACACACACAAACAACCCACAAAAGGAAATGTGTTGAGTGAATGGTGAAGCACTGGAGAAGATAAGAATGACCTTGACAAATCCTGGAAAAAACCTCTTCTCAAATCTTGGGAGATGATTTATGATGGGGGGAAGGAGTTCAGCTTAAATCTAACCTCCAAGTCTGACTTTACAAAAGAGTACCCCTTCCTCATCTCCTACCCTTTCTTTTGTGGATACTTAGACATTGCTTATTGTGTAGGTATTCACTCTACCCATTTGGGAATACAAATATCATAACATATATAGTAATGCAAGACTGGGAGTGACTAAGTTAATAAGTCAAACTCACATTACTATAATAATACTTAAATTTTATACAGTATTTATTATGATAAGCACATTACAATTATTGTTTCATTTGATCCTCACAATGACTTTAGAAGATAGGGTTGAAAACTGAGGCAAAAAAAAAAAATCCTTGCCCAGGATCACACAACTAATAAATGTCTGAAATCAGATTTGAACTCAGGAAGATGAATCTTACTGACTTCAGACCTAGCATTCTATCTACTATGCTATTTAGCTGTCCTTCCCTGTTTTACAAATGGGGAAACTGAGGTAGAGATCACACAATTTTTTAAGTATCTGAGACCAAATTTGATCATATTTTTTTTTAGGTTTTTGCAAGGCAAATGGGGTTAAGTGGCTTGCCCAAGGCCACACAGCTAAGTAATTATTAAGTGTCTGAGACTGGATTTGAACCCAGGTACTCCTGACTCCAGGGCCAGTGCTTTATCCACTATGCCACCTAGCAGCCCCCATATATTTTTTCTTAACTTCATGTCTAGAACCCAATTAATTGTGTTACCTACATATTAATAATATAATTATGTAATATGAAATATATGTGATAATGAAATTTAATGTAATAATATTTAGTATGATGTGATTTTCATCTGATATGTATGTGTTAACCAAAAAGAAGAGGACAGAGAAATTTTATGATATTCATATCTATGGATAACATTGTACAGCTTACAAGAGCCCCAAAATACCAAGGACCACCTTGATGAAATCCCATTCATTAAAAAGAGATACATTCCAGGTCAAAAAAAAAAAAGAAACCAAATAAAGACCCTCATATTGAATTTGTTCTTCAGTTACTGTTTTTCATTCTCATAGAAAACCATGACATCAGGGAAATTATGCCATGACAAGCAAGTGAATTGGATTTGAGTGAGAAGTGCTGTACTAAGTCACCAGCCTTACTTTCTCCTCCAGAGTCATCTGGGTCTAATTGCCAGATATGACCCTGGATGTGAGGTGATCAGAGTTAAGTGACTTGCCCAAGGTCAGTGTCAACAGATTTGAACTCAGGTCTCTGGAGCACCATCTAACTTCTGTTCTTAAGTACTTGTGTTTTGAACAACCACTACAACAGGATGATGAATTTGAAGAGAAGGAGGTCTAGTTGAGAAACTGTGCATCCACTTCATTATCTCCCTTGTCTGGCAGGCAGCTACTCCTCTTCTCCATATCATAGAAACCCTCTCTTCTTTCAAGATACATCTGAAGTAACACCTTCTAGGCAAAGTCTTTCCTGTTGCTTCTCAACTACTAATCCTACTTCCTTGAATTTATTCTCTTTATATTTATTCCAGATTGACTTTATATGCCCTTATTATCTTCGTGCCTTGAAGGGAGGAATGATTTCATTTATTGTAGCTGCATCCCCAGTGCTTGGCCTATATAGTAGACCCTTAACAAATACTTGTTGATTAATTAGTTGATTCCAATTTGCTCACTGATACAAAATTCCATCTTTTTAGCTCCAATATTCTCAATGAATCAATGAAAAAGCATCAAATGCTATGTGACAAATTCTAGTAAAATAAAGACTAAGGCAAGATGGTTATAGATGAGAATCACATTTATAGAGGATCTGAAGGATGATGGAAAGGAGTGTTCTATATAGTGAATATGCCACTAACAGTAACTGACATGTGAGAAGTTGTATCAAGGACAACACCAAGAATATATATCTGATCAGAGGAAAGGATTGATTTGTGTTGGTATTGAAGTAAGAGTGAGAGATAGCAGATGGACAGTATGGCCAAATGGGTTCAAATCCATACTCAGAAATTCACTAACTATTTGACCTTGGACAAATCTCTTAACCTCTCTGATTCTCAGAGGCCTTATCTGTAAAGTGAGATGAGGTAGACTGGATGATTTCTAAACTTCGTTCTACTCTAAGAATCAATGGTCCAATAATCAATGAAATATTATGAACCCTAAAGGAAGGAGTTTTTCAAAAAAGGTTCTATAACAGCATACATTTACAGACTACTTTAAAGATCTGCAAAGTTCTTTACACATATTATCTGTCACTTGAGTCACTTAATGTTTTTCTCTAGACAATCATGGAAGGATAGGCCTGTCTTGGAAGAGAAGGCACAGGTACTAATAGTGGGGAGTCAATGAAGCAATAAACCATAATGGAGTATGCTTCAATTGGGGATTGAATTAGATGATCTTTGAGGTTTCTTCCACCTCTGTGATTCTAATTCCATGATTTCCTATTTGTATTGTGCTTTGCAATTTAAAAAATAATTCTTTGAGATAAATATTGTAAGCATACAGTAGTATTTGTACTTTACAGATAAGAAAGTCAAGGTTAAAAGTATATTTATTATCTATAGTCACATTACTGGTGACAAAGCTAATATGCAAGCTAAGCTATTCAGTCTCTAAGTATTGTATTCTTTCTAACCCTTCTCTTTGACCTTGCCATGCCTTTCTCCCCATTCTGGGTGATCTTTCCAGGTTCCTAAGGCCCTCATGTTCAATTGGATGTCTAGAGCCTCTATGGAGGCACCTCATCCAAGTCTTTATTCTCTGGTGATACTTCATTTCTTTCAGCTTTTCTATTGAAAAACATTCACCTGGAGCCTCATGATATTTCAACACTTAAACACCTACTTCAATGAATCTATGATCTCATGGTGGGAGTTAGAGGGGGAGTTGTCATACCCTTCAATAATTTGTAGATCATAATTCATCCATACTTTTCCATCATGAGCATTCTTTTCTATCTCCTTTTCTCAGCACATATCTTCCACAAGAAGTTCACTCTTTTAGATTCCTTGATGTTGTATAAATAACAAGGGAGCATTTGAGCTGTCCATTGATTATCTTTCACTCCCAGTAGATGACCAGTCTACTTTCCTTTATGATTATCCTTAAAAGTAGAAGGGGCCTCTCTCCCACTGGTGCTTTCTTCTCTTATTCTTTCCTCTCCACTCTCTTCCTCATCTGACAGTCTTACTGCTGTTCTCCCCAGTCCAGCTGTGAATATACAGTTGTCCTATATTTTCTTAACAATCATCTTTAAAAACTCACTTTCTGAGGGGGTAGAGACAATATGGTCACA
This sequence comes from Macrotis lagotis, assembly GCF_037893015.1. Lineage (NCBI taxonomy): Eukaryota > Metazoa > Chordata > Mammalia > Peramelemorphia > Peramelidae > Macrotis > Macrotis lagotis. Next base: position 227,093,109 of record NC_133662.1, read on the forward strand.
TGAAGGATCGAGTCTTAGGAGCTCTCTGATAAAAACTCACAGGCTAAGGACTCTAATTAAGCTTCTGAGAGACAGAGCCCACAAGGGGACCCATTGAGGCAGTTCTCCTGCTCGGGGTGACCTGGAGGGGAGCGGAGGGGCTCTGCTCCCCTGGGTCGGAGGGCCCGCCAGAGGGGTGGCCCCAGCAAGAGAACTTCAGCCTCCCGGAGGCAGCCCCAGGGCGATGGGAGCCTCGGCTCGCAGCAGCGAGGGAGTCTCCTGGGCTGCACCCCGGGGAGCACCGGGCACAGGGTGGGGGAGCAGCAGGGGACCTCTGCCGGGGCCAGCAAGTGGAGCCCAGCCCTCGGGGCACAAGGCAAGCAGCTTGGTCTTTGGGCAGCCCGGACCCGGAGGCAAATGTGGGCGGAGCTGGTGGGCTGGAGCCCCCAGGGCATGAGCCTATTGAGCTGAGGGAGGGGAGTGAAGAGAGACCGCCAGGCTCTGTCCTCTGCCCCTGGAACAGGACTCTGGGGCTCTGACTGCATTGGGATCCTGATCCCAGTCTGGGACCCCATGAGCAGTGGGTCCCCCCCACCTCAGCCCCATGGCAGAGGGGTGCGCTTGTGGTCATTCGCGGGCCAGGAGGGAGGACAGGGCCTCACACACTGGACCCTTGTGGGAGTGTCCTGGAAGCTCGGGAGGCACCCCAAAAAACGGGCTTAAGCTGGGAAGATGAGCAGGCAGGGAAACAGGGGGAAGACCATTGAGAAATATTTTGCAAATGAGCCCAGGAAGGATCAAAGTACTCAGTCTGGGGATGAGGAAGCACAGGCTCCTGCATCTGGGGACTCCGAGAGGAACAGGAATTGGGCTCAGGCTATGACAGAGCTCAGAAGGGACTTTGAGGGTCAGATGAGGGAGTTGGAGGAAAAACTGGGAGAAGAAGGGAGAGAGATACAGGAAAAACATGAGGATGGAGTCAGCAGCTTAGTCGGGGAGATCCAAAAAAATGCTGAAGAAAATGGCATGCTCAAAACCGGTTTGGGTCAAATGGATAAAGCAGTTCAGGAAGTTGTTGAGGAGAAGAATGCTTTAGAAAGCAGAGTTGGCCAGATGGAAAAAGAGATAGGAAGGCTCTCTGAGGAGAACAGGTCCTTCAGACAGAGAATAGAATTCAGGGAGATTGATGAATTTAGCAGAAATCAGAAATCAATACTTCAAAACCAAAAAAATGAAAGATTGGAAGAAGATGTGAAATAATCTCATTGAAAAAACAACTGATATGGAAAACAGACTCAGGAAAGATAATTTAAAAATTATTGGAATACCTGAAGGTCATAATCAGGAAAAGAGCCTTGACATCATTTTCAAGGAATTACTGCAGGAGAATTGCCCTGATGTTCTGGAAGTGGAGGGCAAAGTGGAGGTGGAGAGAGTCCACTGATCCCCCCGAGAGGGAGATCCCAGGGAACCAACCCCCTGGAGTGTTATGGCCAAGTTCCAGAACTCCCAAGTCGGGGAGAGAATATTGCAAGCAGCCAGAGGGACGCAGTTCAGATATCGTGGAGCTGCAGTCAGGATCACACAGGACTTAGCAGCAACTGCATTGGAAGCTCGTAGGGCTTGGAATACAATATGCTGGAAGGCAGAGGAGCTTGGAATGCAGCCAAGAATGAACTACCCAGCAGGGCTGAATGTCCTCTTCCAGGGGAAAAAGATGGACTTTCAATGAACCAGGGGAATTTCAAATGTTCCTTTTGGAGTGGCCAGAGCTGAACAGAGGGTTTGATCTTCGGATACAGGACTCAGATGAGGCATGGAGATTGGAGAAGAGGGGGGAAAAATGAGGGATTTGGTGATGGTGAACTGCATGTGTTCCTGCATGGAAAGGTGACACTGATAGTGCTCATATGAACCTTCTTGGTTGATAGAGCAGGTAGAGGGAGCTTTTGTGGTTGAAGCACAGGAGAAAGCTGAATTTGAAGATAAAATATGGTGTGGAAATGGAGTCAATAGGAAACAAGGGGAAATGGAATGGGAGAGAGAAGGAGGAGAGGGGGAATAGTCCAAGATATCTCACATAATAAGATTTTTTTTATTACAATGAGCTGTTGCAGTGATGTGGAGGGGGGCAGGCAGGGGGAATGAGAGAGACTTTGCTCTCATTGGAGATGGCTAGGAGAGGAAACAGCGGATGTACTCGATGGGATATGGACATCTGGAGTAGGAGGGAGGCGGGGCAGGGGTGGGGGTGGGGATGTGAGTGGGGGGGATGGACCATGGTGGGGAGTGGTCAGATATGACACATTTTCTTTTTTGCTTCTTGCGGCGGGGGGGGGGGGGGGGGGGCTGGGATTGGATGGCCTGCCTGGGACCGTGGGGCCAGGTGGATTCTGGGCCTGGGGGGGGGGTGGCTTGGGGCTTCTTGGCCCCAGGACCAGGGATCTGTCTGCTGTGCCGCTCCAGCGGCCCTGCAGCGTACTTGGGGGGGGGGGGGAGAATATAGTACATGGTAGTGGAGAAATAAGAACGGAGGGAGTTGCGATCAGCAATGGCAACGGTGGAAGAATATGGAGGTAGCTTTTGTGATGGACTTATCATGAAGAATGTGATCTACCCATGACAGAGTTGTTGGTGTTGGAACAAAGCATGAAGCCCATTTTTTGTAATTATTATTTGGGGGAGGGTGCAGGGCAGGTGGGGCTGGGTGGCCTGCCTGGGGCCACATAGCAGGGTGATCTTTGGGTGTCTGGGGCCAGATTTGAACCCAGGTGCTCCTGGCTCAAGGGCCCGTGCTCTGTCTGCCACCCAGCCACCCCTACTATTATTACTATTTTATTTTATTTTGGGTCTTTTTTTTCCTTCTTTTTGGTTTTTGCAGGGCAGTGGGGATCGGGTGGCTTGCATGTCGCATGGCTGGGTGATTGTTGGGTTTACGAGGCTGGATGTGGACTCGGTGCTTGTGGCTCCAGGGCTGGTGCTTCATCCATTGAGCCACCTGGCCATACCTACAATTATTACTATTTTTTTTATTTTAATTTTTTTCTCTCCCCTATACTTTTTTCGCCCAAGCAAGTCTATTTATATTCATGGGGGGAGGGGTATTTTGTTTACTTGTAAACAAGAATATTTTATTAATGTAAAAAAAATTGTACAAAATGAGAATAAAAAATAAATTAAAAAAAGAAACAAAAGAAAAGAAAAAAGTAGAAGGGGTATTTTAAAAAATCCTTTCAAAAAAAATACTAAAGATAAAAATGAAGAAAAAACCATAAACCTAACTTTCAGAGAGGCAGCTGGGTGACACTGTAGATAGAATGCTGGACCTGGAATCAGAAAGTCCCAGGTTCAAATCCAGTTTCAGATACTTACTGTCAACCCTGTAAGTCACTTAACCAATTCTTGCTAAGTTTCCTCAGTTGAAAATCTGGGATAACTGTAGCCCCTTTACAAAAATAAAAAAAAACACAACAAAAACCAATAGCCCTCTCTCCCAGGCTTGCTATGAAAATCAAATGAAATGATATTTGTAAAGTTTTTATCATAGTATCTGTCAGATTGGTGTCTTCAAAGGTACCTGGGAGTCTATTTACTATAACTTGGTGTTTGCATAAATTGCTCTAGCTCCCTTTGTCTGCTTCATTATAAAACCATACAGACCCTACTCGCTTTCAAGTCATTCAGTTATTCTATCTATGATTTAGATGGGGACCTGATTTCTTGAGTAGAAGGAACAGATGTGATATCATTACCCAAGACAAGACCACAATAGGGACTTGGACATAGTGATGTAACAGAAGCATATATCAATTTGAATCCTTCTTGCTTGGGAGAGGCTCCTACTCATGGCATATATATTATCAATAAATTCTAGTTTTAGGAGAGGTAGATGTAACTGCAGTTCTATTCTAAAAACAGATTAACATATTTTATGTGCTCCAGCTGCTTTTCCCATATTTGTTTGCTTTGGTATCACTTGTATTTCCTTCTTTTACTATCCAAATGTGGTAGCTCCAATGTCATTAATTAGGAAAATTATTTGTTATAGTAAACTTGAAAGATGTTTCCCATTTTTCATTTCCTCCTTCTAGTAAATGCCCTCAGGATGCCTTAGTTGAGTTTTCTGTAATCTTTTGTCTACTCTATGGTTTCTTGGTCTTTTATGAGATGATATTGCTCATAATAGTATACCATCATCTTTCATAATAATCTATGTATTCTCTGACCTTCCTTTTTCAGTACTAAGCCTATTACATCTCCCTCATCAGGGTTCTCAGGTTCCTTGAGGGATTTGCGAGTCTCTCTCTGCCATTACCTCAAGCCCCCAAGAGCAGGTTCTCCTTTTTTATTAAGGAGTCCGTGATGAGTGCCTTGTTTTCATTTAATCAATTAACATCAATTAGCCTTTACAAAAAAGATATTTGCTTCACATATATAGCAAGATCAACCCTATAAATATTTTCTTCAACATGTAGGGACATAGCACTCCTATAGTATACCATCTCAGACTCTGACAAGGATCTGACTCACAATTTTGCTTATTTCCTATATAGCATTGATCCCACCAAGTTCAAGTCTAAAAGCAGTATTTCTTATAAAGACTATCAGACTGCCCCAACATAAGGCTTCTCTTGGGGGGGGGAGTAGGATGGGGGTGAATTGTAAAATTCAAAACCTTGCAAAAAATGATTGGTAGAAACTATTATTGTATATAATTGGAAACCAAATAAAATATGAATCCTGTTTGTTTCTTGAGACCTTAAAGCTCACCTGGCTGAAACACTTGGCCTACATCGCCAGACTCTAACTATTGCTGACTTTTGAAATTCTCAAAGTTCTGTACCTAGAATGGAATAAATCAAGGACTTAAGATCCTGTTCTTGAGGGGTCATGGGAGGGATGCTGGGAGAGACAGAGAAAGAGGTCCCAAGACTTTCTCCTCCTTATATTACATAGTCTCATTGATCATGAGCAAAGATATCATCTCAATCCAAAGACATGGTAAAAAGACATGGCCAAAACTAATATCAGCTCTTTTGAAGATACTGATAGTTCCAGATTTTCTGCCAATTAAAAATTCCCTCTCCCAATCAGACATCTCTCAAAAAGCTCCTCAGTTGATAGACCAAGTAAAATTTATATAAGCAGTTAATTAATATCCACATATGTATTGATCCTAACAATTCTCTCAGAAGTAGTTCCCCAGCATCCTGTAATAAAAGGTTTGCAGCCTGTGATGGAACCAGTACCTTCATAGCTTTAACTTTTATGGAGGATATATCAGCCAGTCATTGGACTGCCAAGTCAGCCTATCTGAAGAAGCAAGGTTGCTAAAGAGGCATGTGTCAGACCATTCCAGCACTATCTCTCTTCAAATGCTGGTAGTGAAAACCCAGTGTCCCTGAGCCCCAGTGCTCTAGAAATAACCATAACCCTACTACCACTAGCCCTACTTATAACTCAGTACTTGCATCAAGAATTGAGGGAGTGTAGATGTCAGAGAAGACAGGAACTTTTTTTAGTTTTTGAAAGGCAATGGGGTTAAGTGGCTTGCCCAAGGCCACACAGCTAGGTCATTATTAAGTGTCTGAGACCGGATTTGAACCCAGGTACTCCTGACTCCAGGGCCAGTGCTTTATCCACTGCACCACCTAGCCGCCCCAGACAGGCACTTTTTAAGTGCTCCTGGTGATCCCTCAAGAATAACATGAAAGAAACCTCTTAACAGAAACTCGATCAACAAAACCCAGAAAAAGAAACTAGGAGAAAAAATACCTATCAACAAGGTCTGTCTCAGGGGACCGTGGGTGAACTGGAAGTGGAGACCAGAGGTTCACCACAGGGACAGCAGTGGAGGGGAAGCCAGAGGACCAGCCACAGAGACTTTGATGAGAGGCAGGTCTGAGACCAAACTTTAGCCAGGGAGTCTGGCCAGGGGTGGAGAGGTCTGCATGCCTGGAAATTATTCAGCTCAGTGATGGACCTGAGTTTCATATTTTTAGTGGAGCATTCTTCCAGGAACAAATGGTAGCCGCACCCAAACCCCTCAAACTCAGGTGTGGACTACAGAGTACACTCAGCTGAAAGGGAGATTGACTTCCAGCCCATTGTTCAAGGTCATCTCAAACCCTGCTGTCCCTCTTCACTAACTCCTCACCCCCTCCTCACTCCCTCCAGGATTGGGAGAGGGCTTCAATCACTCCAGAGAAAGCAACCAGCAGCCCCTACTGGTCTGCCCTTGGAAGTACTAAGCCAAGTGAATAAAGCCTCTAGGGTTTTCAAAAACATACCTCTGAGAGCCAGCCCCTCCTGCAACACAAGATCCTAGGAAAAAATGAAGAAAAACCAGCAAAAAGGGGGACCCATGGAGAAATACTTAGAAGTACCAGATTCTAACCCAGAGAGATCTAGCACTTCAGAGGAGAATATGAATTAGTCTCCAGCCCAGAAAGACTTACCTGAAGAAATCAGGAAGGAGCTTAAAAATCAATTGGAAAAGTTGGGAAAAGAAACTCAAGTGAAGATTAACACATTGCAAGAGAAAATTAATATCTCTCAACAAGAAAAAGAAATCCTTGGAAAATACAATTGGACAAATTCAAAATGAGAATAACTCTCTCAGATCCTCAATTGGGCAAATGCAAAAAGAAAGTAATTCTCTCAAAACTGCACTTGGGCAAATGGAAAACTCCTTTAAAAATAGAATTGTCTAACTGGGAAATGAGTTGCAAGAGGTAAATGAAGAAAATTCTTCTCTAAAAAAAAAGAAAGGAATCTGTAGAAACTAGTGAATTCATGAGACAACAATATTTTGTTAAACAGAACCAAAAGATCAAAAAAAAAAAAATAGAAGAAAATGTAAAATACCTCATCAGCAAAACCACTGACCTCGAGAACTGATCAAGAAGGAACAACCTGGGGCAGTTAGGTGGCATAGTGGATAAAGTACTGGCCTTGGAGTCAGGAGTACCTGGGTTCAAATCTGGTCTCAGACACTTAATAATTGCCTAGCTGTGTGGCCTTGGGCAAGCCACTTAACCCCATTGCCTTGCAAAAACCTTAAAAAAAAGGAACAACCTGAGAATTATAGGACTTCTTGAAAACACTGAAGAGAAAAAAAAAGCCTGGACTTAATATTACAGATTTAGTGATGGAAAACTGCCCTAATATCATGGAAGCAGAGGGCAAAATAATTATTGGAAGAATTCATCAATCCCTTCCGGAAAGAGATCCTAAAATGAAAACACCAAGGAATGTTGTGGTCAAATTCTAGAACTATCAGATAAAAGAGAAAATCCTGCAAGCAGCCAAAAAGAAACAATTTAAATAACAAGGAGTCACAGTAAGGATTACACAGGACCCGGCTGCATGAACATTAAGGGATTGAATGGTCTGGAATGAGATATTCTGAAGAGCAAGGGAGCTTGGAATGCAGCCAAGAATCCACTATCTGGCAAAGCTGAACCTTCTATTCCAGGGGGAAAGATGGATATTTAATGAAATGGGAGACTTCCAACATTTCCTGATGAAAAGACCAAAGTTAAATAGAAAATCTGGACATCAAACAGGAGGCTCAAAAAAATGCATAAAAAGGGGGGGGTAAAGAAAAAAACTGCTATTCAATAAGATGAAATTGGTTATATCTCTACTTGGGAGAAAGATTCTCATAACTCTTGAAACTTGTAACTCTGTTAGAGAGAATATGCTTAGCCAGAAGTGATGGACCCTCATGAATTATTTGTGAAGCTACTATCCAATAAGATGAAACTGGCTATATCCCTACCTGGGAGAAAGACTCTAATAACTATCAAGAATTGTAACTCTATTAGAGAGAATATACTTAGCCAGAAGTGATGGACTCTCATGAATTTTCTGTCACTCAGATAGAATGATTTAAAAATAATATCTCCTTAAAAAGGGGGACAGTAACAAGACAGGAGGATGTAGGAGATTGAATGGGATAAATCACATTATATTAAGAGGTACAAAAGACCTATTGCAGTAGAGGGGAAGAAATGAGGAGATTAGAACCACCTGAATCTTCTTCTCATCAGAGTTGGCTTAAAGTTAACTTACACACACTAAGTTAAGAAACTTATCTTGCCTTTCAAGTTTTAAAAGGGGGAAAGGGGGGATGGGAAGGGGAGAAAAGGGGAACTAACAGAGGGAAGGGAAGGATGAAGGGAAAAGGGAAAGGGGAAAGAAAGGGGGTTGATATAGGAGGGCAAACACACTGAAGGTGGTGGTATTCAGAAACAAAATACTGGGGAATATGGATAAGGGAAAAAGAGGGGAAAATACAAATAGAGGGAAGATAGCATGGAGGGCAATAAAGAGTTAATTATAACTTCAAATGTGAATGGGATGAACTCTCCCTTAACATGTAAGCAAATAGCAGAGTTGATTAAAAACAAGAAACCTACAATAAAGTGCTTACAAAAAACTTATTTGAAGCAGAGAGATACATATAGAGTAAAAGTAAAGGACTGGAGCAAAATATATTTTGCTTTGGCTAAAGTGAAAAAAACAGGGGTTGCAATCCTTATCTCAGACAAAGCAGCTGCAAAAATAGATATCGTTAAAAGAGATAAGGAAGGAAATTATATTCTCCTAAAATGTACCATAGATGATAAAAAAAATTCCAATACTAAATATGTTTGCACCCAATGGTATAGCATCCAAATTCTTAGAGGAGAAGTTGAAAGAGCTACAGGAAGACATAGATAGCAAAACTGTAATAGTGGGAGACCTCAACCTCTCACTCTCAGATTTAGATAAATCTAACCATAAAATAAAAAAGAAGGAAGTTAAGGAGGTAAATAGATTGTTAGAAAACTTAGATATGATAGACTTAAGGAGGAAACTGAATGGGGATAGAAAGGAATATACTTTTTTTTCCTCTGCAATACATGGCACTTAACAAAAATTGACCTTGTACTAGGGCATAAAAACTCAATGAGCAATTGCAAAAAGGCAGAAATAGTGAATAAATCTTTCTCAGATCATAATGCAATAAAAATCATAGGCAATATGGGGCCAGGGAGATATAGACCCAAAATTAATTGGAAACTAAATAAATTCATTTTAAAGAATGAGTGAATCAAACAACAAATTATAGAAAGAATTAATTATTTCATCCCATTTCGTTATGACAATAATGAAACAACATACCAAAACCTATGGGATGCACTCAAGGCAGCTGTCAGGGGATATATTTTATCTTTAAATGCTTCCATGAATAAATTAGAGAAAGAGGAAATCAATGAACTAAGTATGCAACTAAAAAAATTAGAGAAAGAACAAATTAAAAACCTACAATTAAATGCCAAATTATAAATTCTAAAAATTAAAGGAGAAATTAATAAAAGCAAAAGCAAAAAAACTATTGAACTTATACATAAAACCAGGAGTTTGTTTTATGAAAAAACAATAAAATTAATAAACCTCTGGTCAATTTGATAAAAAGAAGAAAACCAAATTGCTAGTATAAATGAAAAAGGTGAACTCACCAACAATGAGGAGGAAATTAAAGTAATAATTTGGAATTATTAACCCAACTCCATGCCAATAAATTTGACAATCTAAGTAAAATGGACAAATATTTACAAAAAATAAATTGGCCACATAAAATGAAGAGGAAATGAATTACCTAAATAACCCTACCTCAGAAAAAAAATTCAACAAGTCATTATTGGATTCCCTAGGAAAAAATCTCCAGGGTCAGATGGATTCACAAGTGAATTCTATCAAACATTTAAGAAACAATTGGTTCCAATTCTATATAAACTCTTTGGGAAAATAGGTGAAGACAGAACTCTGCCTAACTCTTTCTATGACTCCAATATGGGGCTGATACCTAAACCAGGAAGAGTTAAAACAGAGAAAGAAAATTATAGACCCATCTCCCTGATGAATATAGATGCAAAAATCTTGAATAAAATCTTAGCAAAACAATTACAACAAGTTATCACAAGTTTTAAAAGGAGGAAAGGGGGGATGGGAAGGGGAGAAAAAGGGAAACTAATAATACATTATGATCAAGTAGGATTGATCCCAGGAATGCAGTGTTGGTTCAATATTAGGAAAACTGTTAGTATAATAAATTATATCAATAACAAACCTATCAGAAATCTTATGATTTATATCAATACTTTAAAAGTTTTTGGCAAAATACAGCACCCATTCCTACTAAAAACACTATAGAGAATGTAGGAATAAATGGATTGTTCCTTAGAATAATAAGTAGTATCTATCTGAAACCATCAATAAACATTATATGCAATATGGATAGGCTAGAGGCATTCCCAGTAAGATTAGAGGTGAAACAAGGATGCCCATTATCAACCCCTACTATTCAATAGTGCATTAGAAATGTTAGCTTCAGCAATAAAAGAAGAAAGAGAAATTGAAGGAATTAGAATTGGGAAGGAAGAGACAAAAACTCTTACTCTTTACAGATAACATGATGTATACCTAGAGAATCCCCCAAAATCATCTAGAAATAATTAGCAACTTTAGCAAAGTCGCAGGATATAAAATAAACCCTCATAAATCCTCAACATTTCTATATATGACTAGCAAGATACAGCAGAAAGAGAAATCCCATTCAAAGTAACCTCAGACAATATAAAATACCTGGGAGTCTACCTGCCAAGGCAAACTCAAAAACTATTTGAAAACAATTACAAAACACTTCTCACACAAATAAAATCAGATTTAAATAACCAGGCAAATACCAACTGTTCATGGATAGGTTGAGTTAATATAATAAAAATGACAACTCTACCAAAACTAAACTACTTGTTTAGTGCCCTACCAATCAAAATTCCAAAATTACTTTAATGAGTTAGAAAAAAATGTAAGTAAATTCATATGGGGATATAAAAAGTCAAGAATTTCCAGGGATTCAATGAAAAAAAGTACAAAAGAAGGTGATTTAGCCTTACAAGATCTAAAATTATAAAGCATCAGTCATCAAACCTGTTTGGTATTGGCTAAGAAATAGAGTGGTGGATCAGTGGAATAGACTAGGTTCAATAGCAGGAGATGATTACAGTAATCTACTGTTTGATAAACCCAAAGAGTCCAGCTATTGGGATAAAAACTCTCTCTTCGATAAAAACTGTTGGGAAAATTGGAAGTTAGTATGGAAGAAACTTGGATTCAATCAACACCTCACACCCTATACCAAGAGAAGATTAAAACTGATACAGAATTTAGACATAAAAAACAATATTATAAGCAAACTAGATGATCAAGTAGTAGTATACCTGTCAGATCTATGGAAAGGGAAGCAGTTTGTGACCATGGAAGAGAAGGAGAATATTATTAAAAACAAACTATATAATTTTGTTTACATTAAGTAAAACAGCTTTTACACAGACAAAACCACTGTAACCAAGGTCAAAAAAAAGTAGTAAATTGGGAAACAATTTTTACGACTAGTATTTCTGACAAAGGAATCATTTCTAAAATATACAGAGAACTGAGTCTTTTTTTAAAAAAAAAAACAAGCCATTCCCCAATTGACAAATGGTCAAAGGATATGCAAAGGCAATTTACAGATGAGGAAATCAAAGAGATTCATAGTCATATGAAAAATTGTTCTAAATCACTACTTATTATAGAAGTACAAATTAAAGCTTCTCTGAGGTACCACCTCACACCTCTCAGACTGGCCAATACGACCAGAAAGGAAAATGATCAGTGTTGAAAGGGCTGTGGGAAATCTGGGACACTAATACTTTGTTGGTGGAGCTGTGAACTCATCCAACCTTTCTGGAGAGCAATTTGGAATTATGCCCAAAGGGTTACAAAAATGTGGATACCCTTTGATCCAGCAATACCACTACTGGGTCTATACCCTGAAGAGATTATTGAAAAGGGTAAAAATAACACTTGTACAAAAATATTCATAGCACCCATGTTTATGGTTGCAAAGAATTGGAAATCAAATAAATGTTCTTCAGTTCAGGAATGACTTAACAAACTGTGGTATATGTACGTCATGGAACACTATTGTTCTATTAGAAACCAGGAAGGATGGGAATTCAGGGAAGCCTGGGAGGATTTGCATGAACTGATGCTGAGTGAAATGAGTAGAACCAGAAAAACATTGTACACCCTAACAGCAACATAGGGGTCTTGATAAACTTTGATGGACTTGCTCATTCCATCAGTGCAACAATCAGGGACAATTTTGGGTTATCTGCAATGGAGAATACCATCTGTATCCAGAGAAAGAAATGTGGAGTTTGAACAAAGACCAAAGACTATTACCTTCAATTTCGAGGAGGAAAAAACCATTATCTCATTATGTAATTTTGCTATTTCTTTCTTTTTTTTAGTTTTTTGGCAAGGCAAATGGGGTTAAGTGGCTTGGCCAAGGCCACACAGGTAATTATTATGTGCCTGAGCCCGAATTTGAACTCAGGTACTCCTGATTCGAGGGTTGATGCTCTATCCAAAGCACCACCTGGTCGCCCCATTTTTGCTATTTCTTATACTTTATTTTTCTTCCTTAAGGATATGCTTTCTCTCTCATCACATTCACCTTAGATCAATGTATAGACTGCCTTCTGTGGGGGTTGGGGGGAAGCAAGAATAGGGAAAAAAAATTGTAAAACTTAAAAATAAATCTTTCTTAAATAAAAAGAATTGAGGGAATGAAACAGTCATCCTTGGAACCGTCAACTGCTACCAACAAGAATTGGACCCCGAAGTACTGGGAGTAGCTTTTTTCCCAGACCACTGGTCTTACTTCTAGACTAACCCCAGAAGTCATTGTCAAGGGAAGTAATTCTTGTAAAGATGGAGCTTGATAACTTTCTTTGCAGCATATTCACAGCCAAGTCAAGATTTGGAAAAGAAATCTTTTGCTGTCAAAACCCTTGGTACTATAAATGGTCCCATAACAGAAATTGATGTGATTTGATTCATGGAAATAATGTTGAAGAAAATGTGTTATACCCTGCTTAGGAAGGAATATTGGGCAGTCCTGTCTGACTTGTAGCTTATGTTGTCTTCCTCTGTTAGAATGTGAACTCTTAATAGTAGAGATGGTCTTGCTTTTCTGTTTGTACTCCAAGTTCTCAGCCCAATTCTTTGCATGAAGTAGGTGCTTAAAGGAATCTTTTTTCAATTTATCCATTCATTTAATGTGTCAATGACTTTACATGGCTTAAATATCTTTTTAAAATAGGGATAGTATGTATCAATCAATATTCTTTTATCCATTTCTCATTTTTTTGAGAGAAGAGTTGGCACAATTATATGTCATTGTTTCTCATTTTTGTTCTTCTAATTTGCTATTGATTTTGATTGATGATCTAACAAATTGCTGATCTAATAATATATAAACACCTAACGGGCATGACTCCCACAATAGTAATTGATTAACTCTTTTAAAGCATAATTAAATTTTGATATTGTTTTATTATTTTAATGTGTAATGCCTCCCAACTCTTTTCTTTGTTTTTTGGTTTTTATTTTGACAGGCAATGGGGTTAAGTGGGTTGCCCAAGGTCACACAGCTAGGTAATTATTAAGTGTCTGAGGCTGAATTTGAGCTCAGGTCCTCCTGACTCCAGAGCTGGTGCTCTATCCACTGCACCACCTAACTGCCCCCCAACTCTTTTCTTAAGGCACATAAGAACAGGCATCAGTATCATCTATGTGTCATTGGCTTTACCCAGTTTTTTATTCCTGACCCTTTTTCACATATTTTTTACTGCACATAAACTGCAAATGTCTTTCTAGTACATTTTTGGTAAGTACTTATTATATAAGTACTTATTATTATAAGACCTACAATACAAGGTGACCAAGTATCCCATGGAATAATGTTTCTTATTTTCTTTAGATATCAACCATTCAATAAACATTTATTAAATGCCTATTGGGTGCCAGACAGTATACTAAGAACTGGAAATACAGAAAGAGACAAAAGACACTCCCTATCCCCAAGGAATTTACAATCTAATGGGAACATATGACAAAAACAATTCAACCAACTCTTTATTTATTTCTCCAAGGAGAACTGGTGAATGAACATTCTTCAGACTCCATCTATGACAAAAAATACCAAGAAGAAGGTTCATTTATTTGTCAGTGGACAGAAATAGGGGCTACAATTGGAATTCCAAGTGTGAGATTCTTATCCATATTAGGGGCAACTAGGTGGCACAATGGATAGGATACTGGCCTTGGATTCAGGATGATGGGAGTTTGAATTCCACCTCAGACACTAAAGTCTTACTAGTTGTATGGCCTTGGGCAAAACATTTAACCCTGATTGCCTCGCATCCAGGATCAGCTCCAGTCTTCATGATTCATATCTGGCCACTGGACCCAGATGACTCTGGAGGAGAAAGAGCAGTTGGAGACCTAGCGCAGCATCCCCTCACTCAAATACAATTCTTGTGCTTGTCATGGCATCACCTCCTTGATGTCATGGTCTTTGAAAATGAAAGACAAACATTATTATTGAAGAAGTAAATAAAGAAGTTGGTAGAATTGCTTTTCATCATATGTCCCCATTAGATTATAAGTTCCTTGTGGACAGGGTTTGTCTTTTGTCTCTTTCTGCATCTCCATTTAAAAGACCATTCTCTGTTCAAAAAAATCCAGTCTAATATCATGTGTAAGTCATGACTTCACTTTCCGGATGACATGGTCTTCTTTGAGAATGAAGACTAGACTATACTAGACTAGTCTTAGAAGGCAATCAACTTCTAAGGAGATCATACTAAAAAGTCTTTCCAGTATGGGAGAACCTGTAAGAGGTTGTACTGTGATGGCTTAGACTTTGTGAAAACAGGGTCACCTCTAAGCCAGGATGAGACCTTCAAGTAAACTATATTGACTTGATAGGATACACAATGTAAATGCATAAAAATATAAATTGAGATTTTTAAAAAAGTTTTAGTTTAAGTCAATAGATATTAACATTAAACTGCAAATGTATTTTGTGCAACCATGACTGGGTAGTTGGTAAGTGGCTCTTGTCCTTAATTATCAAAGAAGACCAAAATGGTATCTCTATGTTAAAAATAAGTTACAGTATGTCCAACTGTGACTGATCAGACCAGTATGATCTCGGAATGCTCCACCACAGGTTGATCACAAAGAATACATGTGGACACCTGGGGTGGGTTCTCTAAACTTGCACATCTCACACTTCTTATGAGCTACTTTAATTCTACTTTGCTCATAGAGCACAGCATCCTCTCTGATGAGGGGACACCATGCTGGGCAGTCCTCTGTCAGTTTCCCGTGCTGCACAATCAATTCCAAAGTTCTTAAGAAAGACCTTGAGAGTGTCCTTGAATTACTTTTTCTGACCACACTGTGAGCACTTGCCCTGTATGAGTTCCCCATAAGCCATGAATAGGTAAATCCCTTCCACAGGAGGGATGCTTTGGTTGGACCACATAGGTAAATGACGACCTGTGGCAGAGCTTTGAAAAGTTCAGAACTGTACTTCAAAGGCACTAAAATTAGGTCACTGTGTTTTCTCCCTCTATTAAAATGTGGGGCAGGGATTGCCTTATATCTCTCTCTGTTTCCTCATCACTTAGCACAATTCTTTGCAGATAGCAAATGCTCTTAGTTATAATTTATGATTATATATTATAATTATATAATTATATAAATTAACTCTTTTCCATTAATCCATTGTCCATTCATTCACAACCCACTGATAGATGATTGCTTAAGAGCACAAAAAGGAGAAATTACTTAAAATGCTATAATAAAAAAGAGAAAAGAGTCTTTGAGAAGGATAATGTCACAAACTATACAGGAGAGAGAGAAAGTAGGAAGGAACTTGACTCCTTTCCAAACCAAAAGCTCTAAGTAATTTGAATTGTAAAAACACTAACAGCATCCACATCCTCTCTTCTAACCACAGGACCACACAGCCTCTATCTTACTTAGACGTTCTTTTGTTTCTCTTGGTTTTATTCATACTCTGCCACAGCTTAATTAGACAATCAGACCTGACTTATTGTTAAAATTCCCATTGCCCTCTATTCATCCCATAAACAAGAATCAAAGGGAGAGCTTCATTCTCTGGCTTTTGAATTACTAAGGTCATAATATCTACAATAGTCTCTAGACCAGGAGTCATTTGCCTTTTTTGGGGTGTTGGATCCTTTTGACAATCTGATGAAGCCATGGATCCTTCTCAGAATCATGTATTTAAATACATAATATAAAATATATAGTCATGGAGAAAGGTCATAGGATTATAGGATCATAGCCTTGCATTTGGAAGGAAATTTAGTCCTCAACTCTCATTTTTATAGATGGAAAAAACTAAGACCCAGAGAAGAAATTTGGCCAAGATTCCATACCTTGACTTATCATAGACACATTTTATATATGTTCTAAGATGAGAAAATGAATAGAGAAGGAGATAAGGAATGACCACATTCATTTTCACAGATTATCCTCAAAGGAAAACAAAATCCTGATTTCAAGTTATCCATAATAGTGCAAGTACAAAGCAACCTTGAAATAACAATTTTTCATAGTAAAACCCAAAATACTGTAAGATATTTTCCTCTAGAGGCTCCCTACGCCAGTCAAAAGCATATTTACCAGTTCTTTTCCACCCAGTCAGCAATACTAAAGAACTAATATATGACTGGAAATCCTGAGATCCCACCCAAGATGAGGACTTCCTGTCCATAACTAATATTTTGGTCAAAGGTTATTTGTATAAATGAAAAGGAAAAATGACTTGTAATCTCACTTAATAGAAATCTTTTAAATAACCACCTAAGTACTCAATATCTCCGGAGACTACAATCTATGCTGTGGCATTTCAATATAATGATGAAGTTCATAGTAACCACCAGAATTTATATAGTCTCTACTATGTACAAGACACTGGTATAAGTGATCCTCACAACAATCTTATTATTATCTCCACTTTGCAGTTGAGGAAACGGAGGCAGAAAGAGTTGAAATAACTCTCCCATGATCACATAACTAGCAAGTATTGAAGATAGCTATGTACTCAGGTCTTCCTGACTCCAGGTCCAAAACTCTAACCATGTCTCCACCAGCTCCTCATTCAAGAAGCAAATTTAAGCAAAGTATTCATTGAATGTCTATCAGATTTAAAGCATGGTAGATGAGAAAAGGGATGTGCTACTGCCTTTTCAAGGAGATTAAGATTTACATATATAGATATGTGTATCTATGTGTCTATGTGTACACACCCACATATTTGTGTAAGTATACAAGCAACTAACATAATGACATTATAACATATGTAAATAACTAACATATAAAACAACTAACATAAGAAAGCATATGATAAATTCTACACAAAAGGTAAAGATGAACTCTCTTCAGGAGTTCAGAGAAGGAATCTCTGGAACCTGGTGAATTTAAGGAAGAGAGAAAACTGGGCGAAATTTTATGCAGATTTGGTGGGATGGGCCAGAGAGATGGAGGAAGACATTCTTGGTGTGGAAAAGATCATGAGTCCAATTTAGCTGGAGTATGGGTTTCTTAAAGACCAGTGGTGGGAGATAAAGTTGAAGAAGTTGATTTGGGTTTTGCAAATCATTAACTTACCAAGGTCAGATATTAGTTTTCTTATCTGTTCCCAGGGCATTGAGCCTGCTTGTTCCCCAGAAAAGAACTCTGGTTTTTCCATAGGTTACTGTTGAGAAGATCAGATGATATATTGACAGAAAGACAGTAGGGTAGTGAATAGAATTAAAAATCAATGAAGAGTCAGAAAAAAAAAACTGGATTCAAACACTGTATAAGATCCTTGTGAGCTTCATAGCTTTCAGTGAGTCATTCAACCCCACTGAGCCTCAATTTCCTCATCTGTAAAACAGGGATAAACATCTTGGCAAGTCATAATCAATTTGAGTCTATTTCTTCATCTGTATGATGGAAACAATAATGCCTCCCTCTTTTATAGTTATTATGAAGATCTGATGACATCATGTAAGTCAAGTGTTTGCCAACTTTAAAGAACGATTTTCAAAGTGAGTGATCATTATTATTGATATTGACATTCTAATTTCTGATGACCTTGAATTGGAGCTTTGCTCTCCAACCTTCTCCTCTCCCTACCTTCTCCCTAAACTTCTACTATTTTTCTCTCCATGCCAATCAAAGTCCCTGACATCCATTTGACTTTTCAATAAGAGGTACTCATTAATTATTTAACCATAGGCTCTCAAAAAATCAAATTTACCCAGGACATCCTTTTAAATTAAATCTGCATTATTAACACTGTCCCTGTCACATTGTTAAGTGTAGACAACCAACAAAACAATAATTCAAGTTCCAATTTGTAGCTTTTGTTGATTTTCAAGGAGTCCATGCTCCCACTGAAAACTTAACAATCTGTTCTCAAAAACTTGGTTTGAACTAACTACAGTACAGTCCTGTCTTGCTACCAGTTTATCCAGACATTTTTCTAAATCTGTTCAAAGTTAATCAGAAGGTGACTTTGGAGTTCAAAAAAGAACAAGGAAAATGTGCTCCTGGGCTACAGAATTCTTTTCTTTCCAAAATAAATTAAAATTAAAGACAAACTTTCTCTGACCCTCAATACAGACTGGCAAAGAAAGTCAAGTCCATCAAATCCAGGCCTCAAAGGAAATCAAATAGGTTCAAAAAAGGTCAGAATATTAATTCAAATGGAAAAATCAATTTGACCTGCTTCACTCAGACTTATACAGTTCACTTTCATCAGATATCAAGGACTGAGATTCTTTTCAAATGTTATTTTAGGGGTTATTTTTAGGTGTTAGAGTAAAGATTTCTCCAGTTGGTAGATTTTTGTGAATCTACTATGAGAACTAAACTTGCTCACACTATATCCTTACCTAAATCCCAGGGAGGTGATTCTTCCCTAGATCTTGTTTTTGTCATCTATAGAGTAGGCCTACCATACTGATGATAGGAGATAGGCATCGAAATACTGTACATGAGAAGTATCAAACATGACTGGAGTCTGTGCCAAACTACATTAGAGTATAATTGGAAAATAATTAACAAAATAAATAAAAATACAACAGAACATGTATGATGTTAGTATGTGGTTTTCTAAGACAACATGTATCACAGAAATTCTTGTGTAGATTTAGTAGATTCAAGTCTATTTAAGTTTGACACCTCTGGCATATGTGTCTGCTTTTGAGATGAAGAACATTTCCTCCACTGATCCCCATGAAACAAATGAGAAAGGAATACCTCCTTCCCTATTTTGCATAGGTAGAGGACTATGGTTCTGTAACAACACTTACATTGTCAGACTTTTTTGATATATTAGTTAGGTTTGTTGAACTACTTTTTCCTCATTTTTCAAAAAAAAAACTTTTGTTCCAAGGAATGACCTTCTAGGTAATAGAGAAATATATTTAGAAACGAAGATTATATGAGAACAGAATATATCCAAATGAAAGAAAAGGGAAGAAAGAAAAAAAAGCTTCTTGAACCAAGAACGTCATGAGACACACACACACACACACACACACACACACACACACACACACAGAGTCCCTCATTAGAATAGGCTCACCTCTCATTATAATATTCATTCTTTCATTAATTATTAACCAGTCAGAGTTGATCTTTGCCTGTCAGGCTCCCACTTTTCCAAGGGCATATATACATAAGCACATTAGGCTCCCAAGAATGACATTGATCTCATTTATTCATTCTTAGCAAGACACAATTAATAAATTGACATGACCCCAGAAATTATGCCTCTTGGACTTTTCATGCATCACAACAATATTGGTAAAGCATTTCACTAACCTTTAAAAAATATCAATGCTCATTATAATTATTGTGATTAAATTCAAATCGCAACAACACATATTTCAAGCCCCTATTGTTGTTTGACACAAATATGTGTGACACTGGAGATACAAATGGAAACAAATGAAACTATCGCTATCTTTGAGGAGCTTTCATTCCACTAGGTAATAACTGACTCTAAAGTTGCAAACATTTTTACAAAAATTATCTTTGCTTTTACAGGTATGGCAATACAATTGGGCATATCTCTTTCCATACAACACACAAAAACTAGACTTATTCCTTATACCACATTTGATTATAGACTAAATTGTGAGGAGCAGTCTCTGGGTCTTATATGTATTCAAAGGAGTTAGAGATCATTGTGAGCTAGGAGAATTTGGAAAGACTTCCTGGGAGAAGTTAGGACTTAAAAGATGAGTAGGATTTGGATTAGGTGGAGATTGGAAGATCAATATATGAAAGACAAGATTCCATCGGGGCTAGCCTATTGGGGGTTGAGTGACAGCTACTTAGAAAAGCTGAGGGGAATAATAGAACAAGGTGGGTGACTTTCATGCCCATTGGCTTAAATTGTGGAAAGTATCCCCTAAGGAATGTCATGAACCCATGGAAGGGCTTCTGGAGTTTAATCTGATAATAGGATTGTAATTCAGAGATGTAAAAAATCTTGTCATTTAGTTTTGTCCAACTTTTCATGATCCCTTGGTTCATAGCACACTAATACTGTCCATGAAGTTTTCTTGGCAAAGACACTGGGGTGGTTTACCATTTCTTCTCTAGTGGATTAAGCAGGGTTACATGACTTACATAGGATCACATAGATAGCAAATGTCTACAGCTGAATTTGAACTCAGGTCCTCCTGACTCCAGGTCTGGCATTCTATCCACTGTGCCCAAGTTGCCTATTAGGATACTCTAAAAATTTCTTCTAGCTGCTGCCTTGGGGTGACTGTACCATTTAGAAGGACTCATCTCTTCATTATTCACATGGTCCCTGGTCTAATTATGCAGTCTGCATTTTATATGAAGTCACAATCATTCAATTTGCCTCCCAAAGTTTGTTTCTTAGTCATTGCCACATTCATTCTCAAGGCTTAAGGCTGGCATTATTATAGCTCTGAATACTGGAGAGATGAACACAAAGACAAAAATGATTGACCCCAGAACCCTCCACAAATTAAATTATAGAATGGGCAATAAATCTCAAGATCTTCTCCAGGCTCTTCAGATTGGGCAATTCTTACTTACTACACTTACTGAATCGGAGAAACAATGAAAGAACTCTAAAGAAGCTATTAATGGTTATAGAATTTAGAGCCAGAAGGAAGGTTCTTCAAACCTTCCATTATGAGTTCAATGTAAGGATTGACTAATGAAGGTCCCATCCTCAGAGAAGGGGTTGGCAAACCATGTGGGCCCTCCACTTCTTTTTGTACAGCCAACCAACAAAGAATGGGATTAAAAAAACATTTAAAATAGTTTTATAGTATTTTTTAAATAGTAAAAACTATTCTCAAGGGCAGATTTGGCCCTTGGGCTATGGTTTACTATGTTTGGATTTACCCACTTCCTGAAGTGTTATACAGAGTTTGTGTAAAATATCCTGCCTAATTTCAATCTGGTTGATTGGTAAATTTTCTTCCAGGCATGTTAAGGGACCAGAATTGCATCTTCTAATTGAGTAAGGATCTATAGTTCATTGCAAATTCAAAAGTATTGATAAGTTTCTCTTCCTTCCAATCTATACTTCTATCTTTCCTGGGAGCGTGCAAGTGAGAAAGACTCCTATGAGCTAATGGGTGGGGAGAGGGACAGGGCAAACTGTGTTTCCATTTCCAAGTTAACATGTGGATATGATTACTTTTCATCTGGGTATTGTTTTGTTTTTGTTTTTATTCTTTCCTGATCTTAGGTAAAAGAGTATATAGAGATGGATGTTACAGGTTACAGATGTGTGGGCTTCAAAAGCTCCCATCAGCAACTGGAGCTGGTAGCAGCAGTAGCTTGATCTGGTGAGTAGTGACCAGTTCTGACCAATTTGACCCAATACAAGAGCTGAGTTCTTTCAAAGAGCTAACCCATATGAGAAAAGAGGGATTTGTCCATCTGTGATACCACTCTGAAAAGAGAACATAGTGTGGATTCTAGCATAGGAGAAAATGATTAGGAGATACAAGAGTCATAAGGTATCCTATAGCCTCATATATTTTCTACATATGTGCCTGATCATTTTTGTATTTTAATTTTCCCCAAGAACTGAGTATACATAGAAAAGGTCAGTAGGTTCCCCAATCTGAGGTGAGTTTTCTCTTTTCTAGAAGTTTTCAGTAAACATTCATATTCAAAAGCTGAATTGATATCAATGGATGGATTAAAATTCAGAGGATTTCCATATTGGATGGAAATTTGTGAGTAATTGTACTAAAAGTCACAAGCCTCTCAAGGTTATTCCTGGAATTCTGAAAGTAAGAATAGTCAGCTGCCCTTTGGGGCCCTAGCTTGCCAAGTCAAGTGGGTTTGAAAGAGTCATCCCAGAGAGAGTACTACATGAAGATGAGAAAACTGAGGATAAGATAAAGGAACGGGTTTGCCTTAGATCACATATCTAGGTGAAGGTTAAATACTTGGGAGTGTGCCTGCCAAGGAAAATTCAGAGACTATATGAAAACAAGTATAAAACACTTCTCACACAAATAAAATCTGATCTAAATAACTGGGCACATGTCAATTGCACATGGATATGTCAAGCTAATATAATAAAAATGAGAATTCTACCTCGATTAAATTATTTATTTAGTGCCATACCAATCAAAATTGAAAAAAAATTGCTTTATTGGGCTAGAAGAAATAGTAAACAAATTCATATGGAGGAACAAAAGGTCAAGAATACCAAGGGATTTAATGGAAAAAATGCAAAGGAGAGTGACCTAGCCATGCCAGATCTAAAATTATATTTTAATGACTATAGTAATCTGCTGTTTGATAAACCCAAAGATTCCAGTTTCTGGGATAAGAACTCACTTTTTGATTAAAGACTGCTAAGAAAACTGGAAGACAGTATGGCAGAAACTAGGTATAAACCAGCATCTCATATCCTATACCAATAAAGTCAAAATAGGAATAGTACTTGGACATAAAAGGTGATATTGTAAACCAATTAAGAGAATAAGGAATAGTTTATCTATATCAGATCTATAGAAAGGAGAATAGTTTATGACCAAAGAAGAGATAGAGAACATTATAAAATGAAAAAATGAATAATTTTGATTACTTTAAATTGAAGTTTTTGTACAACTAAAACTAATGCAACCGAGATACAAAGGAAGGCAGTAAGTTGGGAAACGATTTTTACAACTAGTGTTTCTGTAAAAAGAACTAATTCCTAAAATATATAGAGAATTGAGTCAAAAAATGTTTAAGAATACAAGTCATTCTACAACTGATAAATCATCAAAGTATATGAAAAGGCAATTCTCAGATTAAAAAATTAAAGCAATCTATAGTTATATGAAAAATTCTCTAAATTATTATGATTAGAGAAATGCAAATTAAAACAGCTCTGAGATACTGCCTCATACCTGTCAGATTGGCCAATATGAATAAAAAGGAAAATGATAAATGTTGGGGGGGATGTGGAAAAACTGGGACACTAATGCATTATTGGTGGAGTTGTGAACTCATCCAACCTTTCTGGAGAGCAATTTGGAATCACACCCAAAAAGGCAATAAAACTGTGCATACCCCTCTATCCAGTAATACCTAGAGAAATTATGAAAAGGGGTAAAAAATCTACAGGTAAAAAAACTACAAAAAT
Source organism: Macrotis lagotis (assembly GCF_037893015.1). Lineage (NCBI taxonomy): Eukaryota > Metazoa > Chordata > Mammalia > Peramelemorphia > Peramelidae > Macrotis > Macrotis lagotis. The sequence continues at coordinate 227,116,705 of NC_133662.1, forward strand.
ATTTATAGCAGTTCTTTTTTTGTGGTGGCAAAGAATTGGAAATTGACAAGATGTCCATCAATGGGGAGTGGCTGAACAAATTGGGTATATAAATGGGATGGAATACTATTGTTCTATAAGAAATTGTGAGGGAGGGGATTTCAGAATAGTAAGGAAAAATTTGCATGAACTGATGCTGAGTAAAGTGAATAGAACCAGTTGTGATGGAAAATACCATTCATATTCAGAGAAGGAACTGTGGAGTTTAAATGGAGACCAAAGTTTACTAGCTTCAATTTTTAAAAGTTGTCTTATGTAGTATGTTTTTTTTACTCTATAAATTTTTTTCTATTTTGATTTGATTCTTCTTTCACAACATGAATAATATGGATTTATGCTTAACATGGTTTTACATGTATAGTCTATATTAGATTGCTTTCTATCAAGGGGAGAGGGAGTAAAGGATGGGAGGAAAGAGAAAAATGGAAAACTCAAAATCTTGCCAAAAATGATGGTGCAAAACTACCATTGCATGTAGTTGGAAAATAATAAACAAAATATTTTTAAAGGCTGATCAAGACTTTTAACCCAGATATCTGACTCTAAAGCCAAAGTTTTGTTTTTACACCACAGAAACTAAAGTTACTAGAAGTCATCAATAACCGGGCAGCCTTCGTGAGAATGATTTGGAGCTCAGAAACCCCAAGATGGACTATGGAACTCTGCTCTCACCTCCAGTTCACCAAATGACCCCATTTCAGTTCTTCCACAATATATCTTGCACTTCACTAGATAGTCATTTGTCAAGGCAGAGACAGATACATACACACACACTCACACACAGAAAGAGACAGAAAGACAGAGAGAGACAGAGAGAGATAGAGAGAGACAGAGAGACAGAGAGAGAGACAGAGAGAGAGAGAGAGAGAGAGAGAGAGAGAGAGAGAGAGAGAGAGAGATGGAGAGAGAGATGGATAGCTAGATGGATGGAGAGAAATGAATGGAAATATACATGGATGGATAGAGATAGCAAGCTATTTATACATATTATATCTATAAACATATCTATCTCTCTTTATATATAAGATATATGTACATGTAACTATACAGAAACATGAAGACCAATTCAGATGGAATCCCCTTAGGCTTAGTTAGATCTTCAGGATCAGGAGTTCTGTCTAGGAGCCCATTTGTTTTCTGTTCCCTGCAATGTCCACAAGAAAGGTCAGCTATTAGAATTCCCTCTTCCCATCCTCCTTACTCATATAGAAAATTGCTATATTCACAAGAATCAAAGCTCACAGATAATAGAGCAATTAGCTTGTTACTCAGTTCCCCCCTGAGACACTAAGAATATGATCTTGGACATCTCACAAGAGTTCTGTGCCATGGTTTCTTTATCTGTAAAATGTGCTCAATAGTAGCACCCACATTTCAGGATTGTTTTGAATATCAAATTATATATATATATATATATATATATATATATATATATGTAAAGTATTGCAAACTTTAAAAAGAGATATTAATGGTATCAGTTCATAGAGATGTTCTTCACGTCTAAAGCAGAGCTCTATATTTAACTGTAGTTTCCAAGTCTTTCTAGCTTCAGTTGAACAAACCCAGGCAATTAAGAGCTAATCCTCAGTGATAGCCTCATGATTTTTGGTCACATGAAGCAGGAGTAAAGACAAAACTGTATTCTGAAGTCTCTGAACTTGAAAGCTCCATGATCCTAAGTTTCTGAGGTTGTAGTTGGAGAACGGGAAAAAAAGATGAGAACCCAGAAAATGATCTAATATAAAAGTTGAAGTGAAAGGTGAAGAGAAATTATAATCATTTAAAGAATGGGAGGTGTTGAAGTGACTTGGGGAAAGACTGAAGACAATAAGCACATACAGCCATAATTCAAAGGATATAGCAAAACAGATGTCAAGCAGATACTAAAGAATTTTGAAACCTTGAAAGTCCTGAGAGAAAAGCAGAGATGCAAAGCAGTTCAAACAATGTGTTTCCAGTTAAAGTAAATATGACATTTGGGTTGTTAGAAAATCAAATATGTGCCCAGAATAGGTATGGACTGGAGACAAGAGACAGGAAGACCTGTCAGTCAGCTCATGTTTCTAGTAAGCACCTTCTGGGAATCATTAGTAAAAGGACTCAAAGAATGGTAGAAATCTGGAGTTCTAGATAGAAGCTTAGTGGGTGGCTTCCCCACCTCCTCCTCTCCTCTTTTCTATCTCTGTTTTGTCTGGGTTGTCTTATTCACCTCATCTTGTACTCATGCAGGTCAAAGTTTCCCAAAAGAAGCATTGCATGCTACAATCTACTCTCTAGGAGTAACCCTGGCATTTGGCCACATGCCTTCTATTCTGTATTATAGCTCTTAGGCCCCAACTGGTCTGCTTCTTATTTAACAAATCTGCCAGATGACTTCACTCACTCTGAATCAAAATAATTACTAAAGAGAAAGCAAAGCAAAAGTGATTCTATACCCATTCCTAAGTATGGACATACTCTCTCACAAATGGACATGGTATGTGTGGGGAAGGGTGGGCAAAAACTTTAAAATAGTAAGATATGTGTCAGAAGCATGTACCCAAGGCAACTCATCACTCTGGAACAGTGGAAGTGGGTTTCCCTTATTTTTCCCAGAAAATATACAAGTTCATGAATGGCTATAATGAACTGGTGTTTCCATGGCTAAGCTGGGCTGGTCCATGACTAGACTGCTGTATTTTTAAGCCAATTGACTCCTCCTTTGGGTTAGGATTCTTTTCTTTTGACTGTTCTACTCATGTTCTGGGTCATTTCTCTTTGCCACTGAATAGCACTATACTCAATTAGCAAAATTGTGATTCCATTATATAAAGAAAAACAAAGAGCTACAAATAGGAGTGTGTGGAACAAAGAGGTAAATGGTGAAAATGAAAATATCACAAAAGTACAAAAATAGTTATTTCCCAAAGCATGTTATAAAGGAAAGAGGATATTGCTGGAAAGAATGACCAGAGGATGACAGACTAAAGAAAAAGAAGCTTTCGCTTGCTGCTGTTGTACTAAAAGTATGGTCTTAAGAAACTCATCTTTGGAGGCCACTTGGAAAAACTGTCAATGGGGTGAGGATATTTCTGTCTATTTACATGATATAATTCAATAATAAGGATGCGTATTATCAATCCCAACCCAAAAGTTTTTGTATTCCACTATTACCAGAGGGGTCTGGGAGGGGGGAAAAACAAGCTTTATGTGGTACTCAGAGAGGTTGTTATTATTCAGACAACTGACTCTTTGTGACTCTATTTCAAGTTTTCTTGGCAGAGATACTAGTGTGGTTTATATTTATTTTATAGATGAGGTAAAGGAGGCAAACAGGTTAAGTGACTTATCCAGGGTCATTCAGCTAGTAAGCTTTGGAGGCTGGATTTGATTTCCACTGTGATCCTGACTCCTAACCAGGTACTTTATCCATGGCACCACCTAAGGTGCCTCAAAGAAGTAGCTATCCCCATCTCCTAGTTTTAATTCTTCTGTGAGTGGCAGCACTTGATTCAATTGATTAGAGAAGTGGTCTGTATTCATTTATTCAATTAGATTCTTGACTCAGTCCCTGCCAATCAAGAAAACTCCTCATTCTTCCTTTCCTACTTCACAAGTTCCTTTTCATGTACTGCTGAATTGAGAAGGAGAGTGACTGACTGGGTCCGCTACAAAATTGTTATCTAATTTCTGCAGCCAGGCAATCATTTTACTCTTCCCTAATTGATTCTGTAGCCTATTCCCCACAGCAGCTGTTCCAGATTTTCTCATCTCTACTCAAGCCTTCCACATTTTCCCCACCCTTAAAACTGAAGAGCTAGTCTCATATTTTAATGATAAATTTGAGGCCATTTACTTTGAGTTTTCTCTTTTCCCATTCTTTAAGTCTTACCTCCCATATTCCCCCCCAAACTCTGTTCCTTTATTCCAGTCTCTGACAAGTAAGTGGCCCTTCTCCTTGACATGGTCAGCTCCTCTGCCTAAATCCTAACCCTTCCAACTTCTCCAGCAGAAGGTTCCCATAATCATTTACTCTTTCTTTCTATCTCTGTTTCTGTCTGTCTGTCTGTCTCTGTTTCTCTCTCTCTTAGGGAAGTTTGAGAAGACTGAACCTCAAACAATACTTTCCCTACTCTGTTTCCCTCTGCTCCATGCCCAAGGATTTTGACTGAGCTTGAAAAGGTTAGTTCTATCAACATGTCCAAAATATCACTTGTTATATTTTCTCTGAACCTAGCTTGCCTGCAATTTTCCTTATTTCTCTTCAGAGAACCATCAATTTTCTAGTCATCCAGGTTCACAACCTTGATGTCATCCTCAGAATGTTATTCTTCCACACCCTCATGTATCTACTTCCATAATACCTCTTATATCTGTCCCCTAGTCTCTATGATAATAGAGATAATAATAATGTTTGTCCTTCATTTTCTTTTTTGCTTTAGAAAGATTTTATTAATTTTGAGTTTTACAATTTTTCCCCCATTCTTGCTTCCCTCCTCCCACCCCCACCCCCCACAGAACACAGTCTGTTAGTCTTTACATTGTTTCCACGGTATACATTGATCTAAGTTGAATGTGATGAGAGAGAAATCATATCCTTAAGGAAGAAAAATAAAGTATAAGAGTTCACAAAATTATATAATAAGATAACTTTTTTTTCTAAATTGAAGGTAATAATCTTTGGTCCTTGTTCAAACACCACAATTCTTTTTCTAGATACAGACAGTATTCTCCATTGCAGACAGCCCAAAATTGTTGTTGCATTGAAGGAATGAGCAAGTCCATGAAGGTTGATCACCCCCCCCCCCATGTTGCTGTTAGGGTATACAGTGTTTTTCTGGTTCTGCTCATCTCACTCAGTATCAGTTCATGCAAATCCTTCCATGTCCTTCAAATTCAAAGATCATGACATCAGGGAGGTGATGGCATGACAAGCACTTGAATTGGATTTTGAGTGTGTGTGTGTGTGGGGGGGGTGCTGTACTAAGTCACCAGCCTCACTTTCTCCTCCAGAGTCATCTAGGTCCAGTGACCAGATATAAATCCAGACGACTGGAGATGGCCCTGGATGTGAGACAATTAGGGTTAAGTAACTTGCCCAAGGTCACAAGTTAGTAAGTGGTAAGTGTCTGAGACCAGATTTGAACTCTGTCCTGCCACTCCAAGGCCAGTGCTCTATCCACTGAACCATCTACCACAAACTCCCCTGGATCAGTCCTTCATCCCCTCTTGCCTGGACTATGGCAAGTGCCCTAACTAGTCTCCCTATCTCATATCTCCTTTCAAATTCCACATAGACACTAAAGTAATTTTTCCTAAAGCACAGGGCTGACTTTCATATTCCCCTTTCAATAAGCGCAATGACTACTTTTATCAAATATATATTCCCCTGTTTGGACTTTAAATCCCTAATCCCTACCATTCCAACCCATTACTCATCACACCTCTTCTCAGACACCACAATTCAACCACTGAAGACTGTCACTGTTCTCATAACTCTTCATTTTCTCCCATTTGTGCCTTTGCGTTAATAGTCAACTCAGCCTCTTTGAATTTCTAATTCAAGACGGCTCAAACATTATCTTCTATAGAGCCCTTTTCTGATTCCTCCTAGCCATGAGGACATAATGTGTATATTTTATAAATTATATGTATACACATGTACTGCAACTAGATTACAAACTTCTTGAGGACAGTAAAGAAGCTGAAAAGAGAGTGGTGAGTTGAAAGTAGAGACCAATCCAAGGAGCATAGCTACTGGGAGATGACTGAGCTGTGGACTCTCTTTAAATGAAACTTTGAGAGGAGTTTTTTGCTATGCTCTCTAACTTTCCAATCAAAGAGTCAGAAACTAAAGGTTTTGATGAGGGTATGTGCACTAAAGCAGAAATAATCTCCTGGTTGATGAATTTCCAGATGATAAACTTTTTTTTGCCTAGTACAACTCTTGCTGATTGATTAATTTATCAATAAATATTGCATTTCAATGGATTTTAATCACATGAGCAGGATATAATGAGTTAATTAAAGTATATGAAGTATAATTAAAATATAATGAAGTATACATATTCTTTATTCATTATCTATAAAGTAAAAATAATAAAATCAAATTTATTCAAAACAGCACTACACAGACAAGGATTCCCATGGATCCTTCTCTCAGTAATCCTAAACTTAAACACCCCACATCCCAAAGTCTATCTAAGGACACAGTGCAGGTATTTAGCTAAGTTTCTTCATCAGTCACCTACCAAGTCAACCTACCAAGAGTTAGCAAGCATGTTTCTATGCATGGCTTCCCAGAGGGTCAAGAGTCTGCTTTTCGTAATTCCTTAAGAGACAGCTGATCCTGCCCTCAGACTACTTCCTGAAGAGACTGGCTCATCAATGGTGCTGCAGAGACTAGTTCCTCAGTTCTGCTTCATCTTTGAGTGGTAGATCAAGGATCAAGGTCAAGGCATGAAGAGAGACAGATGTATTTCATCCCTCTTTCTCAAAATTCTATCTGGCTCCAACTTAAACTATTACTTCTTGGGTCAATGACTCTTCCAGTCATTGGAAGGTAGTGGATCAGCTGGAAAATGTTATGTAAATATCATTGCAGCAATGCACTTCCATCTGAGCCCCTTCCCACTTCTTCCTCACCCCTGAGAATGGCTGTATTCCAAAATGGAACTCTAAGGCCAGGGAAATACACCTATGGAAGAACAAGTAATGTATAGCATCACTTCATTTGGATCCTATGGTAGGAATCGGAGAAAAAAGCATTCCTAGCTCTATAGAATGTTGGAGAAGGTTCCCTTGCTACTTGTAAATATTTCAATATCTCCTCACCACTGTGAAAAGTAAACATTGAGCTCATAATTATTTTGTGTTTTGTTGGCCCTAGTATCTTTGGCACTACAGGAAAAAGACATGAAGTCAATAGAACTCTTCTGGCTAATGTTATTCATTTTTGCAAGGCAATGGGGTTACGTGGCTTGCCCAAGGCCACACAGCTAGGTAATTATTAAGTGTCTGAGGCCAGATTTGAACTCAGGTATTCCTGACTCCAGAGCCAGTGCTCTATCCACTGCACCACCTAGCTAATATTATTCACATCATCACTCTATTTCCAATAAGGGATTGGTTTTCACCCTTTTGTGCTCTGTGGAAAAAGGAATCAGTCTTCAATTTATTCAACAAATATTCATTGAACATTTACTAGATGTGAAGCAATACAATTTAGTAGAAAGAAAACAGGATATGAAATTCAAAGACTCTGGAGAAAGTCCGGCCTCCCCTACTTCCTATCTCTGTGACCCTAGGTAAATCACCTCAGAAAGCCTCAGGCTCCAAAATTTGTATCTTAACCTAATCCACAAGCAAGCATTATACATAAAGCACTGTGCTAAATGCTGAGCATTCAAACACAAACTGGAAAAAAGCAGCCCCTGCATTCAAGAGTCTTTCGTTTCCTTGGAATATGTAATGTAACAATAGCAATAACTGGATTACAGTGGGCAGTTAAGTGGCGAAGCAGATAACATTCTGGACCCAAAGACAGGACGATCTGAGTTCAAATCCAACCTGAGACATTTACTACCTCTGTGTCCCTAGGCAAGTCAAGTCGTTAACCTTGTTTGTCTCAGTTTCCTCATCTGTAAAGTGAACTATTCTATTATCTCTGTCAAGAAAACATCAAATGGGGTCATGAAGACTCAGACACTATTAAACAGCAGCTTTTATTGAAAAGTACTTTACACATTATCTCATTTAACCCCCACAACTCTGAGGTAGACAGTTATTATCTCCATTTTACAAATGGGGAAACTGAGATAGAGATTAGAGGTCTCTTAGAATTAAGAGACAGAGACAACATAGAGGTTAAATGATTTGCCCAGCATCTCACAGCTACTAAATGTCTGAGATAAGATTTGAACTCAGATCTTCCAGATTCCAAATCCAACCACTACATCCACTGTGCTACATAGCTGTAAAAAGATAAGTATATGGCAGGATAATGTGAGAAGGAAGAGAGTACTCACAACCAGGAGGATCATAAAAAGAACTTACCCTAGAGGTAGCACATAAATTGGACCCCAAGAAAGCCAGAGATTCTAAAAGACAGAAGTGATGACAGAGGGGTGATCTTTCCTTCTCTAAATCTTTCATTTTAATGCAAGGGACTGTGAAAAAATTTCTAGTTTACCCAAAATGCTCTTGTTTCATAGGATTAAAGATTTAATGACTTGTCATGACCTGACAGATCATATAATCCTACCCCTTGTTTTTACAAGGAGGAAACTAAGACCCTTGGAAGTTGTTATGTCCAAGGTTACACAAGAAACAAGATATAAAGCATGAATCTGAACCCACATTTTCTGATTCCAAATCCAACCCACTTTCAACTGAATTTTTTTCCAGATTCCCAGCTATTCAGAAATAAACCCAGTATCTCTCAAGGGGCATTCCTTCCTGAGCATCTTCCTTCTACTACTTGCTGGAAATATGTTTCTCAATTAATTCTTTGAAAAGCAATAAAACCAAAAAATAAAATAAAATCTCATTGAGATGGGAAAGATGACTGTTCATTTATAGGTTCAACCAGATGATCACTGAGGTCCCCTTCTATTCTGAGTTTCTGTGAAATACCATAGGAATTTGACCAGAAATCCTTTAATGACTGATTATCATTCCCTTGACCCATTTTGTTATACTTGAGCAAAAAAAGTTGAATCACTCAGAATGCTAGTAATGTTAGGGAGAAGATATTTCGGAAATTCAAGAGACAATAGAGAGCTGAGTAAGGAACTATTTTTATCATACAAATAGAATCATAGGATTTGAGATTTAAAACTAGAAAGGTCTTTAGAGGTCATCAAATCCAGTTTCCTCATTTTACAGATGAGGAAACTGAGTCCCAGAAAGGTTAAGTAATTTGCTTATGGTCACATAGGCTATAAATGGCAGAGCCAGGATTAGAGGGGGATCTATCACCAACTAGTGTAATGTGTTATTACTTCACATGATTTTTGAAAAGTCCCTGGTTTTGTGATTCTGAGCCTAATTTTTAATACTCTTCCACAATTAACAGTATATATATATATAACCCTTACAGCTAGGTGGCACAGTGATACTCACAGCTGTGTGACCCTGGGCAAATCACTTAATCCTATTTACCTTTATTTCCTCATCTATACAATGATATGGAGAAAGAAAATGGCAAACTACTTCAATATCTTTGCCAAGAAAACACCAAATGTGGATAAGAATTGGGCATTGACAAATAGTTGAACAAATTGTAGTATGTAATTGTAATATAACATGACTGGGTTTTTAGAAAGGGAGAGCAGATGAAATACAGGAAAAACCTGGAAAGATTCACATGAACTAACACAGAATGAAATAAGCAGAACCAGGAAAACATTGTACACAGTAATAGGAATATTGTATGTTGAACAACTGTGAATGATTTAGCTATTCTCATCTATACAATGATTCAAAACAATCTTAAAGGACACATAATGAAAAATACTATCTGCCTCCAGAGGCATCTGAATACAGACCCAAAGCTTACTATTTTTATTTTCTTTCTTCTTTTTGATTCGTTTTCTTCTACAAAATGACTAATATGATTGCACATGTATAACATATCAGATTGCTTACTATCTCAGGGAGGGGATAAAAGAAGGAGGGGAGAATAAATTTAGCAAAAATAAAAAAACAAATGTTAAAAAATTGTTCTTATGGAAATTAGGGAACAAATACAATATCATTAAAAAGAAATCTAAATGGGGTCACAAAGAGTTGGGTACAACTGAAATAACTGAACAAAATGCAAAGCAAAGTTATCATTTTCTTGATGAAGATTCTCCAGTGATCCTGGTACATTTTCCCACCTTAGTTAAATCCAATTGCCAATGATGGAAATTTATTTTGGTTTCCTGTTTCAAACATGGATTAAAAAAATTTGATTCAACTCTTATTTATTAAGCACATTCTATCTGACAAACACGCTGCTAGATGTTGGGATAACAGAAGACAAAGAAAAAACAAAAAAACAATCTCTTCTTTCTGGGAGATTACATTCTATTTGGAGATGGGGGAAGAGAGGGAGATAAGAAGGGATATTTTCTCTACCAAAGTACTGAAAATAATTTTTTGTAATTTGCAATTCATAGCAAGCTGAGCAAAGGAAATATGTATGCCTCCATCTATTCATTAAGTTACATCTCTAGGAAGGTAGGCCAGTACTTGGAATTTATATCAATGTGTTATTTCCTTATTTACATTATTCCATACTAATACTTAGAGAGAGAAGGGGACAGTTAAAAAATAAAAATGGAGGTTTTGTGTTTGGTCTCTTATTCAGAAGACCCTTTATTTCTTTCTGTTTTAAGGCATAGTAAGTTGCTAATTACATTTACAGCATATCAAAGCTCATATTCTCTAAACAGAAAATTTCATGCTTGCCTTGCTAGATGAAATCTTGACTCTGGTTGTCTGACTTAGGTAGCCTGTTTGAAAGCCTACCATTATTTTTTATCACTGGATTTATTTTCATTTCTTCCCCTGCATGGTGCTACAAGGCTTCACAAAAGTCTTCAGGCAGTTTTCTTTTATTAGAGGCAGAAGACTTTTGGGATACCTTGTATTATCCTTCAGAAGGTTGCCATTCTCTGAATCATATTTCTCTTTCTAGTAACTAATGAAGATGGTAAAGCAAGAGCTATAATATTTTGATTTTTGTTAGTAGCTTTCACCCAAGAATCTTAAGCTCCTTTAGTTTAAGAAAACAACCACCATAATCATTTTATTTTGCTTTCAGGATGTTTCTAGTGAGACTGCAAAAGATGATCTTACAGCCTAATATTTTTACTCAGTTACTAAAGGCACTTCATTGTGAAATGAATGAAATCTGTACCTAATTTTCACAATTGCTCCCTTTTTCCCTTTGTAAAGTAGCAGTCCCTCTAAGGGCAGCTAGGTGGTACAGTGGTTAGAGTGTCAGATTTGGAATTAGGAAGAATCATCTTCATAAGTTCAAATCTGGCCTCAGACACTTACTAGCTATCTGACCCTGGGCAAGTCACTTAACCTTACTTGTCTCAGTTGCTTCATTTTTAAAAAAAGAGTTGGCAAAGAAAATGGCAAACCACTCTAATATATCAATCAAGAAAACCCCTAATGGGGTCATGAGGGGTCAGATGTGGTTGAAAAATGAATAAACTATTTAACTTCCTTTTCACTCCTACTCATACTTCTACTCAGTTTAAGGCCAAAACACTAGATTCACAGTTGGGGAACCTTCTGGCCCTGCAGTTGATGACCTCTGTCAGCACCGGTCTTCTCATGTAGACAATGAGACTAGAGGGCCTTGAAATCTCTTTCAACACTAGGGCTCAGAGAACAAAGGACAAACATAAACAACAACAGCACTATCATCTTTCTATGATTTATGGTGGGTTGGAAGATTAGAAGGAAAGTTGAAAACTGGAAATAATTTTTACAGTAAGTCTTTCTCAGTTCTCAAATATATAAAGAACTGGGCCAAATACAGGTCATTCCCCAATTGATAAGTGGTCAAAGGATATGACCAGGCAATTTTCAGTTAAATTAAAATTATCTATAGTCCTCTGAAAAAATACTCTACATCGCCATTAATTAGAAAAATGCAAATTAAAACAATTCTGTGGTACCACCTCACACCTATCAGATTGGTTAATATGACAGAAAAGGAAAAGATAAATATTGGAGGGGATGTGGAAAAACTGGGACACCAATGCATTGTTGGTGGAGTTGTGAATTGATCCAACCATTCTGGAGAGCAACATGGTATTATGTCCAAAGGGCAACAACACTGTACTTACCCTTTGAGGCAGCAATACCCCTACCAGATTTATATTCCAAAGCGATCATAAAAAGGGAGGTGGGAAGGACCTATTTGCACAAAAATTTTTATAGTCATTCATTTGGTGGAATCTAAGAATTGAAAATTGAAGGAATACCTATCAATGCTAAATAAGTATAATTTATAATTTTGATGGAGTATTAAGTTGCTTGAAATGACAAATATAATGATTTCAGAAAAACATGGAAAGACTTGAATTGATGACTAGTGAAGTGAACAGAACAAGGAGAACATTGTACCCAGTAACATAAATATTGTATGATGAGGAACTGTGGATGACTTAGCTATTCTCAGAAATACAATAATCCAAAATAATCTCAAAGGACTAATGATGAAGTCCAAAAGACTACCACACAAGAAATAACATTTATTGAATGAATACAGACTGAAGCATGCTATTTTTCATTTTCTTTCTATCATTCTTTTTTCTTTTATTCAAATTTTCCTATACAAAATGATGGAGATGGAAATATTTTGCATAATTGCACACATACCACCTATATCTGATTGCTTATTATCTCAGGGAGGAGGGAAGGGGAGGAGGGATAGAATTTAGACCTCAAAAACTGTAAATAAAAATGTTTTAAAAAATTTAAAGAATAAAGAACTAAGTAAAACTATGGGAAAAAATCAAATGATTGTACCAGAGCAGGAGTTCTTAACTTTCTGAGTGTTGTGGACCACTTTGATATATGGACTCCTTCTCAGAATCATATTAATTACCAATAATCATAACTGAAGGAAATTTCTAAATATACACTGACCCAAGTCTTTGGATTCCAGAATCGATTCCATTCTAAAAAAATGAACCCCATGATTAGATGATCCTTAAGCTTCCTTCCAATATTCTGTAATTCTGTTATTTCAAAAGGCACAGAGATGAGAGGGAAGACATTCAACATATGGGAAAGATGTGAACAAAATCCTGGACAAGAAAATATGGAATCTGTATAGGGGGGACAGTGTGCCTGAAGAAAATAAAGAAGAATGTGAGGAAATTAGATTGGCCCTTGCTTGTGGAGGACCTTGAATTCTGGGTCACTCTCATGAGATCATTAATCCTCTTCCAGAATGTAGGATAAAAAACAACAAAGAACGGACTTTGTTCAGTAACCAGTGGGAGCCACTGAATGTTTTGAGTATGGGAATGATGTGATCACAACTGTGCTTTAGGAAGATTAATCGGGAAGCCTGTACTCTGTGGAAACCCCTCTTGTCCAGAAGGATGTAAGTCAAATCAAACACCACAATGGGGGAAGTGTGCAATGTCCTGCACCTGCCCCCAGACAAGGAGTCTGGACAGGATATCAGCTCCATTGGCCAGTCTGGCTTTCTATACTATTGTTTCACAATCACTACTTTCCAGATAACCCCAACTGTGGGAACTGCTAGCTATTAAAAAAAAAAAAAAACAAGGTGAGGAGTTGAAATGGGTTTTCCTCTATATGGGGAATTGGCCATGGTGGACAACTTGAGCAAAAAGGAGAGGGCAGAAAAGAATTAGGGACCAAACAGTTTTTTTCTTTAGGTTTTTGCAAGTCAAATGGGGTTAAGTGGCTTGCCTGAGGCTACACAGCTAGGTAATTATTAAGCATCTGAGACTGGATTTGAACCCAGGTACTCCTGACTCCAAGGCCAGTGCTTTATCCACTGCACCACCTAGCCACCCCTGGGACCAAACATAAGAATGTAAAACACCCACAAAACGACTGAGGTCTCAACAAAAGAAAAAGCTTGCCATGGATGTATCATTGCCCTGGGAGACAAAACTAAAACATGAATACTAAATGGCTGACATTTCTATAGCTAGGTACTATGCTAAATGATTTTCAAGTATCATCTCATTTGATCCCAGGAGTAGGGGCTATTATTATCCCTGTTTTACATATGTGGAAACTGAGGCAAACAGAGACCTTGACCCAGGGTCACACAGCTAATAAGTGTCTGAGGTCAGATTTGAACTCGTCTTCCTGAGTACAGGTCCTGCCCTCTATCCCTGATCAATACAGTGATAACTTCATAAGGCTGACAGTAAGATATGGCTCTTGGGTAGCAAGGTAATGAGCCATAGGTATACAGTGATGGAGACATCGTCAAATATGGCCATTGGGTGGTTTGTTTTTCTTGGATACATGGGAATATCCTGGGGAGAAGGAAAGGAGCCAGTCATGTACAAGTAGCCTCAACATTTCTTTTTTAAATCAGAGATTTTTTTTATTTGCTTTTTAAGTTGAATGATGTTTTTAAATTCTTGGTATGTGGTCCAGTTCCTGGAACCTCCTAAGAGCTAAATCAATGCCTGTTCTAGTCCTTTGTTCTTCCAAAGGCATCAAATCTTATTCATTTATTCATCCATTTATCCAGCAGAACCTACTGTGTAAAGAAGGCTAAGCTGGATGCTAAGAGAAATAGATAAGACCCATCCCTGACCTCATGGAGCCTTCAGTTTAATAAGCGCCTATAGAATCTGAAGCTGGGTCCTCGACTGGAATGCTAATGCCCCAGGCTGACACTGTGACTAGAAGCCACATGGACCCAAGGCAGAGTCACAGAAGATCAGAGCTAGAAAAGACCCTAGAGCTTATCCATTGACTAGATTCTAGTTCAACTCCCTCAACTGACACATGAAGAAACTGAGACCTAGGTAGAGGACTAAGGTGGAGTAGAAAGATTGTATTGAAATGCCAGAACCAAGGGAACAAGAATAATCGGAATTGTAAACCTTTTATAAACCCCTTGAAGAATATTTTTAAAGACATGTTATTTGTCCTAGTGATGATTCCATGGACTTTCATGAGTTTACTGATTGGCATTCATGTTCTCTGAGAATTGCAATGGAACTACCATGAGAATTTGGAATCAGAGACCCTGGATTTAACTACTGTCTTTGACTCTTACCACCATTGTGAATTTGGGTAAGTCATTTAACTTGACCAGCCTTCAGTTATCTCATCTGTTAAATGAGTGTAATTTAGATGATACCTAAGCTCCTTTTCTACCACCTATTTTCCTATGACCGAAGCTTCATCTCCCAGTTTTCACTTATTAAGTTGGGCAACTCAACCTTTCTGTGCCTCAGTTTCCTCATCTGCTAACAAGAGGAGCTACATTTATATAGTGCTTTAATGTTTACATAGTGTTTAATATATGGTAGTCTTTCAAATAATAATCCTTGTGAGGTAGATGTTCTTATTTCACACCATTTTACAGTTGAAGAAATAAGTTAGACAGACAATGAGTGACTTATCCAGGGTCACAGAGCTAGAATCTAAGACTTTGAACTCAGATCTTCCAGACTCTAAGTATGTTACTCTATTCACTGTTCCTCTGGCTGCTTAATCAGATCTATCTGTACACCTCGGGGATGAGAATGGGAAAAGGAGTTAGATTGCTCTGAAGCTCAAATAAGGGAATCTATGAAGTTGCATTGTAAAACATGGGGTCTATATAAATATCCTTGTTATGATGATTATTGCCCAAGGTCATAGAGTCAGGAGCCAAGCCAGGATAAGTACATGACTTCATGCAGGACTCTTTCCAACTCATTTGAATTCCTGTAAAAGCCAGTATAATCAAGAGTTTGTTTTTTCTCTCACAAAACACACTGATCCAATGACCTCTTGAAGTTCATCAACAAAGGCTAAACTAAGACTTTAAGGTTTGGAGTTCAAGGGATAGGGGAAATATATGCAGAACATTTTAGTGATGCTAAATGGCTACAGGACAACTGGTCAACCAGCAATATTTGCCGAGTAGTCTTTATTCCATGCAACGTGACTTGTCGTTTTCAAATTGCAGCTTGGCTTAGTGAATAGACAGCTGAGATGACGAGCATTGGAGCCAGAAAAGAACTGGGTTCAAATTCTGCCTCATGTACACTGGCTATGTCACCCTGGTTCAGTTCCTTACTATCCTCAGGCAATTCTAAGATTATAAATTATAGAGAAAATGCAGACTTGCATTGGGAGGAAAAACCATGGACTCAGATCTAGCCATTATTTATAGCATATTAGTCTGGCAGAGTAGATAGAGTCAACAAGACCTGGCTCAAATCCCACTGGCACCATCTTCCAGCCCCCACCCTCACACACATATATCCGCTCCCTCATGGTATGACCTTAGGCAAATCATTTTAGCTTTCCTCTGCCTCAGAGCAACTTCCTAAATTATAAAGTTATAGACTGCTTGTTTCCCTGGGCTTAACATAGTGTCTGTCCCATGATAGCAGGTGTTTAATAAATACCAATTGACTGATTGTAATCTTCATTCATGAAGGGAGTTTTCATACCCCTGCAAGAGGAGCTTCCCAGATGTCAAAATCACAAATCCTTTAATATTTTCATAACAAAAATAGTACTTCAATATGTCTGAAGAGATATGGTTTAATCTGTGTGGATTCTTCCTTCATCAAAGCAGTAGCCTGTCTTCATGAGTTTCTATAGTCAAAAAATAAAATCAACACCTTGTGGTCAAGGATGGTGATGAGCCTAACATCACTTATCTGGATTTGTCCCCCAGAGGACAGACATAGTCTGTTGTCAGCCTGCCACAAATAGAGTGTCTACAGATACTACCACAAAAGGCAGAAGCCAATAAACATAGACACTGCCAAGATGTCAGTACCCAGGGAACTAGAGTAATTGGAATTGTTAACCTTTTATAAATCACTTGAAGAATATTTTTAAAACATGGTATTTTTGTTAGTGATGACTCCATGTCCTCTCATGAGTTTACCAAATGGCATTCCTGATCTCTGAGAATGGCAAGTATCCAAGAAAAGCTATGTATTGAGGTTACAAAGGCCACATACCCTCATGTCTTCCCCGGTGATGAGACACAGCAAAGACTAAAGCTATGCTAGAATAAGATCCTGGGAGACTGTCCAGATATATAGGTTCAAGGCTCTAGTCTGGTCTTCAGTTGCCAAATTGGGACAAGGGACTTCTCTCCCACCACAAAGTGGGATGAGTTTATATACTGAAATATGAGAGTTGTAGATGGGCTATTTTTTCACATCATTGCAGGTAGTATTCTGATCTGAGTATGACATAGATGATGACATGAAAAAGTTATTGGGGTATTTAATTTTTTAGTTTCTGAGAATTTACTAGGGTTCATTGAAAATGTGGCAGATGGATAAACAATTTTTAGGGCTTAAATAATAAGAGGCTGCTTGTTGTGTGCGCAGTGGTTTTGTGTTTTTTAGCATTCACAATCTGGTAATACCACTGACCTTGGAAAATATTTGTTAACTAAATATTGAAAATAGAGATAAAGTCAATGCATCAAGAGTTTCTCAAATCTTATTTTAGTCAATATTCTCCTATCCCCAAAACCATAATGACATGAAAATTTTCTGGAAATCTGAATGTTGTCAGAATTGGCCCATCTACTTTGTGGATATTGTTCCATAATGGTTGGCCCACAAGTTCTCTGAAATTAAATAATACCAGTAAGATATGACCTAAAAAGTGTATGCTTGAGCAACGATATGATGATTTGTGGGATGCTGGAGGAGATTCATATGTGTGTATACACACACATCCACCCACACACATCCACACCCATGTGATGACTCCAGACCCTAAACAGATGCCTACAACTCAGAAGATTAGAGCTATGTTGACTTGAATGACTATAAGCAAGACTGGAGCCTATCCAGTGGAATCAGGAGACTCCCCAGTGAATCCTTGTCACCAAAGGAATGATGGAGGGATTTGTAGCAGACCTTCACTTTCTTTTGTGCAGAACTGCCAATTTCTCTCCAGTTACATCCTGTGCCCTTTGGCTAATCCTCAGCATACCTTCCCCTAATCACTTTTAGCTCCTGCTTTCTCTGATGTTTACATTCTTGGTTCTGTTTAACAAGACTGCCCTTGATATTCAGTCTAACCAGACTTCCCCTTTTTAAAGAACAGGAAGAAAATTCATAAAGAGTCCTGGAGAGGTAAAGACCTACTGACTCCCTTCCACCTTTCACTCTCCCCAATTCCCACTCCCTTCCTATAGAATAAAGCCTTTTGGAGGGTCAGGGGAGGAAAGCACCCCTGGAGAAAGGAACCACAGCCACAGGACTCTAATGGGTTGAGTTGCTTTTCCACATCCCACTGAAAGACAAAGCTCTAGATGAAAACTACATTCCCCAATTCTGGAATCATCTTGCTCCAGACCATGTAACAGATATTATGGTGCTCTGTGACCCATTAGGAACTGGAAAACAAGTTCAATGAATTCATATAAGACAAGTAGAAGGTGCTAATTCCATGGATCCATCTTCATTCACTTCTCAGTATTGGCACATGCTGTATGGGAGGACCTCAACTCACCAAAAACCTCAATCACAGACTAAGACGGAACCCAGCTCCCCTCAACACACACACACACACACACACACACACACACCACTACCACACCACTACCAACATTACCACCAGAAAAGAATAAGGCCCAGGATCAAAAGCCATGAAAAACACCATCTTGATTATTCCTACTGGCTTCCACCTCTCTACAATATCTAACCACAAATATGCCTCTCTCTCACCTCAAGGCTTAGATTCTTATCAAAAGCTATTGTTCCATATTCTCTCAGCACTGTCTCTACATCCCAAAGCATTGCTTCAACAAGATCCTCCTTCCTGAGACCCCTAAATGTTCCAATAGAAAAGCTGATAAGATTGTTTCTCTTACCATCTGCTCTTATATCAGATACAAGAGCCAGAGATAAGACAAAGAGTCAACTGCACTCCTTTGGAGCTCCCAACTCTCCAATGCCCAACCTCCAGCACCAAGAATGTCCCTGTTCTCAGCACAAAATACTTGTCTTTCCCCTTCTCCTTGATCCCCATCTGCACTACTGGCCTACCTGAAATGCTACCACTGGGAGGAGTGATACCTTAAGTTCTCTTCAATCATTAAGACCTGACTATGGATTCATTGATTAAATCCTTTCCAAATTGACAATTTAAAAATGGAACAAAGGAGAGTTCAGAATTCAGATCATTGTCCCAGGTATTGCAGAATGGAGTAAGTGACCTCAAAGGAGATCCCAAGTGACCAGGCAGCAGGAGGAGAGAACTAAGTACCTGAGTGATGATAGGAACATGGTTTGAGAGATGAAGAGGGGCATGAAAAGGGGAAGTTAGCTGATTGGAATGACAAGCTTTCCTTATAAAAATTCTGCCTAGATATAGAATGTTGTTTAAGCAAATCTGTCTGAATTTGGGTTCCTTCCTACTTTTTCTTGGCTCTCTCATCTATGCTCATCACTCAGCCTCATCCCTAAGTCCCATATCCTATTCTCCATGATAGTTTCCTGATATTCTCCTCCACTGATTCTATATTGGTCCATTTGTGGAAGCCAGGAACGTAGACATGTAAACTCAATGAATTTCTTAAGAGAGGAATGTTTCCATGAGACAGGGAGCCCTAACAGGCTTAAGGACAATTTAGTTCCCAACACATACTTCTGGAGAGTTGACAAAAATAATATTTAATCCAAGCAACAGAATAATTCTCAGTGCAGGATTGGGGGCAGGGATGGACTCTCCAGGGCCAACCACCATTATTTTGATAAAATAGTATCAGATCTGGAGTCTTAATTCCAGTATACTTGTGAGACAGAGGAGTTATTATATTCATTGAAATGGTTTTTATCTCCCCTGGATTTCGTGGGCTGTTGATTGTTCTGCTGACTCACTCTCTGCCCTGGGACTAGTGAATTTATCATCTTGAAGTTCACTTCTCAAATATTTTAAATGGGGGTTATATAAGGTGTTCATCTCTGCAACTGCCATATTGAATAACTTTAATAAAAAGTTTCTAGGCACCAGAGTGGTATAATAGAAAGAGTATTGAATCAGGAGGACTTGAGTATCCTTTCCCTGCAAATTACTGCTTTTGTGACCTTAGTTGGGTCATTGGATCATAGCTATAGAAATGGAAGAGACCAGAGAAGCTTTCAAGTTCATTCTCTTTCTAACCTCTCCATGCCTCAAATACCTCTTCTGCCAAAGTAAAAATGGTTCAAACTAAACAAAGACCAAGGACTATTACCTTTAATTTAGGGAAAAAACTGATATCTTATTATGTGATCTTGCTATCTCTTATACTTTATTTTTCTTCCTTAAGGATATGATTTCTCTCTCATCACATTCAATTTGGATTAGTGTATACCATGGAAACAATGTAAAGACTGGTAAATTGCCTTCTGTGGGGGGTAGGGAGAGGGAAGTAAGATTAGAGGAAAACTGTAAAACTCAAAATAAATAAAATCTTTAAAAAATGATTCAAACTACTGAGAAGCAAAGACTGTGCCATTTTTTTTGAGGTCCCTTCAAGATTTTTTATGTCCTGTCATCCAAAACCTTCATTAAATGCCTCTCTGGAAGAAATAGCGAGAAGTACCTCAGCTCTGGATCTGATTTTACCCACTAATTGTATGGTTGTTTTTGCAAGGCAAATGGGTTTAAGTGGCTTGCCCAAGGCCACACAGCTAGGTAATTATTAAGTGTCTGAGGCCGGATTCGAACTCAGATACTCCTGACTCCAGGGCCAGTGTTCTAGCTACTGCATCACCTAGCCACCCCAATTGGGTTTTTCAAAGCATGATGAACTACATATCTCTGTAGTTCTCAGATATCTCATCAGTAAAACAAGAGGTCTGGACTGACTGACCTTCAATGCCTCTTCCAGTCCTACCTTCTAAAGATTCTGACCCTAGTCAGAGAACCTAGGTTCAAATCCCTTTTCTATTATTTACTAGTTGTTGGATCTTGAGTAGATAATTTCATCTCTTTGGGTCTCCTTGTCTGTAAAATCTTGGTCTGTAAGGAGCTTTAGGCTTTAGTTCTATGGTACATTAATGATGGTGTCAAGGCAACAGACATCTAACCAAACAAAAGACAATAAAAGTCTATTGTAGAATGCTGTTCACTCTTGCATGGAGTCAAATGTGTCTTTGATCAAATCAGAGGGACCTGAAACATGGATACTATATGTCAAAAACAGACAAACAACCAAAATATCCCTGGTACAACAGCCTAGAAGGTTTCTATTAGACTGGTCTTAATATCAGCATTCAAGGGACTCATTCAATTGACTACAGTTTCCCTTAATCAAGCTCCCTGATAGGTATAAAAACACAAGAGAGAGAAAGTATGTTTGGCAATGGATGGAGTCAGGTGTGATATTGGTTCTAGGTAAAATGATTCATATATAATGTGATATCAAGGGATCAGGAAAGGCTCTGATCCCCCAAATACCTTCTTCAGTTGCTGGCTGAAGCTTGTCATTCCAAGAGCTGGGGCTTTATTCCTTTCAGTTTAGCTTTGATCCTCCTTGAATAACCTCTGGAGAGGGTAACATTTGAAGAACACTGACTTTGAAGTAGGACCTAAGTTTAAATTGCTTAGATCAGAGCTGTGACCTTGGCTAAGTCATCCACTTTTCTGGGCTTTGGTTTTCTCACATATAAAATGAGGAACTTGGAGTAAATAATCTCTAAGACATCTTCTAGCTCAAAATTCTAGAAGGTCACAAGCTATATATATGTAAGATCTGGGCATTTTGATAAGGCATAAGAGAACAGAAAGGTATGAGAATACTAACTAGTTGCCTAAAGGGAAAAGAGACACTGAAAGAAAAGGGCTTGGGTTTGACCAGAATTGAAAATAAACTCAGTTTTACCTGGATTTGCCCACTAGAAACATATTATATACTTTTTATGCAACTATATAGAAAATAACTTCCCATAGTAGAATATCAGCTACTTAAGAGCAGAAAATAAACCTTGATTTGTCATTATAACTCTTAGACACTTAAATGGGGGAGGGGAACTATCATAGAGGAAAGGTTATTTTTGAGAAAGAGAGCATACATAGGGAGAAAAGGTTTATATAAGGGTAGGAGTCTGAGGGAGAATTAATTTGTATAAGGTAGGGAAAGTAATGTTCTACTAAATGTTTACTCACTCTCTGAAGGAAAAAGAATTGACACCCTTTTAAATCTAATCTGTGCTATTAATATTTTCTCCAACAAAAATCTAGAAAATCAACAAAGCAATAAACCAAGCCCTCATTAATAAAACTGCTTATTTCTGAGGTGTAAGTTTTCACATTGAAATGTAACATTGTTCTGAGCTGATTCAGCTGCCTCCAGCATACCTCTGAGAAGGAGACTTCTCTCAGAAGGAGGAAAAACTAGAGAAAATGACTCAAGTACGGAGAAGAAGAATGGCAATCATATATATACACGTATACATGCAAAAATGTACATAAACACACATAAACATACATGCACGCATACAGAACAATCTTATTTATAGTATATACATATATGCAGTATAGAGATATATACAGTCCATTTTAGATAATATTTCATTTACATCTCACATCAGTCCTGTGAATGAATAAGTCCTCTTAGCATGCCCAATAAGCCTTGCCTGGTACCATAAAGGCTTCCTGAGCCTACTTTGTTCTCTTCTTTGACAGCTTCTGAGTGAGGGTTTCTAACTCCTGATAGGTAGGAGAAGGGCAGACTGCATTATCTCCTGCCTGGCTACCATGTGTCCACGAACACTTGGCAACCCTATATCTTTTGTATCTTTTATGTTTGCTCTTTGCTGATCATAAGTGAATGAGTATACAGATGGGGGCACTCAGGAAACCAGTGAGACTGGGAGACCCATTAAAGCTATCCAAGGTCCCATCAAAAAGCAGAACCAAAGGCAGCAGTAGCTGATAAGGAACCAGGACAACCTAAAGCATAACCTGTTCATCCCAACCCAGCAGAGAATCGATATGTCAAATGAAGTAGGTGAAGCAGGTGTCTATATAGAACTGAAAGAAATTAAGCTGGTAAGGACTCCATAAAAAGGGAGTACTCTTCTGTTGATTTCAAGAGGAATGTTTTATATTGTCAGTCATGAGAATGAGCTTCAAAATCTGAAATAGTTTTTAAAATTTTATTTGGTCATTTAATAGGGATATAACCCCCCCCCAAAAAAAAACGACATGGCTCTTTCTATAAGTCTTTTTGATTTACATTATGTTGTGTTCAGATAAGAGCATAAGGACATTTGTCTGGTTGGCTTCACATAGGTAGTAGGTAGTCTTCAAGCAGGTAAATCACCTAAACACAAGTTTTGGGCTGATCCAAAACAAGCACTAAGTTTTAAACACTAACATCTCCGAGGTCACTTGACCTTTACAGGGAGTAGACAATTATCTAGCAATATAAAGCTAGGTTCAACAAATCAATATAGGACAAATAAAAAATATTTTCTCCATAGTACCAACCAGTTTAAATTTTAACCCATTCTCCTAGGGGTCTAAATATGTGCAGAAAAGAGATTGCCCTTACTGGTTTGGGGAAGCAGTTTTGTAATTTCTATCCTTTGCTATACATTCTAAGTAAATATCATTTTGCAAAAGTTAATTGATGTCAAGGAAACACATCAGATGAAGACTTGTGAGCAATAACGGTGGAAATCCCAGTCTCTCAACTGGTTTTCCCTAAGACCTTGTCGTTGAAAAGCAGCCAAATGTTCTTGGGGAACCCAACCCTACTAGTATGAGAGAGAGCCCAAAGAAGGTTCTCCACCAGTAAGATGGTTCAGCAGATTTCATTAAGACAGAGATCAGCTCTGTTATTTCACTGCAATGGAGAATTTCAGGGGAAGATATTCCTTCCACCAGTGCAGATTGGCACATTCTCTGCAATTTGTTTCTAAGAGAGTTGCCAAGTGCACTGAAAGATTAATTGACTTGTCCAGGAACAAATAGCCAGTGGGTGTCAAGTTAGGACTTGGACTTGGGTCTTTCTGGCTCTGGGGCCATCCATTTAGTATCTATCCTCCATTCAATTACCAGAGGGATTTTCCTAAAGAACAGCCACCCTCCTTTTCAATAAACTCCAGTCATTCCCTTTCACCACCAGGATCAAATACAAAATCTTCTGTTTGGAGACTTAAAGCCCTTCATACCCCGCCTGAACACACACACACACACACACACACACACACACACACACACACACACACCCCACACCTCATACATACACCACACACACACCACACATGCACACACACACACATTTTCAGTCTTCTGACACCTTACACCCCACCACAAACTCTGATCTAGTGCCACTGATTCTCTTACTGCTCCATGAACAAGACCTCCATTTCTTGACTGGAGACTTTTTCTCTGGCTACCCTTCATTCTCTCTCCTCCTCTTGACTTCTGACATCCTCCAAGTCCCAAATCAAATCCAACTTTCTACTGAAAACCTTTTTGAATCACTCTTATCACTAGTGTCTTCCCTCTGTTAATTATTTCCTATTCATCCTGTAAAAAGCTTGCTTATATATATTTATTTGTTGTCTTCCTTATGAGATTGTGAACTCCTAGAAGGTAGGGACTATATTTTGCTTTTTTGTGCAATCCTTAGTACAGTGTCTAGCAGGTTGTAGATATTTAATCAATGTTTTTTGACTAGCTGACTTATTACCCCCATTCCTCTCACAGATACTATTCATTATTCCCACTTCATCCATCAGGGAAGAAACTGAGGCTGAAAAGAAGTTTGTGGAGCTACAGCTGACAGTCATCACAAGTATGCACAGATGGCAAGACACATCAAAAATGGCCAGATAGAGATGGATAAGCAGCAAAGCAGCTATTTGTGCATAGTTGGGGATCTGAAGGCCAAGATTTAATTTTAAGACTGTAAACTGGAAGGCTGCCCTGCTCCTGAATGCAGCTCCCATCATTCCCTTCCCTTCTTTCTTTAGTTCCTACTACAATAAATATAGCTGACATATGTCTACCTATTTCCACAAATATGCTTCACATAACCACCTCCCATATGATAAATATATCTCATATTATCATTTTATGAACCATAAAGAAATCACATTTTTGACTCTGGCAAAATATTAGAAACTGGGTGGAAACAAGTATCTGGTCAATATTTTCTTTTATTTGGGAGGAAATGGGATAAATTCTGACTTTGAAGACAGAGAACCTGGGTCCAAATTCCAGTTCTGTCATTCATTCTTGGTGGGAACTTGAGCAAATTACTCTTGACCTCAGTTTCCTCATCTGTAAAATAAGAAGGTTGAACCTTTGAAGTCTCTTCTAGCTCTAAATCTATGAATTCTCTGCTGAAATATAAATATTTCTATATCACCACTTCACATACCACAAGCACTATAAATCATATATCACAGATGACCACTATTTGGAGAAAACAGACAATTTAGTGCCGATCTGTGTTCCCTGCCCCAACATCTTTGTTTTGGCTGCTCCTGGGTAAGTTTGGCTACTTCTAGCTCCAAGCACTTGAAGTTTCTTTGTTAGAAACAGAGATGTTCAAAAATTATACAGACAGTATACAGACAACTGAATTTCAGCAACTTTGCCAAATTTCACTCCATAAAGGCATTCCTTGGTAGGGTGACCTTACAGCCATGGTAAGCCTCACATAGGGTAGAGGGGGATGGCTGCTGATGGTATTCTCTGAGGGGTCAATAGAATTGTCACTAAAAGACCAACAAACCCTCTTCCTTCCAATTTTCCCCACCATGGTCCTGCTACAATCTTGGGTGGGAGTGAGGGAAAGTACAGGGGCTTAGGAAGGGTTGGTTAAGAGAAAGGCCCAAAAGGAGGAAGCTCTCTCACTCAACAATATGTATTAGAAAGCCCAACAAGCTTTGTTCACTTACCAGAAATAAGATGATGACTCCCAAAGCTTCAGAATAGGGGTTCTCGGTTCACTGATCAGCAAGCAGGGAATTCTATCTTTCTCACCTCTGATGACAATGATGAGAGTAATGACAATAAGGTTGATAATGAAAATGATAATGATGACAATGGTGAAATTATTATTATTATAACTTGGATTTTAAAAGTGCTTTATTCCTTCCCTCCAAAAAAGTGGCTGAACAGACCTGTAGAGAGAAAGGCGAGGACATCCCTCCACCAAATGCCTCCTTATGCTGAAGAACTCAAGAGAAAAACTAGTCTCTCCAGGAGAGGGGGGAGGAGGAAAGAGCAAACCAAAGGAAGAGTTATGGGGGTAGGGAAGGCCCCATCAGCAGCACCTCATTGACTTTTAACGCTTCTTTGTCACCTCTTCCTCCTGGCATCTCTGATAAAATACCACTCTCAGTGGAATCTCTTAACCAAGTTCCTTCCATCCCTCACCACACTACTTCCTCTGCTGCTCCTCATCTCCAAGTATGTGTTGCTTTGGAGTCACTCCATTTGTAGGTCATTCAGGACGAGTTTCAGGTCCAAGAAGCTGCCAAAGTGTTCTGTTTTCCTGGGACATTTCCTACAAACCTCCTTATCCTTTTGCTTATTAGTACCCACCAACCTGGAGACAAAGAATTCAATCCATCTGAAAATGAGGGTTCAGAAGAAAGGAAAATATTTGCAAGTCAAAGTAGTCTTCATGGATGAAAGAATTGAACCCAATGTTGAATGCTTAGAATCTGAACAGGCAGAGAATAGAAAGGAGAGCAAACCAGGAATAAAGAATCTCAGTCAAATTTGCAGAGGCAGAAATAAGCCAACAAAGTCTAACTAGTAGGCCTGGTGATCTGATTTAGAACTCAGGTTGTTTTTTTTGCCTTAGCATGCTTGGGAGGACAAGTCCTGGCTATAGGGGAGCTAGCTATGTGAACTTGATGATGAAAGGAGATCTTATACTTTCAGAGGTTATCCAATATAGCCCATTTCATGGTAAGAATTTATAACATGTATAACAAGTAGTCATCCAGGTTTTGCTCCATCCTATCACCTATCACCAAGGTCATTCCATATTGACACAGCCCTAATTGTCAAGAAGTTTTACTTCACATCAAATCTAAATCTGCCTCTTGATTGTCCACTCTGTGCTCCTACTTCTGCCTTCTGCAATTGTCCTCTGGGCCCAGAAAATCAATCTAATCCCTTCTCTGTGAGACATATACTTTTTTTTATTGATCTCTTAATTTTATTTTTAATTCTCATTTTGTACAATTTTTTTTACATTAATAAAATATTCTTGTTTAAGAGTAAACAAAATACCCCTCCCCCATGAATATAGACTTGCTTGGGCGATAAAGTAAAGGGGAGAGAAAAAAAATTAAAATTAAAAAAAGAATAATAGTAATAATTGTAGGTATGGCCAGGTGGCACAATGGGCAAAGCACCAGTCCTGGAGCCATGAGCATCCGAGGCAACATCCAGCCCCATAGACCCAACAATCACCCAGCCATGTGACATGCAAGCCACCTGATCCCCACTGCCCTGCAAAAACCTAAAAGAAGAAAAAAAAAGACCCAAAATAAAATAGTAATAACAGTAGGGGTGGCTGGGTGGCAGATGGAGCATTGGCCTTTGAGCCAGGAGCACCCGGGTCCAAATCCGGCCTCAGACAACCAAAGATCACCCTGCTATGTGGCCCCAGGCAGGCCACCCAGCCCCATTTGCCCTGCACCCTCCCCCAAATAATAATAATAAAAAAATGTTCTTCAGTCTTTGTTCTAACACCAACTCTGTCATGGGTGGATCGCATTCTTTATGGTAAGTCCATCACAAAAGTTAATTCCATATTTTTTCCAACGTTGCCATTGCTGATTGCAACTCCCTCCTTTCTTATTTCTCTACTACCATGTACTATATTTTCTCTCTCCTTTCACTCTGACTCTGCTGTAGGGTCACTGAGTGGTGCAGCAGATACATCCCTGGTCCTGGGGCCAAGAAGCCCTGAGCCCCCATACCACCCTTAGGCCCAGAATCCACCTGGCCCTATGGTCCTGGTCATCTGTAAAATAAGAAGGTTGAACCTTTGAAGTCTCTTCTAGCTCTAAATATATGAATTCTCTGCTGAAATATAAATATTTCTATATCACCACTTCACATACCACAAGCACTATAAATCATATATCACAGATGACCACTATTTGGAGAAAACAGACAATTTAGTGCCGATCTGTGTTCCCTGCCCCAACATCTTTGTTTTGGCTGCTCCTGGGTAAGTTTGGCTACTTCTAGCTCCAAGCACTTGAAGTTTCTTTGTTAGAAACAGAGATGTTCAAAAATTATACAGACAGTATACAGACAACTGAATTTCAGCAACTTTGCCAAATTTCACTCCATAAAGGCATTCCTTGGTAGGGTGACCTTACAGCCATGGTAAGCCTCACATAGGGTAGAGGGGGATGGCTGCTGATGGTATTCTCTGAGGGGTCAATAGAATTGTCACTAAAAGACCAACAAACCCTCTTCCTTCCAATTTTCCCCACCATGGTCCTGCTACAATCTTGGGTGGGAGTGAGGGAAAGTACAGGGGCTTAGGAAGGGTTGGTTAAGAGAAAGGCCCAAAAGGAGGAAGCTCTCTCACTCAACAATATGTATTAGAAAGCCCAACAAGCTTTGTTCACTTACCAGAAATAAGATGATGACTCCCAAAGCTTCAGAATAGGGGTTCTCGGTTCACTGATCAGCAAGCAGGGAATTCTATCTTTCTCACCTCTGATGACAATGATGAGAGTAATGACAATAAGGTTGATAATGAAAATGATAATGATGACAATGGTGAAATTATTATTATTATAACTTGGATTTTAAAAGTGCTTTATTCCTTCCCTCCAAAAAAGTGGCTGAACAGACCTGTAGAGAGAAAGGCGAGGACATCCCTCCACCAAATGCCTCCTTATGCTGAAGAACTCAAGAGAAAAACTAGTCTCTCCAGGAGAGGGGGGAGGAGGAAAGAGCAAACCAAAGGAAGAGTTATGGGGGTAGGGAAGGCCCCATCAGCAGCACCTCATTGACTTTTAACGCTTCTTTGTCACCTCTTCCTCCTGGCATCTCTGATAAAATACCACTCTCAGTGGAATCTCTTAACCAAGTTCCTTCCATCCCTCACCACACTACTTCCTCTGCTGCTCCTCATCTCCAAGTATGTGTTGCTTTGGAGTCACTCCATTTGTAGGTCATTCAGGACGAGTTTCAGGTCCAAGAAGCTGCCAAAGTGTTCTGTTTTCCTGGGACATTTCCTACAAACCTCCTTATCCTTTTGCTTATTAGTACCCACCAACCTGGAGACAAAGAATTCAATCCATCTGAAAATGAGGGTTCAGAAGAAAGGAAAATATTTGCAAGTCAAAGTAGTCTTCATGGATGAAAGAATTGAACCCAATGTTGAATGCTTAGAATCTGAACAGGCAGAGAATAGAAAGGAGAGCAAACCAGGAATAAAGAATCTCAGTCAAATTTGCAGAGGCAGAAATAAGCCAACAAAGTCTAACTAGTAGGCCTGGTGATCTGATTTAGAACTCAGGTTGTTTTTTTTGCCTTAGCATGCTTGGGAGGACAAGTCCTGGCTATAGGGGAGCTAGCTATGTGAACTTGATGATGAAAGGAGATCTTATACTTTCAGAGGTTATCCAATATAGCCCATTTCATGGTAAGAATTTATAACATGTATAACAAGTAGTCATCCAGGTTTTGCTCCATCCTATCACCTATCACCAAGGTCATTCCATATTGACACAGCCCTAATTGTCAAGAAGTTTTACTTCACATCAAATCTAAATCTGCCTCTTGATTGTCCACTCTGTGCTCCTACTTCTGCCTTCTGCAATTGTCCTCTGGGCCCAGAAAATCAATCTAATCCCTTCTCTGTGAGACATATACTTTTTTTTATTGATCTCTTAATTTTATTTTTAATTCTCATTTTGTACAATTTTTTTTACATTAATAAAATATTCTTGTTTAAGAGTAAACAAAATACCCCTCCCCCATGAATATAGACTTGCTTGGGCGATAAAGTAAAGGGGAGAGAAAAAAAATTAAAATTAAAAAAAGAATAATAGTAATAATTGTAGGTATGGCCAGGTGGCACAATGGGCAAAGCACCAGTCCTGGAGCCATGAGCATCCGAGGCAACATCCAGCCCCATAGACCCAACAATCACCCAGCCATGTGACATGCAAGCCACCTGATCCCCACTGCCCTGCAAAAACCTAAAAGAAGAAAAAAAAGACCCAAAATAAAATAGTAATAACAGTAGGGGTGGCTGGGTGGCAGATGGAGCATTGGCCTTTGAGCCAGGAGCACCCGGGTCCAAATCCGGCCTCAGACAACCAAAGATCACCCTGCTATGTGGCCCCAGGCAGGCCACCCAGCCCCATTTGCCCTGCACCCTCCCCCAAATAATAATAATAAAAAAATGTTCTTCAGTCTTTGTTCTAACACCAACTCTGTCATGGGTGGATCGCATTCTTTATGGTAAGTCCATCACAAAAGTTAATTCCATATTTTTTCCAACGTTGCCATTGCTGATTGCAACTCCCTCCTTTCTTATTTCTCTACTACCATGTACTATATTTTCTCTCTCCTTTCACTCTGACTCTGCTGTAGGGTCACTGAGTGGTGCAGCAGATACATCCCTGGTCCTGGGGCCAAGAAGCCCTGAGCCCCCATACCACCCCTTAGGCCCAGAATCCACCTGGCCCTATGGTCCTGGACAGGCCTTCCAATCCCAGCCCCTTGCAAGAAGTAAAAAAAGAAAATGTGTTATATCTGACCACTCTCCCCCCATGGTCCATCCTCTCCTCCTTTATTCACATCCCCACCCCTTCCCCCTGCTCCCCCCTTCTTACTCCAGATGTCTATACCCCATTGAGTATATATGCTGTTTCCTCTCCTAGCCACCTCTGATGAGAGCAAAGGTTCCCTCATTCCCCCTTGCCTCCCCACTTCCATATCATTGTAATAGCTCATTGTAATAATAAAAAAAACTTATTATATGAAATATCTTGGCCTATTCCCCCCTCTCCTTTTTCTTTCTCCCATTACATTTCCCTTTTTTTTCCTATTGACTCCATTTTTACACCATATTTTATCTTCGAATTCAGCTTTCTCCTGTGCTTCAACTATAAAAGCTCCCCCTACCTGCTCTATTAACTGAGGAGGTTCATATGAGTATTATCAGTGTCATTTTTCTATGAAGGAATACATGTAGTTCATCATCATTAAGTCCCTCATATTTCCCCCCTCTCCTCCAATCTCCATGCTTCACCTGAGTCCTGTATCTGAGGATCAAACCTTCTGTTCAGTTCTGGCCATTCCAGAAGGAACATTTGAAATTCCCCTGGTTCATTGAAAGTCCATCTTTTTCCCTGGAAGAGGACATTCAGCCTTGCTGGGTAGTTCATTCTTGGCTGCATTCTAAGCTCTTTTGCCTTCCGGTATATTGTATTCCAAGCCCTACGAGCTTCCAATGTAGTTGCTGCTAAGTCCTGTGTGATCCTGACTGCAGCTCCACGATATTTGAACTGTGTCCTTCTGGCTGCTTGTAATATTTTCTCTTTAACTTGGGAGTTCTGGAACTTGGCTATAATTATTCCTAGGGGTTGGTTTTTGGGAATCTCTTTCTCGGGGGGGGGGGGGAATTGGTGGATTCTCTCCATTTCTATTTTGCCCTCTGCTTCTAGAACATCAGGGCAATTATCCTGTAGTAATTCTTTGAAAATGATGTCAAGGCTTTTTTCCTGATCATGACTTTCAGGTATTCCAATAATTTTTAAATTATCTTTCCTAAGTCTGTTTTCCATATCAGTTGTTTTTTCAATGAGATATTTCACATTTTCTTCTAATTTTTCATTTTTTTGGTTTTGAAGTATTGATTCCTGATTTCTGGTAAATTCATCAATCTCTCTGAATTCTATTCTTTGTCTGAGGGATTTGTTCTCCTCAGAGAGTTTTCTTATCTCTTTTTTCCATCTGGCCAGTTTTGCTTTTTAAGGCATTCTTCTCCTCAATAACTTTTTGAACTGTTTTATCCATTTGACCTAAGCTGGTTTTTAGCATGCTATTTTCTTCAGCATTTTTTTGGATTTCCTTGACTAAGCTACTGACTTCATTTTCATGTTTTTCCTGCATCTCTCTCCTTTCTTTTCCCAGTTTTTCTTCCAACTCCTTCATTTGATTTTCAAAGTCTTTTTTGAGCTCTGTCATAGCTTGAACCCAATTTCCCAATTTCTGTTTTGCTTGGAGTCTTTAGATGCAGGAGCTTGTACCTCCTCATCTTCAGACTGAGTGTTTTGATCCTTCTTAGGCTCATGAGCAAAATATTTCTCAATGGTGTTCCTCTTATTTCTCTGCTTGCTCATTTTCCCAGCCTGGGCCTGGTTTCCTGAGCTTTTGGGACACTCCCACAAGGGTCTCAATGTGTGAGGCTCTGTCCTCCCTCCTGGTCTGTGAATGACCATAAGCACCCCCCCTCTGCCAGGGGTCTGAGGTGTAGGGGCCCTGCTCTTCTATTGGGGGGGGCCTAGACTGCTATCAAGATCTGAATGTGGTCAGAGCCCCAGAGTCCTGTTCCAGAGGCAGAGGACAAATCTCAGCAGTCTCTCTTCACTCCCCTCCCTCAGCTCAATGGGCTCATGCCCTAGAGGCTCCTGCTCACCTGCTCTGTCTGCTTCTGCTCACTCTGGCAGAGGTACCCCGCTGTTCCCCCACTTTGTGCCCAGTGCTCCCCCGGGGTGCAGCTCAGGAGACTCCCCCGCTGCTGTGAGCCCCGGCTCCCAGTGCCCTGGGGCTGCCTCCGGGAGACTGAAGTTCTTTCCCTCTGGCAGCTGCCCCTCTGACCCCGGGGAGCAGAGCCTTTCTGCTCTTTTCCAGGTTACCTTGAGTAGGAGAACTGCCTCACTGGGTCCCTTTGTGGGTTCTGTCTCTCGAAAGTTTAGTTAGAGTCCTTAGTTTCACATTTTATCAGAGAGTGCCTAAGACTTGATCCCTTCTTGGCTCCCGAGACATATACTTAAAGATAGCCATCATGTATCCACCCTAAGATTTCAACATCTCACTTTCTCCAACTGATCTTCATATGGTCTAATCATGATTCCCTTTGCCAGACTAGATAGTCTACTCTGGGTATACTTTAAATTATCTGTGTCTTCCCTCTCCGTGTAATCCAAAAACTTAAACACAATATTCCAGATATGGTCTAGCCAGAGCAGAGAACAGCAAGTGCACCCCTAACTCAATATTGGATTTGATTTCTCTCTTAACACGCTCTAGGATCACACTTTTGATAGGATAGAGTGATTTGTGGGCCACTAAAACTGTTGAGTCAAGTCTCCCCCATATTATATTTAGGAAGCTTGTTTTGGGAACCTGAGTAAAACTGTACATTTGTCACTATTAAATTTAATCTATTAAATTCAATTCAATGAGCCTATCAAGATTTTTGAATATCTTAGCTTTGTCATCTAAAATGTTAACTCTCCATCTCAGTCTGGTGTCATCTGAAAATATATCACCTATGCCTTTCTTTAAGTCATTGATAACAAAAAACCAAAAACAAAAACAGGAAGCAGGAGAGGGCCTTGTGTGGGTCCATGGAACACTTGATAAGTGAGTCCCTTTCCAAGTTAGCAGTGAATTTTTTGAGTCAGACCAGTCAACCAGTTTCAAAAACAACTATCTATTTATACAAATACAACTGTTTAACCCACAGTTCTCTATTTTTTCACAACAGTAGCATGAGATTTTGTGACAGGCTTTGCTAAATGCTAAATAAACTAAAACTACAGAATTTCTCTGATCTGCTAGTCTAATAACTGCCAAAAAATGAATTGAGATTATTCTGATCTGACCTGCTCTTGATAAAAAACCATGCTGGGTTCCCTGTGATCACTAATGACTTTCCTGAATTTTCACCAAGCAACCTTTTAATAATAAATAATAGAATTTTGTCAAAAATCAAAGTCAAGTTCAATAGCCTATTCATGATTCTATTCTTACTGGGCAACACCATGTTCTTTTTAATTCATCCTTCATTACCTACCCTTTTTCCTATCCATCTATCCATTTATCTATCTATCTATCTATCTATCTATCTATCTATCTATCTATCCATCCATCCATCCATCCATCCATCCATCCATCTATTTATCTAATTAAATAACTACCTACCATACACATTGATTGCATCTAAATAAACCTCTTAGACTAATTTCTCTCTTTTCCTATTATTTAGATCTGTTTCTCTTTGTGTCTTCAGGATTCCATTCTTGAGAATTATTTTAAACATCCTGGTCTGACTTCCCCTGAATAATTTCAGGCCACACACTCTTACCTATCTTGCTCAGAACATTTTGAAACCTATCCCCTCCAAAACCAAGATGTATGGCATTCTATTGTTGACTTTCCTCTCTTCTATCACAAAGTCTAAGATGGAATAGTCATTTCCTCCAAGTTTTCTATCATTTCCTACCTAGCAACCAATTTCTATCATTAGAGAGAATCAGATCTGGTATAGAATTTCCCCCTTGTTGGTTTCTCTGACTTTTTATATATATTTTTTTACTTTAAACTTAGATACAAAATAAGAAAAAATGTCATGTGTGCAAAAAAAATGAGAGCATTCATATTATAAAGCAATAAATTTCCATTTCAAGAAAGCCTATATAATAAATAGTACACATTGTGTGAAAAACTTTTCTTTGCTGCCTTGTAAGTTTTTCTTCTGTTCTCTGCTGTGTACTTCTTATTTTCTCCCTCCCACCCCTCCTACCTCGCCTACAATTAAGCAAGGGCATATATATGCATATGCAAGGATATATACATATAGGTGCACATATATATGCATGACATATACTTATATATGTACATGCATATATTATTCATATAAACATATATGCCCATATATAAACATCATATAGCCATACATATGATATCATACAGACATTTGTGTGTATGCACATATATTCTCACATATATACAGATATTCATATATATATATATATATATATTAGGTTTGTGTGTATCTCTCATTTTTATAACATTTTTCTGAAAGCCACAATCCCTCCTCACTCTTCTAACTTTTGAAGAATGAAATCATCATGAAGAAAAGTAAAGACCCTACTAATTACTCTGCTTTTGAAAGAGAAAGAATTCCAACAGATTTCCTGAAAATCCAAGTCCTCCAAACCCTAGCCCATTTGTCACCCTCTCAGATATGTGAACTATCTCCCAAACTTTGCATTTCTGTCCTCTTTCTATACAAGTGGTCCGTAATGTACTCTGATGATGATACTTTTTCAGTTTCCCTTCCACTAATCTTCATTCAAATGTTTTTCACCTTGCTCCCCTCACTTTATTCTCAGGGGATGCATGGCATATAATAAACATTGAATAATGAAGCAGATTTCCTGGTGTATGTATATATACTCCACATAAACTTCTCTGTACTGACTCTATCTAACCTGTTCTCTTTAACTAAAGTATAATTGAGGAGTAGGAGAAAAAAGAGAAACAGCAGATCCCCCCCACCCAGTCTATTCCAGCTAGAATATATATCCCCATGGAGTAATGAGTCTATATCCTTGCAACTTCTGAGGAAATCATTTAACTTAAGACTAACAAGATTGTGTTTCATTCAGTGGAACCTAAAGAGTGTGACTATTCTCTGTCCTCACTCTCTTCCCCTCAGCAGAATGTGTCAGAAGTCTTTGAGTCTCTCCTTGGACATTTTTCTTCAACTTTGGCAACATGGTAGCTTCCAGGACATGTTGTCAGGCAAACTAGTCCAAGGGTTGAGTTCATCCCCCGGTTTGGTAGTCATCTTCTCTAAGAAATAGTGGAGTAATCCAACCATTCTGGAGAACAGTATGGAACTATGCCCAAGGAGTAATAAAACTGAATATACCCTTTGACCCAGCAATTCCAATACTAGGCCCATATCCAGAAGAAATTATAAAAAATGGAAAAAGTCCTCCATGTTCCAAAATATTCACAGCAGTTCTTTTTGTAGTGACAAAGAATTGGAAATTGAGGGGATGCCCATCAATTGGGGAATGGCTGAACAAGTTGTCATATATGAATGTTATGGAGAGCTATTGTTCTATAAGAAACCACGAATGAGAAGACTTAGAGAAACAGAAAGAATTACAGGAACTGATACCTAGAAAAGGGAACAGAATCAAGAGAACATTGTACACATTAGAAACAATATGATAGTTGCAGCTCCTCTTGGTAGTTCAGAGAGCTAGAACAACCCTAGGAGACCTATTATGGACAATTGCTATCCATATCTAGAGGAAGAAAAGCAAAACAAAGTAAAATCTACAGAAACTGAATAAACTCTGTTCACTTTTTTTAAATTTCTCTTCTATTTTTCTTTCCTATTTCATGGTTTTCTTTCTTTTCCCTTAGTACTAATTTGTCACACAGAAAATGACTAATCTGTAAACATATTAAACACATTAAACACAAATATTATTAAACACAATGTTCACTAGACTGTTTGCCATTGAGGGGAGAGGGGTGAGAACAAAATTATGTAACTTATAAGTATGCATATGCATGTGGATGAGTGTTTTAAAACTTTCATGACATGTAATTGGAAAAATAAAATTAAAAAATCAGTGGAGTAATTGCCAAGAGCTTCTCCTACTGGGTGAGTTCTATTTCTTGAATTCACGAGGTTGTCTCCAAGGCTGGACAAATCCACCTCGGGACCACTGATCAGTCACTATATATTTAGAAGTAGAGGAGCTAGGGCTTTGAGATACAGTGGCCAACATAAAACACTTCAGCTGGCATGGACCAAAGGAGACCTTTTTCTATCCTTCCAGGGAAAGTCTAGGTATGGAGTTTAAATATGATGGACAAATTAGAAGAGAGAGAACCAGAGAGGAGAGCCATTCCCTTGAAGGTGCCTTAAATCTCCTAGATTGATGATCACTCTTCTTTGATACAGTTCTGCCATAGGCTCTCTCCAACTTCTGTCATCAATGGTAGGGGACCAAGGGATCCCCAAAGAACTAAACCTCTAAGCATTGAACAACATTCCCTGGGCTTAGGCTCAGCACCCCATTATATCCCTAGGACAAATATCCTAGTTTTCTGGAAGCTTCAATCCCCTCCTCACTTCTCTAACTTTTGAAGAAGGAAATCATCATGAAGAAAAGTAAAGACCCTATTATCTACTCTGCTTTTGACAGAGAAAGAATTCCAACAGTTGTCCTGAAAATCCATAGCTACCACCACCTCCTTCCACCCTCACCATTGAAAAAGTATATTCTTTCTAAGTTATATTGTAGTCATGGCTCTCATCTCTCCCAGTCCCAGTGAAACTTCTCCTCTTTGTATTAGCAGCTCTCATACACCTCTCTTGTTATTCATGCTTTGTGCATTTGTACCTAGAAATCTGAGGTTATGGGTTTTATTGCTTGATTATTTCTTATCTCCTGTGTACTTCTAGAAGTTTCTAATGCTCTTATTTTTTACTTACAATTGTCTGGTATTTCTTCTTTCCTGGTTTGTGTCTATGTCCCTTCTCTGGGGTCTTTTTCAGTATGTTTAACCACAGGGAAAAAAATGAGTCCTGTCTAGTTTCCCTAGTGAATGAAGAACCTTAGAGCATGGAGCTTTGTTTAACTGCAGGGACAAAATAAGTGTTTCTGTCTTGAGCTAATCCTATTGTTTTAGAGGGCATGCAAGGATGAGCTGAGGTACAAGATGAGACTGTATCTGAGAGCAAGCTCAGACCTTTTAAAGATGCATAGCAAGAGCTAGGTAAAGTTAGGGAATGGGAAGGAGGGGTAGCATGTTACTAAGATTCAAGGACTCTTTCTTGGCGTTATTGTTTGGATGAAAATAAAAAGATTAGATGATACTGTTTTGTATTCCTCACTTCCATTGTGCCAGCCAGACTCTACTCTATATGGGCTTCAGCCTGCTGTGTTTTGACTCAGTCTGAGGATTTCTCTTAAGTCTTTTGCTAACTCCTGGCTTTAACCTCAATCTGGCTTTCTGTTTCCCTGCTTGTATCCTGACTTAGACCATGTCAGTCCCTCCTTTTTCTACCTACCTTTGAAAAATATCCTCTCCCAGTTAATTACTGTTGACATCTTCCACGCTGCCCCCTCCCCAAGTTGCCATGGGGTAATGGAATGCCACATTCTTTGCTCATATCAAACATAAATAAACCTCTATCCTGGGCTGTGATGATGACAAAGATATTGGTTCCTCCAAAGACCAGACCACCAAAGCCTCCAGCTCTGTAGACCCAAAACACTATACTCTAGCAACAGTTGCCCAGACCACAGGACTGGATAAGTTCCAGGGAACTTTCCCAGACTTGCAAGAAGAACTGAATGCTCCAGGAGCAGGTGGATTTGGCTGCCCTGGCAGACAACAAGCACAGTGAGTCCCTGGGTGGGCTGAGGACCTCCTAGATTTTCTGGCACAAATCAATATGTTTATGAACCTTTGCTCTTAAAGACTTCCCACAGTCTAGGCCAAGATAGTCTATGAAATATCCTACCTACAGGACCAGACAAGCCCACTGGATCAGTTCCTATCTCATGCATCAAAAGAGAACCCATAAATACCTTTGTGCCTCAAGTCTTGTGGATCTTATCAGAAAAATATTTTAAATGAAAATGGATGGAAAGAGAGAAAACTGTCTAGATGTATATCAAGCAGATATGATATAGAAAGGAGAGTAATTTTAAGGAAATAATATTATTTGTCGAGAAAGACAATAATAAAACTGTCTAAAAAATTTTAAATTAAAAGCTGAAAGTTAAAATTTTTTTTAAAGAAATGATATGCCTAGCTGCAATTGCAGAGGTAATGCAAAAGGTAAAGGAGATATCTTTACATGAAGAGGGATGTTCCATTTCATGGATATCCCTGAGATTCAGTGAGATCGAACTGATAATTGTAATATGTTTCTCAAAAGGTGTATCTTATTCAAATGGAAGAGGACAGCTAAGAGGATCAGTGAGGTCACATTGCATCTTGCAGTATACTCATGTGAAGAAATCCATGACCTGAAGGAAGGGAAACAAGACAGAGCATTTGGATGAAGATCAGTAGAGAGCAAAACAGAAACAATGTTGTCATGGGAATATGCTACAGACCACCAGGATAGAAGGAAAACATCAGGATATAGAGCACAGACCTTGTACACAGGCCTTGGATGCACTCCTTCATCTCCATCTCTTAGAATTTGTAGTTTCTTTTATCCCTAAGCCCAAACAATATCTTTTACAGGATGTTTTTTCTGATCCTCCCCAGTGACTAGTGACCTCCCTCCCCATCATCCTTTATCAATTTTAAATATGTTTTGTGTGTGTATATATATATATATACATGTATATCTATATCTATATAATATGTAGACATATACATACCTGTTCAGATACATATTATCTTCCACCAATAAAGTATAAGCCTTGAGGCAGGGGATGCCACACTTCAGCCTTTTTAGCTACAGTATCTAGCAGTGTACCCAGAACATGATAGGTATCTAATAAATACTTATTGATTCATTAATTAATTGGTTGCCTAAGTTTCCTCATCTTTATAATAAAGTGGCTATAATATTCCAGAACTATTCCAATTCTGACTCCTATGATCCTATTAGCCTAAAATCATTCAAGACTAACCGCATTTCCTTTTCTGACAGTGTGAACTCAGGGGAAATGCCATATACATAGTATGCTTACCTGAATTTCAACACAGCTTTTGATAATCTCTAATGTCATGCTTGTAGAAAAGGAGAAAAGATATGAGGTAACAATAGCACATTTAAGTGGATTTTTAGAATTAATTGGGTAACTTGACTGAAAGAAAAAAAATATTAGGAGGTCTCTCTGGTGAGAACCCCCACAGAGATACTGCATTATTCAACTTGTCAATCCGTGATTTAGAAGAAAGCTTAAATATGTGTGCTTACTATATTTGTAGATGGAATAAAGCTGGGATAACTAATACATTGAATGATAGCATCAAAATCCAAAATGATCTCAACAGGCTAAGACAATCTAACAAGATGAAATTTATTGAGGATAAATGTAAAGTCCAAACTTGGCTTTAAAAAATCAATTGCATAAGTACAAAATGAGAAAGGCATAGCTAGATTTATCAAAGAAAATAAGAACTGGGGAGGTTAGGTGGCGTAGTGGATAAAGCACTGGCCCTGGAGTCAGGAGTACCTGGGTTCAAATCCGGTCTCAGACACTTAATAATGACCTAGCTGTGTGGCCTTGGGCAAGCCACTTAACCCCATTTGCCTTGCAAAAACCTAAAAAAAAAATAAGGACTAAGATCCTGTTATAGGACTGCAAGTTTAGTGGCCCCCAAAATATAAAATAACAATATTATAGATAATATAAAATATATAAAAATAGTAGCCCCCCAAATGAAATGAAATATCAAGCTACTTTAAAAAGGCATAGTTGGCAGACCTTAGATAATGATAATCTTGCTATGTTCTGTCCTGATCAGAGAAGAACACAATTGTATATTGTGTTCAGTTCTGAGAACAATATTTTAAGGACATTGATGACCTAGAAAAGGTCCCAATGAGGGTAACCGAGGTGCTAACTTTTGGGGGTCATCACTCCCATTTCTAAATAACATGAGCAATACCTGTGGTAAATGACCTAGGTAAATCATTTAACATCTCTATACCTCACTTATCTCATCTGGAAAATGAGGGGGTGGGCCTAGATGGTCTTTGAGGTACCTTTCAGCTCTTGATCAACTGAAGCAACTGGGGGTGTGAAACTGGAGAAGAGAATACTTTTGGTGAACATGAATACTGTCTTTAAGTAAATGCGATGCCTAACTGAAGGACCTTTAAAGTCCCTTCCAGCCCCTGAATCCATGATCCTATTTCTAGCTTGGTTTTATGGAATAGGGATCAAATTTGTCCTGGTTGTCTGCAGACAACAGAACTATGAGCAAAGAGGAAGTTGTTGGAAGACAGATTGAGGTATGATATAAACCAAAGCTTCCTGACAATAAGTGCTGCAGACAATAAGTTTGTTTGATAGTTGATGGGTTCTTCTCTACCATTAATCTTCTAACAACATCTGGTTAACCATCTGTGGGTATGATGGGGAGTGGATTTTTATTCAGGTATAGCTTCGACTAGATGATCTCTGGGGTCTCTTCCAGCCCCTGAGATAATACAATTTTGTTCTCCTCAGTTCACAACTTTCTGCCTAGCCCTTTATAAATTCTTGTCTTAGGTCTATTTGGTCATTTGGACTTACACTTAGAACCCTCCCTTTGAGCTCAGATGTAATCTTCCCTTTGTACCTTCTAACTGCAATTAATCTCTAACACACTTCACCATCACCCTGATACCCTCAAAACTCTATATGCAAGATAGCAGAGTGACTCCTGGATATGAATTGAGTGGCTCCATTGTAAAAATAAAAATTCTACCCAGATTTATCTCTCAATTGATTTGATGTAAAACTTGAAATTCTAAGAGAGATCCACTCCTTTGGGTCAAGCATTTTTTATTCCCTGTAATCTTCTCTTTAAAAAGTCTCTGAGAGGGGTAACACATCAAGTGCCTTTCACCTTAGGATGAATGACTCGAATGGATGCTTTCCTCTCAACCAAAAAGACCACATTGGCAGTGGAGTCTTCAGTCCCTAGGGTCTGGGAAGAAGGGTTTGAGAGTAAGGGTAATGGGCGCTGAAGACAAAGCTGGCCTCCTTCCCAATTTTGAGTTCTGAATAAAACTAATAACAATAATAGCAGCAGCAATGCCATTAATGCTTTATTATTCATTATGTAAGACTCGTATCCTCTATCCTCTCAGTAAAATTTCTTTACTTTAGACCATTATCCTTTTGTAATTAAAACAATACATTTTATCCTCCACTTGGGATTCCTCTCTGGAAACACCAATGATAATCCACAGTGGTATATTGAAAGCTTTTATGCAGTTTTCTCCTCAAGCAGAAGCATCCAGGAATGTTTTCTTTGAGTAAGCCCAGTGAGTTATCTCAAATAACTCACATGACTCCAATATATTGGGAACTGGCCAGGTCCAAAGCTCTCTACTTAGGATGAAGAAGGTGTAGGTGTAAAATGATCTCTACAACTGTCATTACATAAATTGATACAATGCCTCCTAAGTGTGGGGTCTTCTCTCCTAAACATGTGGATGTTTTCAATGGTTCTATAGATGAGAAGAGGCATGTTTCTTCCAAGTAATCCTCTCTTTACAGAAATTTCTTCTTTAAAGAAAGGCCCAATTGAACCATGAGTTTGCTTTACTCACCAACAACTAAACTAACAGAATTTGGGAAGTCCTGTATTACCATTGTGGGTCACAGACTTAGAGTTGGTCTAGTTCAACTCCCTTGTTTTACCAATGAGATCAGAAAGGTAGGTAGTAAGTGGCAGCCCTTGGATTAGTCAAAGACAGGATTGTATAGCAGACAGGAAGCTGAATTTGGAGTCAGAAAGACTTGGCTTCATATCCTGCCTTAGACACTTAACAGTTTTGTGACCCTGAACAAAATATTGGGCTTCTCTGAACCTCAGTTTCCTTATCTATAAAATGAAATTAATGTCAATAACCCTTATTGGGTCAATCACCCAATAAGCAATTCTAATTCTATGATCCTACAACATTCTGTGTCTCTTCTTGCTTTTTTTTTAATTTATTTTTTGCCTAGTTACATGCAAAACAAATTTCAGCATTCATTCACCAACCCCTAAGTTCCACATTCTCTCCCTTCCTCCCACCCCATTCTTCCTCACTGAGAAAGCAAGATACTTGATATAGGTTAAAAATGAATAGTCATAAGGGGGCGGCTAGGTGGCGTAGTGGATAAAGCACCATCCTTGGAGTCAGGAGTACCTGGGTTCAAATCTGGTCTCAGACACTTAATAATTACCTAGCTGTGTGGCCTTGGGCAAGCCACTTAACCCCATTTGCCTTGCAAAAAAACCTAAAAAAAAAATGAATAGTCATGAAAAACATTACAATGATCATGTTGTAAAGGTAGATATAACAGATGGTGTAGTGGATATGGAGTACCAGCCCTGGAGTCAAGAGGACCTGAGTTCAAATCCCGGTCTCAGACACTGAATAATTACTTAGCTGTGTGACTGTGAGCAAGTCACTTAACCCTATTGCCTTGCAAAAAAAGTAAACATAACAACCCCCCCCCAAAAAAAGAGAAATCTCAATACAAATGAAGTGGGGAAAAGTATTCTTCAATCCATATTAAAAAACCATCAACTCTGTCTTTAGGATGGATAGAAAGAATTCTTTATCATAAGTCCTTCAAAGTTCTCTTGGGTCATCCTGTGTCTTTTCATTTTTGTTTTTAGGGAGGTTTTTTGGTTGTTGTTTTTTGCAAGGCAAAGGTTAAGTGGCTTGCCCAAGGCCACACAGTTAAGTGTCTGAGGCCAGATTTGAACTCAGATACTCCTGACTCCAGGGCCAGTGCTCTATCCACTGCACCACCTAGCTGCCCCTAGTCCTGTGTCTTTTCTAAGAAAAGTGTGTCCATTGGAGTGCTTGGCTTCCTCTCTCATATATGCTAAATACTGTCTCTTTGATAAAGATCGACAATGATCGGTTTTTTTACTAGCCCAAAAAGTAGTCCCTAAGGAAAAGAGGAGATAGCAGTTTAATTAATCAATCATTAGGTTGGAAAAATTGATTGACACAGCCACCTCCTACCAAGCTGAGGATCACCACAGAATACTGGCTAGCTGTTGG
Source organism: Macrotis lagotis (assembly GCF_037893015.1). Taxonomy (NCBI): domain Eukaryota; kingdom Metazoa; phylum Chordata; class Mammalia; order Peramelemorphia; family Peramelidae; genus Macrotis; species Macrotis lagotis. Next base: position 227,160,164 of record NC_133662.1, read on the forward strand.
ACATTTACTTGTGTCCAAGACACATGGATGTTAAACCTCCATAGCTCCAGAGCTCCAAGTTCAGTGATGTCTTTTCTTGGTTGTACATCGATCCCTTTCCTCTGACCCAAGAATACTGAAACATACTATGAATAAATAAACTGGGATGCCTAGAAAGTGGTTGGTCAAAAGGAGAAAAGAATAAGCAAATGAAAAATATCTTACCTTCCAAGTTCCATGTGTCAAGGAGGTTTGAAACCCCTGAGAAATAAAAACTTCCTAAAGTACATTGCAAAACCTTCAGAGACATCACTTTAGGGGAAAAATGATATAGGAGACAGAGTGAAGTAGGTGACTGCATTAGGTGACAAAATTGCTGTGCGTGCTCAGATCATCCAAGATGGAAGTACCCATGGATCTGCTTATGGGAGATTTCCTCCCCCTACCACACGGACTGGAACAACTGGTTTCTTCTCTAAATCTGTGACAATTCTTTCTTTCTTTGTCCAGGAGGATGATGGTACTTGAAACTTTGTTTTCTGATAAATATAGGGTATTCAGCCTGGAGAAGGGAAAACTGAGGACTGAAAAGTCCTTCCAAATACCTGAAGGACTATCATGTGCAAGAGGCTTTAGATTTAATATTTGTAGCTTCAAAAGAACTAGAATCAATCAATCAACAAGGATTTCTAATGTATCTCTTATAGTCTAGGTTCTGCACTGGGTGACCAATGGGTAAAAATTAAAGCAAGGAAGATTTTAACTTCATAGAAGGATGAACTTCCTACTAATATAGGCTTTTAAGAAATGGAACTGGCTGCCCTTTGAAGAGGAAAGGAATCAGCTTTTATTTAGCTATTAAAATACAAAGTGCTTGACAAATATTACCTCATTTCTTCCTCACAACAAGTCTGTGAGGCAGATGCTATAATGATCCCCGATATAACTGGGGAAACTGAGGCAGACTAGGGTTCATTGTTCTGCACAGGCCAAATCTGAACTCAGGTCTTCCTGAACTCCAGTTCTCTATCTCACTGTCACTATAAGATGTTTGGCCCAGGTTCCTCATCTGCCTTCCCTGCTTTCCTCTTTACCAGTCTGGAGTCAGTATATTAGCAAGGGATTCATCCTTGCAGGCAAAGAGTTAACCATTTATAATAGATGTCCTTACATATTTAAAAAAAAATAGAGACCACAGCCAGGGAACCTGGATCTGACTCTGATTGAGTAGTCAGTAGGTCTAACTTGTCCTCAGCTCTTTGAGACCAGATAAATCTTAATTCTACATGTGACTGGGAGAAAGGTCACAAGTTAAATGTGTTGAATGTTTTTATCTCTGTAACTCCTTCATTTAGCACAATTCTGTCATATAGTAGACACTGAAAACATTGAATGATGATTGAATGAATGAACCTTGAAAAGATTAGCCCTTTTGGCTGGGGAAGTTGCCTAATAAATTATCTCTTTTGCTCAGACCTCACTAAGATTCTCCCTCAAGAAGGCTGTGTTTTATAATTGAGTCAAAGGGTATTTCTGCCTTGGGCAAATTCACTTCTCTGGACTTCAGTTTCTCCTTTATAAAATAAAAGGATTGACTAGATCAGTTGTTCCCAGGCTGGAGAACCTCAAAATCAGTGTAAGGAATCAGGAAATCCATGCACATACAAGCCATTGTCATTGTGTGGTTACAGTGATACAGCTACTATCATGGGCATCTGTGAAATATTTGAGTATTAAAAAATAGAAATGAAATTTATGAACCTCTTGTCAAGTCCAACTGCCTCATGAAGAAATTACTCACCTTAGAAAGCAAATTGACCTACTTAATCTTTAGGGATAATATATAGACCTGGGTAACTTAAGGTTAAAGGATGAGGTCGTTACTTTGGACTTTGATTAATAGATATGATAACATCCCTACTGGCTTCAGAATATATTGAAGTTCTGAGCTGCATCCCAGACTCATTAAAAGGGGCAGAAGTTCTATCAGAGAATCCAAGATATTCAGAGAAACTGAATCAAGAGACTGGAGATGGGGCCCCAGGAAATGTGCCAATAGGGGGCCATCCACCCCTTCTCCAGCCTCAGAGAGAGGTAGGGAACCACACTGCTCAAGAACCAGCAATTTACAAATACAAGACCTTCCCTAAATATAAATTTCAGAGGTCCAAAAGGAATCTTTCTTAAGGAACTGTGCATTTGAAGAAATGGAGTTAGTCACAGTAGAAGTGACAGGTTGGAGGACAAGATAAGCGTGGGGAAGACAAGAACAGTACAATGCTGGGAAATGGTGCAGAAATGGGAGATTGACGTACTGCCACCTCTTAGTACACAAACTTAGCCAACTTCAGTATTTTACCAAGAGCTAAAGTTAGGGCTAAAGATCACAATTGGGAGCCAGTCAATGACCCAACAGGATGAGATGGCAGTCGCTGTCATTCCTTGGCTTAGTTCCCTGGGAAGGAAGAGAACAGCTGTGAAGAAATTTCTCTGAATTCCAGGATTAACTACATTAACAGTAACTATGCCTGAAAGGAAATGCTTCTATGAGTAATACTAATACTGATCTGGTCTACCCAAGGAAATAGGGGTGATTCATACAATCTTAGAATCTCAGACCTTGGAAAGAGCTTAATAGATTCTCTAGTCTAAGAATTTTTAACATAGAAAGATTTCATGGAGCCCATGAATTGAAGGTGAAAATAATTACATTTTTATTTTCACTACCCTTTAACTGAAAAGTAGCACTTTTGAGGCATCTAGGTGGCACAGTGGATAGAGCATTGGCCCTGGAGTCAGGAGGACCAGAGTTCAAATCCAGCCTCAGACACAATAATTACCTAGCTGTGTGGCCTTGGGAAAGCCACTTAACCCCCATTGCCTTGCAAAAACTAAAAAAAAAAAAAAGTAGCACTTTCTTCTATCAGAAATGAGATGATGGCAATAAAATGCTAAATTGCCAAAGGGTTCCATGGCATCAAAAAAAATAGGTTCAGGTTAAGAACCCCTGGATTAGTACACTGATATGCTCTTTCTTCTGTACTATGAGGGAAATTAGTTAAATGAGTGTATGTGTAACAGGGCTTTTGCTGGGTATGCCCAAATCATCTAAGATGGAAGCACCCATGTGGGAGATGGTAGGGATCTGCTTCCAGGAGACTTCTTGCCTTCTCCTCCTACATGGGTGGAAACAGCCTGGTTTGGCATTGTCTACCAGTCTGGGACAGTTTCTCTGTCTCTCTCTGTCTCCATTTTACAGAAGGAGAAATTAAGGCCCTAGAGGTAATTGAAGACCACTCCAACAATAGGAAGAGAATTTTTTGAGTCTGAGGAGTTTAAAATTGAGGAGGCAACTTCATCCATTTCTCCTATCCATTTCAATTTCATCAATTGATGGCAAAAGCATCTTGAAATAAGTGACTATCTGATAACCAAAGTTTCTACTCTAAGAAAGGGAATAGGAAACCCATGCACAAATCTTAGATATCCAAAAGAGATTTATTAAAGGATAGTCTTTATAGCTGATTTACTATAAGTGGGTTGCAATGGGCATTCAAATGTGTGTCCAGATGGGGGAGATGGTGTGGCTGTTCACCAGATTGAGGTGATGTGGCAGCTCTAAAGATGACTTCCCAAGTTTTCCTTTTGTACAGGCAAATGACTTTCTCTGATATGTGTAAGAAATCTTGTCTCCTTTTCAGGGGTTCCAGAATGGTGATTAATGGGGAGCAAAGTGTTTTCTACACTTTGAGATCTTTGAGTGCTGTAACTGATTAAGGGACTTGATTCCTCAAGGAGTTTGTAGATGTTCATATCCATGAAAACAGGTGCTATGAAGAAACCAGATAAAAATGTATGTGTAAGATTATTTTTGGAAAAAGAAAGAAGACACTTCTATTGCTTTGATGGTGAAAGCAAAAGGAACCATTACTTCTTAGAGAAGCAAGCAGATAGCCAATAAACAAAAGAGGCCCTATGCTAAATGTTGGGGTTACAAAGAGAGGCAAAAGACAGCCTCTGTCCTCAAGGAGATCAGAATCTAATCAGAGAGAAAATAAGCAAGTATGAATATAGTGACTAAGTGCATTGTCCACAGAATGAGGAAGACTTGATTTTAAATCCCACCTCAGGTACTTTGTAACTGTGTGACTTACCCCGCTCCCCAGCCTCAGTTTTTTTTCATATTTAAAATGGTGATAATAATAGTATTGATCTCACAGAATTGATGTGAGGATCAAAAGAAATAATATATATCCAGTTATTTGCAAACCTTCAAATCAGTTATTAGCATATTATATTAATACATGTTAATTATCACAGAAGTTCCAGGAAAATGACTTTGGGTGGTTTTCTAAATTGAAGGATCAAAGAAGGTTGTTTTCCTTAGGAGTCTATCTATGAATGTTAACTCCAATTCTAAAGTAGAGGAGGAATAAACTAATAATGCATAAAAAAGCTTAATGAAAGAATAAAAACCTTTATTAATATAGCTTTGTCCAAATGTGTATAGCTATGCATTATGTATTCTCTTGCAAGTAAGACTGATTCATTACTCAGAATGAGTAAACATAGATCTTAAACTTATAAATCCTAAGAAGGAAAATTATATCTTTATGCATACAATAAGAAAGGGGGCATGGAAATTCCAAAGATCAGAAGTCATAAAAAGTATTGCCCCAGTTAAAGTTGTGTTAATCCTGCTAGATGAGGTGAAGTCAATGACGCAGTGTCCCAGAGCTAGTGAGAAGCAGGACCGTGACTTGGAATTTGATAATTTTTCCTCTATTTCTCTGTGTCTTTCTCACCTAAACCAGCTTCTCACCCAGAGCAACAATCTCTCCTACCACATCCCTGACAGATGGTACAGTGATATGCTCTTTCTTCTATACTATGAGGGAAATTAGTTGACTGAATATATGTGTAACAGAGCTTTTGTTGGGTATGTCCAAATCATCTAAGATGGAAGCGCCCATGTGGGAGATGGTAGGGATCTGCTTCCAGGAGACTTCTTGCCTTCTCCTCCTACATGAGGGCTCTTGAAACCATGCTATGTGACAAATACAGAACTTTAGACCTAGAGAGACTACACGGATCTATCTCTGTGTGTCTCCCTTGTTCCCTCTCTTCCTCCCTTCCTCCCTTCCTCCCTGCCCCTCTCTCTGTCTCTCTGTCTCTCTCTGTGTGTGTGTCTCTCTGTCTCTCTCTCTCTCACACACACACAAACACACACACACACACACACTCACACATTGTCTCCCCACTCTTTATTTCATCTCCATCTCTTTCTTTCTCCCTCTATTGTCTCTCTCCCTACTTCTTTGTTTTCATCTCTCTTTCTCTGTCACACTTTTTCTGTCTTTCTGTCTCTTTGTCTCCATTTCTCTCTCTGTTTCTCTCTGTGCATCATTCTGTTTCTCTACCTTGATCTGCCTCTCTCTTGCCTCTCTCTCTCTTTCTCCCTCCCTCCCTCCCTCTTCATCTCCCTCTTCTTTCTCTCTTTCTCACCATCCTGGAAAATAAAGCCCAGAGGCATTTTTTCAATTAAAGAGGTGTTTTCATTGAGAAGTCACTAAAATCACCCCAGTATGTGGCAATCTGTTCTGCCTATGGGATAAGTTAGCAGACTAAATTTAATCTTTGTCCCTTTCTCCTCCCTTTGTCAAGGATCCTATTGACCATTCCTATTTTACTTTGATCTGCCAAGACCTTATTCAGTAGCTCTAGAAGAAAATGTAGCAGCATTAGCAATGGAAAGGATTCTGATCTTGTCATTGCAAAACCTGAGTTCAAATCTTACCTCTCTTAGCTACTAGCTGAGTGGTCTTTGATAGATCATTTTACCTCTGTGTCATCTGTAAAATGAAAGGCTTATACTTAAGTGACCTCTAAGGATCCTTCAGGCCCAAAGTCTACCACTCTAATCTGGTCCTGTTCTCATTAGTAGCATTTTTAATTGGATCGTTGGAATCTCAGAGAGGTTAACACACACAGCTAATGAGCATCTGAGGAAGAATTTGAATTTAGGTCTTCTTGCCTCCAAGTCTAGTCCAGCCCACATGTAGTCATAATATTACAATGTGTTCAGAGCAGATTAGTCAATAATAATGATAGTAACTGCAATGATTAGAGTTTGCATAGCTCATTACCTCTTGTGAGCTTGCAAAATTAGTCATCAGATTTTCACTGGAAGGAATCTTAAGATCAAAGAGTCCAACCTTCCTTGCCAACCCTCCCCACACCCCCCCCAATTTTGTAGCTAAGGGAGCAGACACCCAAATCGACCGAAGAACTTGTTTATCCATACAGAGCCCAAGGTTACGCAACTGCAGAGCTACTCAAAGTATTCTGCTTTGTTCAAGACTAACATTCCCTTGTTTACTGAAAATACTGGTGATGGAGACTGACCAAGTATCACAAGAAGTTTGTCTTTGTTAAAGGAATTGAGGTTCCCCGACTCCCATCTGTGATTACGTATTGATGAAGTATATGTGAATACATATTCATCTTTTGAGAAATGTAACCCAGTTCTAGTGAGGGACTGCTTTTCTTCCTTCTTCATCTCATTCCCTTGGAAGGGAATAAAATTCCTAGAATTTTTCTCTAAGGTACCTACCCCTTCCCCAGGTCAAGATGTAAGTATAGTCTGGTGTGACATGAGGGAAAGAATGGATTGGTGGATTGGTGGGTTGGATTCATGCGGAGTCTATATGTCTCTGTATTTTTGTGTATACAATCAAGGATACTCAAATGACTGTGTGTCCTAAAGTATCTGTGCTTATGTTTGAGATATGGATAAAAGAGGCTATGGGGGAACAAGATTACTGAGAGAAATAACATAGTCAAAGATCAGAAAATTCAATCTAATCCAACAAATACTGAGTAAGGATCTCCTTCTGGGTTATATATGTGTTACAGATACAAAACAAAATAAAAACCAGTCTCTACCCTCAAAAAGCTTGTGTTCCACTTAATTTGTTAAATTGGCCTTGATGGGAATAACTAGGAATTGATGAGTTGAGCTAATGCAGGGGAAGGGCATATAAATATAAAAAAGAAGGCAAGACAATCAAAGGCTCTTTCTCTTCCCCAAAATGTACCCAGGAAAAACATACCATCCTTCCGGGGAAGCAAGTTGGGGATCAGGTAACATCCCTGACCTCTCTGGCTACAGCAGTTATATGATAGGGAGAGATTACAAGATCTGGAGAGGAGGCAGTGGAGAACTGCAGGGAGGAGACAGACGGGCAGGGGAATGGTGTGCCAGCCAAATTCCTGACCCTCAGCTGTTTGGCCTGCAAATGGAAGAAGAAAGTACTCTGAATTCCTAAGGTCTTTGTGGCTGAAGCTATCACTTTACAGGACCCTTGGAACTTGATTGAGTAATTCACACTCAGCTGGACTGTGGAGTGACCACCACATTGGGAGGGGGGGCAGAGGGGAGGGGGAGCTTCGAGATTCTGAAAGAGGCATCAATGTGTCGCCAGGCAGAGCCACAGGAGGCCTGGGAGGGCGAGAACGAAGGGCCCTGGGGACTCAAAAGGATTGCCCTATAGTCTTCTCTCTCTCTCTCTCTCTCTCTCTCTCTCTCTCTCTCTCTCTCTCTCTCTGTTTTTCCTTCCTTTCTTGTTTTCCTTCTTTCTTTCTTTCCTCCTTCCTTTCTCTCTCTGTTTTCCTTTCTTTTCCTTGTAATCAAAAGGCTGTCATTCAAAGTCAATGACATGTGACCTCTCTGTTTCTTAATTTCCCAGGATATAAAATAAAGGGATCCATCTAGGGGATCTCTAAGGTCTCTTTGAGGTATAAAACATTTAGAGTTGGAAGGATTTTGGACACCATTTAATTGGCCAGAGCTTTCTCTACCCCCTCTCTTAAATAAAAACAAAAACAAAAAACTTTATTAATGTATTTTGTTTAGCATTACATACATTTATAGATTATTCCCACTTTGTAGAGTTTGATTGTTACAAAATAAAACAGGTAAATAAAATTAATATGCAGTAACTTCATCAGAAAATGAAGTCACATTTCACATTTGTAGTAGCTCTTGTCTCTATTTTTTTTAAATGAACAGAAATCTATTTTCTCCCTTCTATTCACCTCACCCCACCCATATTGGTGGGGGGAGAAGAAAAACAAATCTCTTCTTCCAAACATGCATAAACAGGGACACATTTCTTGAATGGTTGTCAAAAAATTACATATTTTGCTCTTTAAATTCATCTCCTCTCTCTATTGGACAGCATGTTTCATCACTAGTCCTCTGGAATCATGAAAGATCATTGCTCTTATAGCTTTCGCAGTTGTTTGTTTTTACAGCGTTGTTAAAAGATGAATTGTCTTCCTGGTTCTGCTCATTTCACTCTTCATCTGTTTGTAAAAGTTCCCAAAACTGTCTGTTTTTAGAGCATTGATGCTATAAATCACCCCCTGCTTCTTCTTCTTCACTCTGCATGGTTTATGTCTTTCCATGTCTTTGAAACCAACTATTCCTCATTTCTTGTAGCACAGTAGTGTTCCATCACAATCATATACTCCAGTTTAATCAGTCTTTTTCACTTGTGGCCATTTTCTTAGTTTCCAGTTTTTTGCCACCATAAACAGAGCTGCTATTTTTTGTACATAAAAGACCTTTCTCTTCTTTTTTTAAGTATAAGCCTAGCAGAAATATAACTGAGTCAAAGGGTCTGGGCTGTTCTGTGACATTTTTATAAAATGACCTTACTTTACAGAATGATTATACCCATTTATTTACAGGTCCACCAATCATGCATCAAAGTACTTGTTTTCCCTCAGCCCTGCCAACATTTATCATTTTATATTTTTTTGTCATTTTTGTCACTCTGATGAGTGAGAGGTAGAATTTTAAAATTGTTTCAATCTGTGTTTCTGTTAAGTAGTAGTGATTTGGAGCATTCTTTTTCATATAACTATAGATAGCCAGGGTTTCATCTCTAAAGAATTCTATGCTCATATCCTTCAATCATCTATCCATTGGAGAATAACAGTGTGTCTTATAAATTTGAATCAATTCCTCATTTATCTTGTAAATGAGACCTTTATCAGAGAAACTTACTGCAATGATTTTTCCCCATTATTTACTTCCCTTTTAATTTTAATATTTATTAAATTACTTTGTACAGAGCCCTTTTGGTTTTATTTACTCAAAAATATTCATGTTTTCTTCTATGACCCTCTCTGTTCTGTTTTTGGCCATGAACCTTTCTTCTATCTGTAGATATGATAGATAATTTTTCCCTTATTTCTTTGACTTGTTAATGATGTGATCTTTTATATCCAAGTTTCATTTGGGGTTTACCATTGTATAAGATGTGAGATTTTGTCTAAATCTAAGTTCTTCCATACAACTTTCCAATTTTTTTTTACTTTGTACTTAAAGATTTTATTTAGAGTTTTATAATTTTTCCCCTAATCTTACTTCCCTCCCCACCCACCCCCCACAGAAGGCAATTTGTCCGTCTCTACATTGTTTGTATTGGTATACATTGATCCAAATTGAATGTGATGAGAGAGAAATCATATCCTTAAGGAAGAATCATAAAGTACAAGAGATAGTAAAACCAGACAATAAGATATCAGGTTTTTTTCCTAAATTAAAGCTAATAGTCCTTGGTCCTTGTTGAAGCTCCACAGTTCTTTCTCTGGACACAGATGGTATTCTCCATTGCAGATGCCCCAAATTGTCCCTGATTGTTGCACTGATGGAATGAGCAAGTCCATCAAGGTTGATCATCATCCCCATGTTGCTGTTAGGGTGTACAGTGTTTTTCTGGTTCTTCTCATCTCTCTCAGCATCAGTTCATGCTAATCCTTCCAGGTTTCCCCTGAATTCCCATCCCTCCTGGTTTCTAATAGAACAATAGTGTTCCATGACGTACATATACCACAGTTTGCTAAGCCATTCCCCAACTGAAGGACATTTACTTGATTTTATTCTGCCTCCACAAACAGGGCTGCTATGAATATTTTTGTACAAGTGATGTTTTTACCCTTTTTCATCACCTCTTCAGGGTATAGACTCAGTACAGCTCTCCAATTTTTCCAGCACTTTTTGTGAAATAGTGAGTCCTTATCCCAGGAGCTAGAATCTTTGAATTTTTCAAATATAAGAGTATTAGATATGTTTGTTTCTGTATTTTGTGTATCTAATCTGTTCCACTGATCTCTCTGGCTTTTGACCAGTATCAAATTATTTTAATAATTACTGCTATGTGCAGTGGAAAGAGCACCAGCCCTGGAGTCAGGAGGACCTGAGTTCAAATCCGGCCTCAGACACTTAATAATTACCTAGCTGTGTGGCCTTGGACAAGCCACTTAACCCCCTCTGCCTTGCAAAAAAAAAAACTTAAAAAAAATTAATTGCTGCTATGTCTTATGAGATTTAGCACTTGTAGATCCTCTTCATTTCCATTTCTTTTCATTCTTTCTTTAGGGATGCTTGGCCTTTTGTTCCCTTCACATGAATTTCATTATTTTTTTTAAACTTTCTAGAGTAATTCTTTGGTAGTTTGATTAGATAGTTTTATTCAGTGATATGAAATTGAACAAATTAATTCATTTGAGTAATATTGTCATTTTTATTATAGTGGTTCGTCCCACCCATGAGCAATTAATATTTTTCCAATTATTTAGGCTTGTTTTTATTTCTGTGAGAATTGTTTATGATAGTATTTACATAGCTCTTATGTATATTTTGGAAAGTGGACTCAAAAGTATTTTATATATTCTATAATAATTTTAAATGAAACTTCTCTTTCTATCTTTTTTTGCCAGATTTTATTGGTATTATAGAGAAATGCTGGTGGTTTTGTGGATTTATTGTATATCCTGCAAGTCTGCTGGAGTTATTGTTTCAATTATTTTTACTTGATTCTTTAGAGTTTTTTAAATGCACTATCATATCATCTGTGAAAAAAATGATAATTTTGTTTCTTCTTTACCCAAGGATAGCCATTCAATTTCTTTTTCTTGACTTTGATAGCCAGAACTTCTAGTATTATGTCAAACAGAAGTAATAAAAATGGACATAATTGTTTTGCCCCTTAATTTATTAAATTTATGTTATCTCCAAAGACATTCTAGTTTATTTACAAAAAGTAGTAGCTCTTGGTATTAGATATCAATGTAACTTTGATTATCCTGTCCAGATGTGTTACATTTCATCTTTCCCCACAGGGTTCTCTAGGACCTTTACAAGGGTTTGTGAGTGCCTAGCCTCTGCCATTCCATCAAGCACCCACTTAGGGACCCAGGGAGTCCCCTTCACCTCAGTTGCATTTAAATACTTAACAATTAGCTTTTAGGAAAAGTTATTTCACAAGTTTAGAAAAAAACAACACAAACCAAAACCCAAATATATAAACATCTTTTCCCCAACACATTGGAGACATAAGACATAAGACATAAGACCTTCTTACACCATCTTTTTCTCTATAGGAAGAGGATTAGGTTCATATCTTAGCACAATTCTTATATAGCATCAAATTCCAGCATCTGGCTTCTCAAAACTTCCATACTGGACTGGAATCAATATTCAGCCTGGATTCCTGCTTCCAAGGTCTCCATAGCTCCATCTCCTGGGTCTTGAGACTCCATTGCCTGTACCTAGAACTGAAAATGACAAACAAAACACATCCCCCAAAAATAAACCCCAACCTTGATTCTTGGACCATAAGGAGAAAGAGGGGAAAGTAGTCCTTCTCCCAACCCATTTGAATTCATGATGTCCATGCTGTGGATCAATAGGGCCTTTACCCCTTTGGATATTGCTGGCAAGAAAGAGAAAAACCATCTCATTGTGGTCCTTTCTGGTTATGCAACCATCTCATCCACACGGTAGGGAAACATAGGGCATCTTCATGATTTTTGTTGATTTTATAATTTTTTAAAGAAAGGTTTTATTTATTTTGAGTTTTACAATTTTCCCCCACAGAAGGCATTCTGTTAGTCTACACTGTTTCCAAGGTATACATTGATCTCAGTTGAATGTAATGAAAGAGAAATCATATATTGATTACATTATTGACAAAGTTAATTAAATGCAGGATTTTTCCTAATATTAAACCAACCCTGAAATCCTAGTAGAACTCCAACCTTGTTGGTCTGTCAATAAACACTTATTGGGGCGGCTAGGTAGCACAGTGGATAGAGCCCTGGCCCTGGAGTCAGGAGTCCCTGAGTTCAAATCCGGCCTCAGACACTTAATAAGGCTGTGTAGCCTTGGGCAAGCCACTTAACCCCATTTGCCTTGCAAAAACCTAAAAAAAATTTTAAAAATAAACACTTATTTAAAAAAATACTCTGTGCAAGTTATTGTGTGGAGGATACAAGGAAAAGTTATAGAAAATGCCTGCCCTCAAGAAACTTCCAGGCTAATGAGGGGAAAACATGCAGTCTAACAAACAAGCTACAAGCGGGATAAATAGAAAATGGCCAATAAAGGGAAAGGACTAGAATTAGGAGGAATAAAGGAAGTCTTACTGGAGAAGGTAGAGTTTAGGTGGGATTTGAAGGAAGCCAGGGAAGTCGGGAGGTAGAAATGAGGAGGGATAGGCATGGACAACAGTCTTAAAAATGGAGAGTCTTGTTCAAGGAATAGAAAGGAAGCCAAGATCACTAAATCCCAGGGTGCAAGAAATAAGAAGACTGGAAATTTGGGGAAGGAGTAGGACATTATGCAGTGCTTTAACTCCAAAAGATAAGATTTTATATTTGATCCTGAGGGTGATGGGGAGCCACTGGGGTTTATTGAGTAAGGGCCATGAGATGGTCAGACCACACTTTTTAGGAAGATTACTTTGACAGCTGAGTGGAAGATAAACTGAAGTGGGGAGCTACTTGTGGCAGGCAGACCCACCAGAAGGCCCTTGTCATAAACAAGGTGTGAGGAGATGAGGGCTTGCCCTGGAGTCAGGGCAGCATCAGAGAAGAAAAGAGATTGATTGTGAGAGATATTACAAAGATTAAATCACAAAATTTGATAGAATTTGGCAACTGAGTGGCATTTTGGAAGGTGGGAGTGGTGGGGGGGTGAGAAATAGTAATAAGAGTGAGGAGCCAAAAATGGCACCCAAGATATAAGCCTGAGAGACAGGAAGAATGGTTATAACCTCAACAGGAATAAGGAAATTAGAAAGAGAGGAAAAATATATGTTTCAGCTTTGGATATGTTGAGTTTAAGATGTCTATGGCACATCCGGTTTAAAATGTCATTTCTTTCTGATGTTATTTTATTCACTTTACTACTTTTTAATTTAAATATTTGCATCTATGTTCATTATGAATATAGGTTTCTTTTCTCTTTTGATTCTCCCTATTTTATAAATCATGACTATACTTGCATCTAAAAACTCTTTTTAAAAAATCTAAAACAGGGGCGGCTAGGTGGCATGGTGAATAGAGCACCGGCCCTGGAGTCAGGAGTAACTGAGTTCAAATCCGGCCTCAGACACTTAATAATTACCTAGCTGTGTGGCCTTGGGCAAAACACTTAACCCTGTTGTCTTGCAAAAACAAACAAAAAAAAATATCTAAAACAACCCAGGCTTTCCCCATCCCTTCTTCCCCAAAAGAAGTCATCTTTTCTTCCTCTGAACTCACAGTCATTTGTTGATAGCTTTCTTAATACACTTTCAAATTCTACTTCATATTGCACTAATACACAAATATCATCTCACAACTAGATCATAAATACCTTGAGGTCAAGGTTTCATGTATTATTCATTTTTGTATACCCCAGTAGTAGTTAGCACAATGATTTATCCATAGAAGGTGCTCAGTATGTACTTATGCACTGTGTGACCCAGGACAAATTATTCAATCTCCACCTCAGTTTCTGCACCTATAAAATGAGCATAATGGTAGCATCTATCTCAGAGGATTGTTGTAAGGATCAAGTATTTAATAGAAAACGCTGGCTACATAGTATGATACATGCACATTCCCTTCCCTCCCCCCCCCCCCAGTAAATATTTACTGAATAACTGAATGATTGAATTCTGTATAGTACTGAGCCTGGCAACATGTTCATAAGATCTCTTAAATATATTTCCTAGATTATTAAGAGGATGATAAGGAAAATAGGGAAAGGAAAAAAGAGATGGAAAGAAATATGGCAGAAAAAGAAAAAATAGAAGTGCAAAGAGGGGAAGGAGAGATGTACACAACCTCAGGTCTCCAACTTCTGATAAATCCATGAATTTTTGTGAGCATTAGAAGATGGGAAATAATGAGCCCTTCTATTGTTCTAGAGAAAGAGGAATTTTGAAAAAGTCCAGATGGAAAAGTAGACAGTTGTGTTTATAGTCCTCATGCTCATTGCCTCAGTTTGCCATTTCTAGCCCTTTGGGTTCCTTTTGAGAAAGGTTCTGCAGAGATAAAAGAGGAGGAGGAAGAAGAGGAGGAGGAAAAAAAGGAAAGGTGGAGAAGGTGGAATAGGGGAGAGGAGTGAAGGAAGCAGGGGGAGAGGGGAGGAAAGACGAGAGTTATTGCAGTTTTTTAAAAATACACAGAAGAAAACAGAAGGCCTTGAAATGCCCTTTACATTCATTATTTCATTTGCTTCAGTATCCAGTGGAATATAAAACCCAATTCAAAAGCCACCTCATCAAAAAGGACAATAGAGTAAATGGTGCATTGGATTCAAAGTCAGGACCTTCCTTTCTCTGCTACTTCTGGGGAAACAGAAAGACACAGAAGGAAGTGATACTATAGAATAGAAGGCTTTAATTGTTATTGCTGTTCTTCATTCTCAAAGAAGTCCAAGGACACCAAGAAGGTGATGACTTGACTTACAAGTGAACTGGAGCTAAGTTAGGCAGGGCTGTGCACAGTCATTTGCCTTGCTTTCTCCTCCAGAGTTTTTAGAATCTAATGGCAAGATAACAGGTCAAGGGCTACTAGTGATGACTGGATGCAATGGGAAAATTTTGGCCTTTTAAGCTAAGGTCTTTCCCAGCCTAGGTAAAAATTGAGAAAAAAGATGGCCTAGTTTGCATTCACAGAAAAATCAATCCTCAAAGTTTCTGGTCAGAATAGAAACAATTGCTTTTTACACTCACTCTGAACCATCAGACCCAAATAATGGTCCCAGGCCAAGCTTCACTTACTTAGCTTTGAAAATAAATTGTTGAAGGCAAGACCTCACCAGATGCTGAAACAAGACAGAAAGAGAGAATCCTTTCATCTTGCATTTCTTTATACTACTCACTGTCCATTGTCTTCTCCTCACCTCTAATCCCCCAGACCATGGCAAAATGCCCTTTACCTCTCCTTCTGTGAATAGAAAGCCAGAAGAGGGAAAAGGACAAGGAAGGCAGCTCCAAGCCCTATGTCTGTGTCACAGGAAGGGACTCAAGCCCAGGAGAAGTTAGACTAGAGATTGGGAGATAGGGAAAAGGAAGGAGCCAACCACAAAGTGCATTTATTCCAACTTCCTCATTTTATGAATGAAAAAACTCTTTGGACCCATAAAGGTAAAGTGATTTTTCCAAGGTCACAGCATTGCAGGGTTGTCCCTGATTCTCAGTTTACTGTTCTTTCCACTACACTACACTAAAGCTCAGACCCAAAGCAGGTTTGCTGAGGCATATTGCATGAACATAGCCAGACAGCCCAACCCAGCCCAGCCCAAACCAGGTGTGGTTTAGAGAGATAACATTGTACTTACAGGTTTGGCATTAGTTTGGGTGAAATCATATTTGGAAAGTTGTCCTTCCCTCCCACACCCTAGACTCATGAAGCAAACTTATTTCTTCATCCAGCTCAACACTCCCCTATGGCTTCCAGGAGATAGCTTACTTAGATTATTCTATCCCAGTGACAGGAAATGGTGTGGGCGCCCTTTTCAGCAGAAATTGCCATAGACATCTGCTAAAAATTATACAATAATATCTATAGCCTGTTCAGTAGACTAGATGGCTCAACATGGCCTACCCAGGCCCATGGAGGCCATTCTCAACACTGGAAAGAAGTCAAGTGAGTATAAAACACGCAAATGTTTCCGCATGTGGACTCTCTGGTAGTATTCATGGTCTCTGAGAGGTACCTGGTGACTTTTGTATAAATGTGGATTATTATATAAGCTTAAGAGAATTCTCTCGGTGCTATTCAGGTATATCATTCATGGAGGCTTCTAAAGGGTTATTTTGAGGCATGAGTTTTCAGTCTTTTTGTGAAAAGAACAACTGTTCATTTCTTTCCAAAGTCTTCAGATTTAATCACTTGTGGGCCAACCTGCTTGATGGGTAACCTCTTCAGTTTTAGCTAGACTACTTTAAATCTGCCATTGGGACTACTCAAAGTCATTTCAACATGGTGGAGTCTGTTAGAGATCATGCTGTATTAATGGCATTGCCTTTGTGAATCCAGGGCCACTCTTATGCCATGGAGTATAAGCACCCCAATTTAGACTAGTACTGGCTAATTGGATCCCCAAAAAGCAATGACTACTCTCAGGATTCCAGGGGTAACATTGTTTAGGGTTTCTAGTACTATTACTCATAATCTTTCCCATTATATACTATTTATTATCACTGTCAAATCTTTTATATCTTAGAAGGATTTACCAAGAATGTAAGAGATAGCTGCCCCCCAAGATAATTCTAAAAGAAAGATAATTCTAGGGATGGCTAGGTGGTGCAGTGGATAGAGCACCAACCCTGGAGTCAGGAGTACCTGAGTTCAAATCTGGGCTCAGACACTTAATAATGACCTAGCTGTGTGGCCTTGGGCAAGCCACTTAACCCCATTGCCTTGCAAAAAAAGAAAAAAAAGAAAGACAATTCTAGGAGGTGACTGGAAAAGATTTTAGGTAGGAGGTAGAATCCTTCCAAGAGAAGGAACCAATATCTTGGAGCTCCTAATCTATCGATTGAGAGTCCTGGTGTTGATAGAGCCATAGAAGGCCAGTACTAGTTTGACTATCTCAATTGATATATAAATTTGCTCATGCTATCCACTACATTTCTTGTTTTTAAAAATATTTTTGAGCTGTATCATTCCTCAGATAAATTTAAAGTCTGGACAATATACTGTTTTATTTTGTTACTGTTTGATTGCTCAGTGATACCCTTCTAGCTACATAGAATGGCCACTGGGAAGTTCCCTTGGACATTCATCTGAGAAAGAGTCAGATAACACCACTTAACTAGTAGTCTGATTAGAGCACCAGAGGTGGGCATCTTAGGTGTTATAATTAACATAGTATACACTCACTGCCTTTCTATAGACCCTAAGTTTGGGCTGCTTACCCTGGAGAGATCACATTCTGTTGCCCAAGATTCACAATGTCCTCAAGAAGTCTCTTCATTCCTCTCAGACCTCTAATACTAACTCTCTGGACTTTCTCCACCATAGCATCCCTTTACCTAAAAGGTTTACTCTAACCTTGCAGGCCCTTTCCATGATTGTTTTCATTTCAACCAAAACCTCCATTTTAAGGAAGCCAGACCATCTCTGTCTTCATTCCTCTCCATTTCTAATTCTCTGAACTTTTCTCTACTACCCTATTTTGAGTTGTTATTGAGTCATGTCTCATTCTTCATGACTCTCTATTCTCTGGACTTTCCCATTCTATTTTTAGCTATTGCTGCATCAAGTCCCAGTCTTCATGACCCTATTTTCATGGCAAATAGGTGCAGTGACTTGCCTAGAGTCACACAGCCAGTAAATGTCTGAGGTCAGATGTGAACACATGAAGATGAGTCTTCTGATTCCAAGCCCAGTGCTCTAAGCACTTAGTCACCACCTAACTGCCTATTCATGCTATTATATTTTTTCCTCTTCTTCCACCTCTCCCCTCCATTTTCATCTCACTTTTCATATTGCCTTCCTTTATTAGAATGTAAACTCCTTGAGAGTAGGTCTGTCTTTCTTTTTGCTTGTACTTATTTTCCTGGTGTCTGATACAGTGCCCGCATAATTAATTCTTATTTTTGTGCAGTCTACACATATACATACAAGACACACACAACTGTCATATCCCTAGGTGAGGAAACAAAGGGTCTTGTTCCCAATCACAATTTAGCTTAATTAGCACCGGCTCAGGATTGTTAGTTGGCAGTGCAGGGTAATTTGCCCAGCAGGTAATCTACTTAGAACTAGGACTTGAAGTGCTGATTGGAGCCAAAAGTGGTTGATGATTCCCGACTTTGTCCTTGGCTCAGACCCCAACCTGTCTCTCCACCCTTCCGCCTACCACCTCTCTTTGTAACTTGAAATACTTTATTGAATTTTTACAAATCAAATTAGAGATTGGATATTTGCCATAAATATCCCAAAGGAATAAAAGGCAAGATGGCATGATGGATAGAAGGCTGTCTTACAGTCATGAAATCCCATCACCATGTCTGACCTGTATGAGCAGAATAACCTTGAGCAAGTCACTTAAACTCTTATGCAAGGCAGTTTTCTATGGCTCTAAGTTATACAAGAGTTGGCATTTTGTATGATTTGCTTTGGGTGGTAGGAGTTTCCACCCCGGTGAAGAGAGTTTCCATATTGGGAATTTTTCAGACCAATGAAATTGCTCTGGGACTATCCCTTAGGAATACACATTACTGGTCTTAGAGAGGAGGTAGCTCTGTGTCATATTGTTAAGAACAATAGGACTATTTAGTATAATGTGTTCCCATTCAAGGATTTTTGGCTTCAATACCACATCCAGTTATAGGACTGCTCAGGCAAACAAGAATACAAACTATCCAAGGGAGAAATATGAGGTGGTTCAGGCCAGGCAGGTCAAACTCCCAACCCCACCTCCATCGCTGGCCTGTCCTCATACCTCAATGGAGATAACATAGAATCTTGAGCTCCAAAGCTTTTAAAATAGCAGTTCCCCACAATCCACTAACCCTGCTTCCATATTGCATTTGACAGCAAAAACTGAGGAGAGAAAATCATTCCCACCTTTACCATCACCACCAATGGCTGAACAAATTCTCCTCTAAGGTAGCCCAAGAACCCTGAGAGTGGCAGCACCCTCTTGAACCACTAGTCCTGCTTCTAGAGCAATTTCTGGAGCCATCATCACTGAAGGACCAGAACTAACTTCACACACTTCTTTAAGATGCAACAGAGAAAGTTTTCTATACTACAGGAGTCAGAGACCTGAAGGCTATATGCAGCCCTTGTCACCCTTGAAGGTTCCCAAACCAGATTAAAATGTAATACTTAAAAATTTGAGTTAATAAATATGCAACAAAACAGATAATATTATTTTAAGGTTTTCTAAATCAATATGTGGCCCATTGGCTTATGTATGGTTCTGTGGTTCCTATTTCTATTTCAGTCTGACTCCGTTATTATACATTTTGGGACTGTTATATGGTTCAACATCAGAAAATGATAGGATTTTATCAGTGTAACTAAGATTAAATAAGATGCATTACATTTCTTTTGTCACTGGACTCCTTCCCAACTGATCTGTAGCTGAAATATATATGTTGCCTCCCTCTTTAGAATGTTGGTTCCTTGAGGGCAAGAGCTGTTTTGCTCTCCTATTTGCATTCCTAATGTTTATTACTAAGCCCTTTTTTTTAGGGTTTTTTTTTTGCAAGGCAAATGGGGTTAAGTGGCTTGCTGCCTTAGGAAAAGGAACTATAATAAATGTGAGTATTAATTAGAAAGAATTAAAAAGGCAGAATTTAAGAGACAATAACTCACAAGATGCCTAGAGACTGTTTAAAACACCTTATTAAATGTGTGGAGGCTAAAAAAAACCAGATATCATTAAAAAAAGAAAAAAGAAAGTCATCCCTGACTGGCTATCAAATTCAAGTTATAAAAGAAGAATGGATATTTCACCATTCCCTTCTCTATACTCCCCCCCCCCAAAATAAACACTCTATGTGAGAAGGAAAGGAAAACGCACAAAACAAAGAAGGTAAGCTATAAACTAGACATTAGGCAGACTGGGGGGTGGGGGGAGGACTTTGAGAACCACTTTGCTAGGGACTCCAGAATCAATTTTCAAAAGGAAGGAAGCCTGTTAGAAAATGAATGGGATGGGGAGCATTTATTCAAAATGGAGAGGTGGGGGAGATTATTTCTGGAAATGACCATGTATAAAAACAAAAGGCTCATAAAGTATATTTTTTAAAACAAAAGAAAATGGATAACCCCTTTGAAGACTGGGGCAAAGGAAAGTTCAGAATTTTTGTTTTTCTTCAAGAGGTATTTGGCAGGCTGAGTGAGTTATTTGTCTTTAAGAAGGAGGATATTAAGGAGAGTCCCACTCCTCACTTACCATGTCTATCTTGTCCATTGAAATGGTCAGATTAAAATGCCCTTCTGACCAGTTCAGCTTCAAGAGGGAGGAAGATGAGACTTGAACCAGACCTGGAAAAGGCAAGGTGGAAGGGAAGAGTGGGAAAGGAAAAGAGGGGAGAGAAGCAATTATTCTAAGTAAGATAATCAACATAAAGAGAGCAAGTGAGGTAGAATGCAAAGGTCAGTGTTGAGAAAAGGTTACGTGTAATGTGGAATGGAAAGTGTGTGTTGAGGGGAGGAACCCAAAGGATATATTAGAGATGTGAGGGAGAACCAAGGGAGGCATATCTACCCATATTTGTAGGCTAAGAAGGTGGTCACCTATGGGCTATAATTGTGGGGTTGTAGAAGGTGCTAGTCAGGGCTCCTTGGGCCAAAATATTCCCTTCATCTTCTTTTATTCTATCCTTATAACAATTCATCAAGCATTTATTAAGGGCCTATTATATACAGTCAGGATTGTTTTATCCCCTTGAGTGTCAAATGCTTTCTAGTCTCCCAAGAATCCCTGTTAAGAAGTAAACTCTCCTGGGAACTGTTAAACTTTACCATTTAACCCTTTAGCAGGGATTAGCTGAAAATCAACTGAAAACCAGGCCTAGAGGTATGGGTCATAGGCAAAGACTAGGAGAGAGGTGGTGGTGCTCATCTGGAGAACCTGGCACTCAACAGGAAATGGGGAAACACCAAACACAAGCTCCACCTTTTTTGACAATTTTGCCATAGGCTAGTCCTGAGAGTTAGTCTTAGGCAAAGAACAAAAAATAAGTTTGAAGTCTTTTCAAGTCATCACAGTCACTCATGCCTTTTCCCCCAAAATCACTTTGTATTTATTTTTAATGTGTGTTGTGCACATACCTGTGCGGGGAGGTGTGGTTTCTTCATCCCTATTATATAGCTACATGTGGTCTCCATTCCCATGTTTGTTTTGTGTATGTATGTATATGACTATATATGTGACTATATATGTACCACATGGGCAGCTAGGTGATACAATGGATGGAGGTCAAGAAGTTTCCTCTTCATCAGTTCAAATCTGGCCTCAGACATTAGCTATGTGATTGTAAGCAAGTCACTCGACCCTATTTGCCTCAATTCTTTTTTTTTTAGGTTTTTTGCAAGGCAGTGGGGTTAAGTGACTTGCCCAAGGCCACACAGCTAAGTAATTATTAAGTGTCTGAGGTCAAATTTGAACTCAGGTCCTCCTGACTCCAAGGAGAAGGAACTAGCCAACCACCTTGCCAATAGAATCCTAAATGGGATCATGAAGAGTCAGCTATGACTGAAATTAATGAACAACAACGTTATTTACTATATATTTACATACATATGTATATCTGTAGATACATGTGTGTATAATTTTATATTTGACTATATATAATGCATGTATATGACTATACACATACATACAACATATATACATACCTGTTTAGATACCTGTGCAGTCTCTTCAATCCTATAAAGGATTGTAAAGGATTCTATAGAGAAATGTAAATTTTCTGGGGATAGCAGCTGTTTCACTTCTGTATTTATATCCCCAGCACCTAGCACAGTGCCAGGACATACTAAACACTTTAATAAATGTGTTTTGATTAATAGATTTAGGTAGACAACCTGGTCAATACATTTTCTTAAATGATAGCCCAGTAGAAAAATAGATATTGGTGGTCACTACTGAACAATATGGCATATAAAAAGTTCAAAGAGACATAATTTCTGGGAAATTAGTCATTTTATTATTAATAGTAGATTATTATTAATATTATATTATTATTGTTATTATTATTATTACTATTATTATTATAAGGAGGGTCATTTGGCTATCTCTCTCAGACCAAAGATAAATCATGGAAGCCACCCAACATTTATATATTTGGAAATGAGTGTTCCTGAGGGTGACGATGGTTAACAAATAATGAGAGAATGAATATTATACTGAGAGGGGAACCTATTCTAATGAGGGATTGGAGAGGGAGGGGGACAGAGTCATGATTATGATCATGTCATTTACTTCCAAATAACATCCAGTATTGGACAATTCCTCAGACTTTATACCCACCCAAATCTGTAGAACACAATGAACTTCCCCACTGGGCAGTATCTGAACAAGAGTGAAGAGAAATCAAATCCATTATCATTATCAGCAATGTTCTTCAGAGACAGAACAGCTTACAAGCTTCTGAAAAAAATCCTGGTCCCAATTCAATAATTGATTATTGGTATGAGAAAGAAATAACCATTTCTCTCATCTAAGGTGTATTTTCTGGTCTTGTTTTAAAAAGTCATTTAAAAGCATTTAGACTTTATACTCAGTCACTCAAAAATCACAAAACTGGATTGAACACTAAGTAAGCATATGCACACACATTCTTTACAGAGTGAGAGATGTGCCGATTGACAGTACAGACTGTACCTGCTGATAGCATAAGGACATGCCCTGCCTCTGGACTTGCCCTGAAAGCGTGCCCACACCATGAGTCACCTGAGGTCGACTCTGCAACCCAAAGGGAATTTCCAGGACAAAAAAAATCCAGTTGAGATATGCAAGGAAGCCGTAAGCAGTAATCAGATAGTGAGAAGTCATTGCGGTACCCATTTTTTCCTCCCTCCTCCAACTTTCTATTGAAGACATTCATTCTATGGCATCCTAAGATTGTTTTTTATACAGCTATTTATAATTAATATAATATTAGGAACATACAGTTCCGTGGACTCTTAAAAATTCCATGGGTCAGTTACTCCTAATGAGTTGCTAGGGGTTCACTCTTTTAGGCCCACAAATGTCCTTAGTTTTTCTGCATTCTCCTTAAACCTTTTCTTCTGTTATCCAGACAGGATAATACAGTTTTATTGTTATTGGCATCACATTTTTGTGATTAACATCCCAAATTAACCATAAACCATCCAAAGTAAAGTAACCCACAAAGTATTTCATATTTGTAGGGAAGATGAAGGGAAATAGAATGTATGACAATATAATTAGGTCCATTTGAAACTGGTTGGATGATTGGACTCAAAAAATAGTTATTAACGGTTCATTGTCAGTGTGGTAGGAGGTCTCCAGTGACGTTCCCTGGTGCTATTTAACATTTTTATCAATGACTAGGAAAAAGGTATCAATGGCATGCTGATTAAGTTTGCAGATAATGCAAAGCTATAACAGATAGCTAGTATAGTGGATAAAAGTAAGGACTCCCAAAAATCACATAGACCAGGACAGTGGTGTCAAATTTACAAAGAAATGGGACCATTAAATTTCTATAAGGATCCCTGTGGCTTTATATTGACTTAGAAGATCACATATTGATGCTGTCTATATGTTATTGTATTTTTATTTATTTTGTTAAATATTTCCCAGTTACATTTTTAATCATTTTTAATCAGGTTTCGGTTACTCTCGGGCTTGACTTCTCTCTGAGCTAGAGGATCAGACACTAGCTAAGAATATGAAATTTATTAGGAATACATGTAAACAACTCACACTTGGGTAATAAAAAAGTTGATTTCAGAAGTACATTCTGACCACCTACTTAGGTGACTTTTCCAGTTTATCTATGGAAATTAGAGGAACATATCACAGAGGACATTATCTACATTCCTGGAAATAGGCTCATCGAGTGTGCTCTACAACAAACTTCCAGGGTATTTACAGCTCGGGACATGGCTGGGCTGGGCAGTGAGGATTCTATGTCACAAGGCTAGCCTAATAATCAAATCCTTCATGGCATCTTCTGCTGACGTGATCTGGGTCTGTTCTCAAAGCCTCTAACAGGATTCAGACAGTCACTGGTCTCAGGATGCTGACAAATGAATGGCATTCGGTCAACCTGAGGGCAACAAGGTTATGGCTCATTTTTCAGCCCTTGAGAGGAGGCTTAGGATGGAGCCGACAATTTTTTGCCTCGGACTCCTTTCCTTCACTGATGAGTCATTCTAGCCAATCTTAGTAAACATTCGTTGAGCACCCATTTTATATATGCAGCATGCAAATCTGCAGCAGTAACTCCAAAAAAACTCAATTCATCCAAGACCCAAAAGCATCTTGTCCAGGAGTTGTTGACATTCCATAGTTATTGTGTCTTTGTTCTACTTTGGCCAAGGAGGTGCTTGTGGTGCAACTGCAAGTGAGGTTGGGGGTCACTCCTTCCCCACATTGGTGCAGTGGACAGGGTCCCCAGAATGGGAGGGACCTGAAGAACAGGTTCACTCTGACTCCGTCATTTGTAGAGAAAGTTGCTGACATCATCTCCTCCCCCGCCCTTCTCTATGTCACTTAAATGGCCACGTCTGATTCTGGTGACAGATAACCAATTATTTTCCTTACAATTCTATTCTCATTTGGATGATTTAACTCTGAAGAATACAAGACATCTATGAGGCAGTTCAATAGACTAGTAAGGAGATCTAAGTGCTGAAATTCTCTCCCTCCTCTGCTCAGACTAGGACCTCCCCAACTTTCTTTAAGACCCAACAAAAATCCCACCTTCTATAAAAAATCTTTCCCACCTTGAGTCCACCTAAATCCTAGTGCCTTCCTTCTGTTGAGTTCCTATTTGTCCAATACATAGTTTGCTTTGAATATATTTATTTGCATATTGTCTCACCCATTAAATTGTAAGCTCCTTGAGAGCAGAGTCTGTCTTTTGCCTCTTTTTGCAACCCCAGGACTTAGGAAAATGTTTGATATACTTACTATGCTTAATTTATTGTGAAATGAATTTATTTGTGAATGGTTCTACTACCTCGTCCACAAGGATTTATTTAAGCACTTGTTGATTATTCAGTTTTCCATTGTGTCTGACTCTTCCTGACTCCATCTGAGGTTTTCCCAGAAGATACTAGAATGGTTTGCCATTTCTTTTTCTAGCTTATCTTACAGATGAAGATCTAAGGCAAACAGGGTGAAGTAACTTGTCCAGCTTCACACACTAGTAAGTGTTTAAGGCCATATTTTAACTCAGAAAAATGAGTCTTCCCGACTCCAGGACTGACTCTCTATCCACTGAACCACCTAATTGCCCCCATTAAGCACCTACTATGTGTCACAGTTCATACTACACCTTAGAGACACAAAGACACAAACAAAATGGCCTTTGCCCTCAAGAAGCTTACGTTCTATCAGAGGAGACTTGGAAATATGTAAACACACACAAAATAAAGACAAGATCATTGGGGCCCAGTGTACCAATGTTTGGAAAACCAAAAAAAAAAGGCTTCATGCAGAAGCTTGAACTGAGTTTTGAAGGAAAGTCCACATATTAAGAGACCTGAGGGAGAAGGGAAAGCAAACTTAGAATGAGAGGACATCTAGGTCAAAGACAAAGAGACAGGAGATGGATGATAGTGTGTGAAGAGCAGCAAGGTCATTTGATGGACCATGCAATGTATAAAGGGGAGTGATGTAAACTAAAATTAGAAAGATATAGCAGGACCATCAACAGGCTATAAATGGGTTTAAATGTCAAACAGAAGAGTTTATACCTAATTCAAGAGAAAATGGGGAGACATGGGAGCAGGGGTAGTTGGTCAGACCCAAATTTTAGGAAAATTATTTTGACAGTTGTACGAAGAGTAGATTGATAAGAAGAGACTTGAGGCAGGAAGACCAATTACAACATACATTTCTTCTAAGCTTTTTTGGCTTTTTTGGTCTACCATCTAATGGAAAGGTCAAGGAGTCAATTATTGGGGGCAGTAATTAAAACAGAATAAAAAATAACTTATGGAGGCCTCTGATAAAACTAGGATCTTTGGGGGCAGCTAGGTGGCGCAGTAGATAGAGCACTGGCCCTGGAGTCAGGAGCACCTGAGTTCAAATCCAGCCTCAGATAATTAATAATTACCTAGCTGTGTGACCTTGCGCAAGCCACTGAACCCCATTGCCTTAAAAAAAAAAACTTGGATCCTTGAACTTCTTCTGGGTCTCTCCATAGATGGGATACATAGGATTTCATTTCTCTTTCATAATGAACCTTATTGGCCCAGTTCATGCCCTCAATTTTATCTTTCTTTTCAGTAGATGTTATCTTCTACCTTTCTGAGTATTTTCTCCTTTTGTAACATTCTGGGAACTTCACTGAAGCATTCTAGCTGCTTCTTGTGGCTTTCCCAGGAGTTTTGCTCAAAAAGATCCATGAAGACATTTGACATCTTGGTTTCTTGGTATTACCTTGGCCCATTTTTTATGACTTTCCCTCAGAACTACAGTCACCCATTTCCCATCCTGTTCTAACTTGTCTTCTACTTTCTTGGTAGATCTTATTGCATTCCAAGGGCAAATGAGAATAGGAATTCGAGGGGACTTTTCTGCTCCCTTCCATTCGTAAGGTCATATAGTGGATTTGCCTAGAATCCTTCCATACAGAAAGGCAACAAGAGTTAGCAGCTTGCTTAACTTCACCCATGGAGGCTATGAATTCAATTCAGTTCAATCCAATGAATATGAATTAGGCACTGTGCTAAGTTCTGGGAGACAAGTGCAAAATGAGCCTATAGTCCTTTCTGAGCTTTGTTTAGGGACTGTAAGGTTTCACTGCCTTCACTTCCATCATCCTCTATCTCATAACTCACTTAATTCATTACAACAAGCCTGGGGGGAATGGAGGAAAGGTTATTATTTGTTCAACGGCATCGATGGACGTGGAATGTTATGGCCAGGAAACAGATGGAAGGCCAGTTGGATGGGAATGGGGCTTTGATGAAGGACAGTCCCAGCCATTTCACTACCTCCTCAATAAGCTCCATTTCCCAGTAGGTTCATATGATCAGATCTGTGTGTTGGGAAACATCTGCAGGTCAGCTTCCAGTTTCACCTCTCTGAAAATGATTAGATGACAATGGTTTCTCAGCATTTCTTAACAATAATAACAAATAACTTAAGATAGAGCTTTCCAGGCTGTTCCCTTCAGGTCACTGTCCTGGTATCATATGTTAATGGTTCTCAGTCACCACCAGACTGAGATGAAGTCAAACTACAGACCTAGTAGGTCCTAGGAGCCCATGACTAATCTACCCCATCATCCCCAGGGCAGCTGTTTCCTGGTCTTAAATCATTCAGTCATTTCTATGTATCAGCCAAGTTTTGTTATTTTCTTCTTTCTAGACTTTCTCTTAAACACCACCCCAGCCCCACTTCCACCCCAGGTCATTGCCTGGTACTTCCTCCTCTTACATGAATAGATACATGTGTGTGCACACACACAGACACATGTACCCATAAGTCATACAAATGAGAACAACCTGTCTGTCTCTGTATTCTAGAATTCAAAATTGTCAATCATCTTTTCTCCATTAAAAGCCCAAAGACCAGGGTTTCCAACTTGGCTTGGAACACACTCTTGACCAAAAAAAGAAAATCAGGTTTCAGAGTACAAAGCAATGCAGAATCAGGGACAGATCTGAACTCAAAGCCCAGATGATCTAGAATCAAATCCTACCATCAACAGTTAATAGCTATGTGACCCTAGACAAATCATTTACTTTCTTAAATATCAGACTATTCATAGCTGCTACAAAGTCCCTCTGGCAACTGTATTTCCAAAGAATTCTGGGTAGGTTTATAAATAAGGACTGGACTCATTGATCAGTCTCTATTGAATATTAAAAAGATTTTACAAAACTTAAGGAGCTATAAAATCATAAGCCATTGTTTTTAGCCCAAAAATATGATAAAGGAATATAAAAACTGAATCTTGACAATCAGGTTCTATAACAGGGGCCATCCTCCATCATTTCTCATTGGGAATTTACTTTCCATTTCCTTGAGAGGGGAATACACTTTAGAAAAGCATCTTTGGGAATTATTGACACAAAAATGTAACAGATATCTAGCTGGCATTTCTAGGGAATCAGTTAATCTGCTAGGGTTAAGGGCATGTAGAATTTCAATTTTCAGAATGAATATCATGATTATAATTCCCCCCAAAAAAACCCTTAAGTTCTGGTTTCTGAAATCCACAGATCCTGCTTAAATGGTTGAGAAATTAGTCAATTGTTCTGGGTCTCCTGGTACCATGCTAGTAGCTTTCTTTTAAGATAGTAGCAGCATTATTAAGGTGGTCAAAATGAAATGACTGGATGAAAAAATCTCTAAAGGATAGAGGAAAAAAAATCAAGGAGAACTTGGGAAAACCAAAATACCCACCTCGAGGGCAAAGACTGTGTCTTCATCTTTTAAATTAGTCTCTTTCCATATCCATACACCATACTGCCATTCTATTCTTCAAATAGAAAGTCACTCAGTAAACGTTTGGCGGATGAATGAATGGACTGGGAAATCAACCTCCCTGGAACTAGAAAGAAACATGGGCAGATTAGTACCAGAAAGAATATCTATATGAGTTCAACTCCAGCCTCAGACACTTATTAGTTATGTGACCCCAGGCAAGTTGCTTACCCTCTTTGCTTCAGCTTTCACATCTGTCAAATAACCTAGAGAAGGATACAGTAAACCACTCCAGTATCTGTACCAAAAAGACCCCAACTGGGATCCTGAAGACTTGGACATAACTGGAAAATGACTAAACAAAAAAAAAGCATAATTGTGTGTTTTGTTTAATTTGTTTGTGTTTTTTTTATAAAGGATCAGTAGTTGGGGAAGAGGGGAAAGAATTTTCCAAAATGATTGGTGTAAAAACTGATTGTATAAATAAAATTTGTATTAGGTGGAGGAAGAGGGGAGAAGGAGGAAGAGGAGGGGGAGGAGAAGGAGAAGAAGAAGAAGAAGAAGAAGAAGAAGAAGAAGAAGAAGAAGTCACTCCAAATAAGAAAGTTATTTGAACAATTCTTCGTGTTCTCTGATCCCCAGGAGGCTAGTTTACCAGCCAGAAGGGGAATTCAGAATGAGTTTTTAATCTTGAGATCTAATCTGGCATCTGTGATGCATGTGCTTGTGGTTCTAGAAAACTCCACTAAAGCCTGTACTACCTATTTGTCCTTCACAAGGTCTCTCATCCCCCTTGTCTTTTTCCATGAACTCCGTCCGTAGAGGAGCCTCCCTAGCCCAGCCCTTTATCCCCTTGACTTATCACAATAATTTCCTACCTGATCTTCCTGTCTCCAGTCTCTCCTTCCTGCAATTCATTCCATCCTCCACCCCACTGACAGATTAATCTTCCTAAAACATTCTTTTGGACATGTTATCCTTCCCAGACCCTCCAAAAAAATTTTGACCTCTCATTTCCTACAGGACAAAGTTTAAACTCCTTAACCTTGCATTCACATCTCTCTCTCTGATCCTGCCCCCCCCCTTTTAATTTCTTCCCTAATCCCTCACTGGAAATTCTCTGCTCTTTACTACATTCTCATCCTACAGTCTTTGCTCAAAATGCCTTTCCTTCTTGCTGGAATAATCTTAATCCCGGTTTATCAAAGGTCATTTTTCCCCCTCCTTGCCAATTGATATACTAAAAATAAAATGGTGGGCCTGGAATTAGTAAGACCCAAGTTCAGATCCTGTCCCAGGTCCTTACTAGTGTGTGACCTTGGTTAAGTCACTAAACTCCTATCTATCTCAGTTTCTTCAACTGTAAAATGGGGTTAATAATAGCATTTATCTCACAGGATTATTGTGAGGAACAAATGATATAATATTTGTGAAGTACTTAGCACAGTACACTTTAATATATGTTCCTTTACTTTTCCTTCAAGGCATAACTGCAATGTTGGCTCTTTCATAAAGTCTTCCTGGACCTTTCTCCCTTATTCGTCATGATTCTTTCTCCCCTACACCTTCCCAACGCACTAGCTGTCTTTATCATTCATTCGGGATTTATCACATGCTATCTGGTATTATGAGTTATCTTTTTATAACTCAGTCCTGTCTCCTCATATTAAATAAGAAAAAACTCCTATAATACTTAGGTCCAAAGGTAGAATGGACTGTCTCAGGAATTTTCAGCTTCCCCATCTCTGGAGGTCTTCAGGTTGAGTGACACAGAAGGTATTGTTGCTTAGGTCCTATTTGGACTGACCTCAGGGTGACCTCAGGGAGCCCCTTCAACTTTGAGATCCTGTCATACTTTAGGGACATGATGCCCTTTTCTATCCATTGCTAACACAGTGCCTTCCCCATGTACTCAATCCAATCTCATCTATTTCCATGTCTATCACCTCAATGAAGTTGCCTCCAAAATTTCCATCTCCAGCCCTGACCCATCTCCTGAGTTCCAGACCTGCTACTTCCATCTGTCTATAAAACATCTCCACTGGTGGACCAGCATTCTCTGGACTTTGCTGCCATGATTCAGCTGCCTTCTCACACTTTCTCAACACATGGGTCATTCTTATCCAGAAACATATAAACAAAGGCAGCTGGTGGACCTGAAATCGGGAAGATGTGGGTTCAAATCATTTCTCAGCCATTTACTAGCTGTGTGGCCCTGAGCAAGTTACTTAATTTGTTTTCCTCAGTTTCTTCATCTATAAAAATAAGGATAATAATTGCATCAGTTGATGTGAGGATAAAATGAGATAATATCTGTTAAGTGTTTTGCAAACCTTAAAGAGCTTATATAAATGCTAATTGCTATTATTATTATTCACCTTTTTGCCATGCCAGCTCTCATCTCCCATTGATGAGTTCCTTCTGGGGTCTCCATTTTGAGGACAGGCTCAGACCAGCCAAGCTTCACTCTTCTCCCACATGGGATTCTGATTCTCTGAACGCTACCATCATGGCCCCACAGAGGTGCCATCTTTCCCCCCACCCAATTTTATGGATATACTCTCTCATTAGAGTGTAAGCTCCTTGAGGACAGAAACTGTCTTTTTCTTGCATTTATATCCCCAGCACTTAGAACATAGGGCCTGGACCATAGTAAACCCTTAATAAATGCATGATGTCTGCCAGCCTGCCAATACCTCTCCAACACATTCCAAACATACAAACATAGGTGATTTTTGCTGTTTTATGTTCATGTATGTTT
The DNA here is from genome assembly GCF_037893015.1 of Macrotis lagotis. Taxonomy (NCBI): domain Eukaryota; kingdom Metazoa; phylum Chordata; class Mammalia; order Peramelemorphia; family Peramelidae; genus Macrotis; species Macrotis lagotis. The sequence goes on from NC_133662.1 coordinate 227,191,354, forward strand.
ACAATAGCCCCATTTTAGTCTATAAACCATTTTCTCAGCATTTCTTCTCCAGACAACAGAGGTTTAGTGACTTGTTTGAGTTGAATTATAAAAAGATAACCAATACCCGATAGTATTGATAAGTCCTGAATGAAAGATAAAGACAACAGATGCATTGAGAAGACCTCACACAGCCTAAAGCTGATTTGAACTCAGAGCTTCCTGATTCCAGGTCCAATGCTCTATCCACTGATCCACCTAGTTGCCTCCTAAAAATTTTGTTTGGTCATGTTCAACTCTTCACGATCCACCACCTGCAGCCCAGACCCCACACAGTCTTTTGTTTGTGCCTCTCATATATTTTTGTTATATCTGTTATTTGTTATATATGTTATTATTTTGCACCCCAGTTATTTGTGTATGTGACATTAACTTCTTGCTAAACTCTAAGTCCCTGAAGAACAGGAGCTATATCTTCTCTGAATTCAGTTTCTCCCTCAGCCTAATGTAGCCTCTGCATACAGTTGGTGATTAATAAATGTTTGCAAAATTGGATTTGTTGTTGACTCAATATTGTTTGTTAATGAATGATGACAATAATGCTCTCTGGTTCCATAAATAAGAAGGCAGTCAATAAATGCTTTGAAATACAAAGATTAATTTGGTTCTATTGTTGCACTTTAGCTGATGGATGGGAGTCAAATCATTTGCTCCCTAGTTTGGGAGCTGGCTCACAATGTTCCTTCTCCCACATCAGGAAGACTTGAGTCCAGGTTCATAGCTCTCAAGTTCAATAGCCTTTCTTTTTGCTTTTAAAAAAAAATTGCTGAGGCATGAGATGTTTCCGTTCCCTGCTGGCATCTTTACACTGTGCCCAATGAAACAATCGTATCTGATTCAGGAAGGCAAGGCACTGGAACAGGAACTGTCCCCACGGATGTCCTCCCCAGGGGAAGGCAGCCAGAGGCTGGGAACACATGCTGTGAGAACAGGCAAGTCAGATTTCATCAGCGTCTCCCAGATCAGAGATGGGATCCTTCCCAGAAGCAAGACCCTGAGCCATGAGTTCGAGAAACAGGATTTGACCCCCCTTAAGCCCTCTCCAGATCTCCCTGAATGTTCTGGACCATTGGATAAAGAGACTTGAAAATGCAAGAAAAAGTTGACTCTTCTTTTTCCTAACATCCAAGACCCCTGATCTCAACCTCTATCTCTGGCTTTATTCCCTACTAGTCCCCCACAAGAATCTTCTGCTTGTGGTTTGGCTTACTTTTTTCACCATTGACACAGTTCTTTTGCTTTTATTTTTCAATTCTGAATTTAACAAATTCCAAATATAAATTTAAATATAAATATTTGTTAGTCAGTCATATATAACTCTTTTTTTCCTTTTTTTTTCTTTTTTTAGTTTTTGCAAGGTAATGGGGTTAAGTGGCTTGCCCAAGGCTGCCCAGCTAGGTCATTATTAAGTTTCTGAGGCCAAATTTGAACTCAGGTACTCCTGACTCCAGGGTCAATGCTCTATCCACTGTGCCAACTAGCCACCCCATATATAACTCATAATGACCTCATTTGGGGATTTTCTTGGCAAAGATACTGGAGTGGTTTGCCATTTCTTTTTCCAATTCATTTTACAGATGAGGAAACCAAGGCAAATAGAGTTAAGTGACCTGCCCAGGTCACACAGCTAGTAAGTATCTGAGACCAGATTTGAACTTCCAGGCCTGGAACTCTACCTATTGTGCCACCTAGCTACCAATACACACATGCATACCCTAATACATATGTATGCATGTGTTTATAGTTGTATGTATATACATATATGTATGCAAGTATATGTGTTTTGCATATACATATGCATTCTTACTAGTATGCATATTAGTACAGTTGAAAAATAAGATTATATATTACATTGTAAATCTTTATTTGTTGCATTTTTTCTCTTTAACTATATATTCAACTCTACATGAAACTTTCAAAGTTCTTATGCTTGTCTATGATTCCTTCTGACCTTCCTTTTCTCTTCTATAAAGTTAAAAAAACACAGTGATAGCTCTCTTTTTTTTCTTTTATTCTTTCTCTTTCACTTCACTTTCCTACAACTGAATTTTAAAGGGTTGGGGGAAGCCCCATAACAACCAAACAGATTCAAGGAAAGCAAATTAGCAAATTCCCACAAGTGGTCATGTCTTGGAATGTCCATCTTCTGCATCCTGAGTCCATCAACTCTGTCAGATGGTGGGCGTCTTGATTCTTTATTGGTCTTCCCAAATTCTGGTAGGTCATTGAACTAAGTGCTTCCCCTTTCAAGATTGCTTGTTTTTGCAATGTTTTTGCTATTGTATGTTTTGTTCTCCTGATTCTACACACTTCATTTTGTATCACCTTCACACATCTTTCCAAATTTCTTTGAAACCACCCCTTTTCTCATTTTTACAGCACAATAATATTTTATGTTCATATACTATTTATTCATTCATTCCCCAATAGATGAACACTCCTTCTCAGTTTCTAATTCTTTGCTATACAAAAAGAATTGTTATAAATATTTTTCCAAATAAGAATCTTTGTCTTCGTTATTTTGTCTCTTTTGGGATAAAAGTCTCATAGTGATATATCTGAGTCAAAGAGTAGGCATAGAGTAATGATTTGGGGGAATGTAGTGTTTTTAAATCAAAGATTGGCTTGCATCACAAGGGTTAAGCTTTTCCATGAGGAGGATGCCAGTGAGCCACTTTCCAGAGAATTATCAATTCTTGAGTTCATAAGGACATCCTACGATCATTTTGACAGTTTATCGAATGATTGGGGAATCTTTTCCCTTTAGTATAGTCATTACTGACAACATCTTCAAAAACATCAACTGTAAGCAGTTTTTTTGTCATATTAATATCTGAGTGAACAAGATGACTCCCTCACTAATAGCTTCCAGTGGGGGGGGAATTTTGTAAGGAAGAATGTGGGTTCTTTGGTCTCTGACTCCATATGATCTCCCAGAAATGAGTCTGGGACTTTAGCCTTTGATTTCATTCTTTTCTATTCTTGGTTCAAGGAAGGTCTGATCTGAGAGCGTGAGCCATGTGGATCTGGGAGTCTGTGAATTCAAGGTGTTACAGCTAGCCAAATCCTGAAGTAAGGACCAAGGATTCAGGACTTCATACCAGCAGAATCTTCCAGTTATGCCAACTTTGAACATGAACTTGGTAGGACAAAAACTGGGAAGGAATTGAATTAAACTATGAGTCTAATCAACCCCCAAACCATCCCTCAAAAATTGAGGTAGTGTCAGGGGTGCATCTAAAATATTGGGGTGCTGGTCTTTGACCCCCAAAAAGAGAGGGCATAGCCAGTGGGGCCTCAAGTCAATGACATAGAAAAGAAATACCCACAATTTCCCTCCCATCAAGGTACCTGAAAATCCTGGTGAGAGATAAAACTGATAGTATAAGGTCAGAGATATCCTGAGTAGAAAGAGATCCATGACTGTTGTTGTTCAGCTGTTTTTTTCAGTCATGTCTGACTTTTCTTGACTCCATTTAGGGTTTTCTTGACAAGAATACTAGAGTTGCTTGCCACTTCCTTCTCCAGCTCATTTTACAGATAAGGAAACCAAGGCAAGCAGTGTTAAATGACTTGCCCAGGATCTCACAGCTAATAAATATCTGAGAATCCACTTCTTCTTGATTCCAGGCCTATTACACTATCCACTGGGTCACCTAACTACCTAAAATTCTCCAAATACCCTTAGGATGATAAAGCTATAAAATATTTACATACTAAAGTGTGAATGATTGCTTCAAACAAATTTCTTTCCTCCTAACACCTAGATGAGCTGAACTGGCTAGTAGGGATGCTGAAGTAAACCTCATTTGTGCAGCTCAGGGAGGAAACATCAGTATCAAAGAGTAGAAGCAAAAAGGAGGCAGGTTTGGGCTCTATAAAAAGAATTTTCTAACGATTAGAATTGCTCAAAACTGTAATGTTCTTCCTTGTTAGGTAATGAGATCACTGGAAGATGATGGCCACTTGTCAGACAACTCACACATGAAGTGAAAGGTTGGCCTGGTGTATGTAAGTGATGGAACACTATTGTTCTATTAGAAACCAGGAGGGATGGGAATTCAGGGAAGTCTGGAGGGATTTGCATGAACTGATGCTGAGTGAGATGAGCAGAACCAGAAAAACATTGTACACCCTAACAGCAACATGGGGGCGATGATCAACCTTGATGGACTTGCTCATTCCATCAGTGCAACAATCAGGCACAATTTGGGGCTATCTGCAATGGAGAATACCATTTGTATACAGAGGGAGTTTGAACGAAGGTCAAAGACTGTCACCTTCAATTAGAAAAATAAAAAAAGGTTATCTTATTATGTAATTTTGTGATCTTATACTTTATTTTTCTTCCTTAAGGATATGATTTCTCTCTTATCATATTCAACTGAGATCAATGTATACCATGGAAACAATGTAAAGACTAATGGACTGCCTTCTGTGGGGGTTGGGGGGAGGGAAGTGAAATTAAGGGGGAAATAGTAAAATTCAAAATAAATATTTTTTAAAAAGTTGACCTGGATAGATCATCTCTAAGAACCATTCCAATATTAAGATTCTACGATCGATTGAATATATAAAAGAAGAACATTGAGGAGAAAAGGATAATTTTGAAGTATTTCAGAGTAGAAACTGATTCAACTATACAGAGGTACAGAGTGAAGAGCTGAAGAGGAGTGTGAGGGCATTGATTGTTTGATGGACCAAGGAGATGGATTGTGAAGAGCTGGAAGATAAATAATTTGGCCTCCTGTGCATTTGGTCAGAGGCACCCTTGGAGGTACTATGAACATTGTCTCCAAATATCACATATGCACTGCCCCTGAAGCTGTAACCATGGGTTGCCAGTGCCCAATGTAAGGGTCACTTCTCTATATTTCAGGTTAATCTCATCTCAAAACAACCTGGATATTATTACCTTGGCATTAATATATTACAAGTATTTACTTTTTGAAAAAAAAAATAACTGTTTACATATCAGATATCCAGAAGAATCCCCATCTAAATTTACTTAAGCCAAACAGGAATCCCCAGGTCATAAAGACATTTACCTAAAATAAGCAGACCCATTCCTATCATTCAGAGAATGTGCAACTTTCATTTGGTATTCCTTAGTCTCCATATCCAGTGTCAGCTTTTCTATCAGAGCCAACTCTTTAATGGTTCTTCCTGGCTTTTCCCTTTATTAACTGTGTCAGAATAGACATACTCTCATAAGCATTGAGTTATATTCAAATCCTGGGTTTGCTCCATCTACCTGTATGATATTGGGGCAATTCATTTAAACTCTCTAGACCTTTTTCTTCTTCTACAAAATGAGATAATTGACCTAAAAAGACATCTAAGGTTTGTTTTAGCTCTAAACCTATGGTCCTATGATCTCTGAGCCTCAAAGTCTTCATCAGCAATTTATCAAAAATTATACTTGTACTGTCTACTCCCAAGAACTTATATGAGAATCAATTGAAATAATGTATATAAAGTGTTTTGTAAAATTAAAATGTTATATCAATGCTTGTTATTATCATTATCACATTTGTTTGTTCTTAGGAATACTTATGCACAAACTGGCAAAATCAATTGCACAATCTATTACAATGATATTTGGTAATTTTTATTAAATATAAGGTAGAATTATTTGTCTATTATCCAGAAATTGTTGGTCTGTTAAGCTAACTCCTTTCAAGACTATTTTATGACATACATTCTATGTAACCCTATACTATACACTGGGATAACACCTACAGCTCCACAGCAATTGATACACATATATATAGTTGCAGGAGCTTTGTTTTGTCTGTTGGTGATATCCCCAATAACTAAAGCTGGATGTCCTCCAAACTGCAGATTCAGTTCTCTCATTAGTCACCACACAGCAGTTGTGCCCAATATTAACCAACTAACTCATCCTTTCTGATTATTTATGTATTGCAGGACCTTTCCCCAGATTTTGTATTACCATATTATCCTTGCCAGGTTCACCTGGCAACATGTATGCTTGACTTTAGACTTCAACTGGACTTGGTTCTTCGGAAAGCATTCTGTCCAAGCCCATGTGAGGTGTTCTCATGTAACAGAATTAGTTTCAAAATCTGGATTTGCCATTTAATGAAGTGTAAATATTCTATTAAGTTCCAAAAAGTTAGTAGAGTCATGTTCTGATATATTCTGCTGACTGATGGTTTTGTGAGCAATCAACAAATATTTATTAGTCCCACTTCACTTCTCTAGTCTTCTCCATCACAACTGGGTTGTGATGGAATGTCATGGAATGCCACTTCAGCTTTGGCATCAGTACCCCAATTAACCACAGGAGACCTAGGCATCAATCAATAAATAAATCAAAAGTATATTAAGTTTTGGGATGGCTAGGTGGCACAGTGGATAGAGCAGCAGCCCTGGAGTCAGGAGTACTTGAGTTCAAATCCAGCCTCAGACACTTAATAATTAACTAGGTGTGTGGGCCCATTTGCCTTGCAAAAGCCTAAAAAAAAGTATATTAAGTTTTTGATCAATCTGAAAGAACCATAAGGGTTTTGGATCACTGAGTGGAAATAGATAATGCCATCAAGGAAACACATAAACTCTAAATTCTTCCTTTTGTTTTTTAAGTATCTTAACAATCAGGTACCCACCAACCTTTTCAGACTCAGACTCAGTTACATTTGTAAGGGAGGAATCTCTGATTGGAAGGTGGAGAACACCTTCCAGAATTTCTACTAAGTAGGGCACTCATGTCAACCATCTCTTCATCTGTCACTTTAAACCCTGAATGTCACCATCATACCCCAATCTAAGGATCTTCCCTCTCTCCCCATCCTGTTTAGCTTCCTTTTGTGCATTATCTTACTCCATTAAAATGCAAACTTCTAGAGGAACCAAATCACAAAGGATTAAGGAATGAGTGAGAGGAGAATAAAATTAAATAATAAAAATTAAACAATAATAACCTCAATTTCTTCAAGAAACTAAGCAAAATAATATATGTAGTTAATAAGCCATGAATTTCTTGAGTGTCTACTAGATGCCAGTACTATGCTATATACTGGGGAAACAGAAATGAAATAGTGCCTGCCCTCAGAGAGGTAACATGCTAGTTAGGAGGTTAGTATCACATAGTGAAAGTTAAATAAGGCTGGGTTGTGAAAATGGGAGACAGAATGGATAATGGTGTACCTGGCAGAAATAAAGAAGTTCAAAAGAGGTCTGGATTTTAAGGGAAAGATAATGATCTCTGTTTTGGACTTACTCTGTTTTATGGAGTCCAGTTTGGAAAATTCAATAGAAAGTTGGTGATACAACTAGAAGTAGAACTCAAGAAAGAGAATAGGGGGACTTTTGCATAGAGATGATAATTAACCCATGAGAGCCAATGAGGTCACCAAGTGAAACAGTATAAAGAGAAGAGGGCAAACGACAGAACCTTTGAAGAACATCCAAAATTAGAGAACACAATATGGATGATGAATCTTCTAAAGATATGGAGGAATGGTCAGACGGGTAGGAGAACATGCCACAAAATTTAAGCAAAGAGAGACTATCCAGGGTTAAGTAATGTATAGGGGTCAAGAAGGAAGAATTCATGGAAAGAGCCACAAAAAGAAAACTGGATTTGGAATCAGAAGACCTTGGTTTAAATCCTAGCTCTGATCTTGTATAACTCACTTCCTTTCTCTTAAACTCAGTTTTCTCAGCTGAAAATGAGATGTCCTCAAAGGTCTCTTCCATATCTAAAATTATGATTCTATGATACTATGACTTGGCTATTGTGAGTTCATTGGTAATCTTGAATCAATTCCTTATTTATGTTTATGAGAGAAGCTTATTAGATATATGATATATTAGATATATGATATATATGATATATATAGATAGATAGATAAGTTAACTTTTTTAATATCACTAATATGGTTAATTTCATCTACACTAGTTTTGTTTTCCCAAAAACTTCTCCATTTTATGTAACCAAAATTATCCATTTTATCTTCCATGATTTTCTCTATCCTTCATTTAATCATGAAACTCTTCCTCTACCCATAAACATGAAAAGAAATGTCTTCCTTGTTTGTCTAATTTGTTTATATCACCTTTTAAATCTAAGTCATATAAACATTGAAGCTAATCTCAAAATGATGTATCAATGCAAATTTAATTTCAATCAACTGCTTTCCAGTTTTCCCAGCAACTTTTGTCCAATAGTGAGTTCTTACCAAAACAACTATGCTTTTGGACCTTATCAAATGCTTGCCTACTGGGTTCGTTTGTTTTCATGAATAGGCAGCTCAGCTAGGTAGAACAGTGAATAGAGTACCAACTTTGGAGTTAGGAAGATTCCTTTCCTTGAGTTCAAATCCAGCGTCAGACACTTAAAAACTGTGTCACCCTGAGCAAGTCACTTAATCCCAATTACCTCATTTTCTTCATCTGTCAAATGAACGGGAGAAAGAAATGGCAAACTACTCAAGTATCTTTACCAAGAAAACCCAGATGAGGTTACAAAGAGTCAAACACAATTGAAATGACTAAATAACAAAATCACATACATAATCTGTTTCACTGATTGAACTTACTTGATTTTTAACCAGTACTGAATCAACTTGTCGATTATTGCCTTATAATTTGAGATTGGTTAGGCCTTCTTTATTATCACTTTTTTTATATTGTCCTTGAAATTCTTGACTTTTGTTCCTCCATATGAATTTCAATATTTTTTCTAGCTCTATAAACATAGTCTTTTGATAGTTTGACTGGAATGGCATTGAATAAGCAAATTATTGTAGCTAGTATTGCCTTTTTGTTATGTTGGCTCAGTTTATTCATAAGAAAGTTCTTATAATTATTTAGGTTTGTCTTTTTTCTATAAAGAATTTTTGTAATTGTATTTATATAATTCCTGTATGTGCTGTGGTAGAAAAATTCTCAAGTATGTAATACATATGTAATTATTTTCAGTCAATTTCTGTTTTTATTTTTTCCTGCTGAGTTTTATTGGTAAATCTACAGAAATACTGATGATTAATGTGAATTACTTTATATCCTACTATTTTACTGAAGTTATTAATTGCTTTAACTGGTTTTTAAGTTGATTCTCTGCTGTTTCCTAAGTTCTCCATTGTAACATCTACAAAAAAGCAGTAATTTTATTTCCTCTTTACCTATTCTTATTCTCTAGATTTATTTTCCTTGTCTTTTTGCTATAGCTAGCATTTCTAACACTATATCAAATAGTAGTGTTGATAATGGACATCTTTGCCTTACCCCTAATCTTATTGGAGAAACTATAGTTCATCTCTTATTATGTATGATACTGACTCTTGAGTTTGGATAGATGCTACTTACAATATTAAAAGAAGCTCCATTTGTTCCCAGGTTTTCATAATATATTTTTACAGATATGGTTGTTTTATTTTATCAAAAAGTTTTTTTGCATCTATTAATAAAATTATAATTTTGTTGCTAACATAATTCTGGTTATAAATTCAATTTAATCATATCATTGACAATTTTGGAGAGAGATTATCAGTTGAGAGATAAGGGTAGAAGCCAGATGTAAATGGACAAGGAGTAAATAAGAGAGAGAAAGTAGAAGTGATGTAGGCAAGTATAAATAGTTTTTTTTCCTAGGAGTTTGACTAAGTACGAAAGAACTATAGGGGGGTGGCTAGGTGGCACAGTGGATAAAGCACCGGCCCTGGAGTCAGGAGTACCTGGGTTCAAATCCGGTCTCAGACACTTAATAATTACCTAGCTGTGTGGCCTTGGGCAAGCCACTTAACCCCGTTTGCCTTGCAAAAAAAAAAAACTAAAAAAAAAAAAAGAAAGAACTATAGGGTAGTAGATTGAGGAGTTGGTAGAACTACCTGAAAATTTTGTAAAGATAGGAGAGAGATCTATGTTTGTTTGAACTCAACAAGTAGAAACTAATAGAGAAAGGAGAGATGATTTAAGAAGAAATTGGCTAGATAGGAATAAATGGAATCAAAGGTACTTGTGGAGAGGTTATCATTGGCAAAAAGAAAGGTCATATCATTAACAAAAATTGGGGGAAAGAAGATGAAAATGGAAGAGATGAGATTTTGAGATGAAGAAGCTTAGATAGGAAGCTCAGCAGCCAAAGTTCTCAATTTCCTCAGTAAAGTAAGAGGGAGGGTCTTACCTAGTGTAGAAGGAAACTATGAGGAGAGCTCTTTGCAAACACTGAAATATTCTTTGCTATTATTACATACTCTACATTTCAGCAAAAACTAGTTTCCATTCCCTTTTCTAATGATCCCTTCTCTTACCTTCATACCTTTGTGGACACCATTCTCCCATATCTGGAACAACCTCCATATTGCCATTCATAATTAAACATTTTTCCTTCCTTCAAGTCACAATTCATGCAGTTTAGAGTTTAGTAAGACATCAAAGACTCCAAAGTCATCCACTGAATCCTGTGTCATCAGCAGTGGTCCTGGCATTTGTCTTGCCACTGAACTTTGATGACTTTGGAAGAGAAAGTGAGTTTGATGACTTTGTTCTACTCTGCCTCAATTAAATCCAATTCACTCCCCAGTCTGGACATTACCCATGATGTTGTTAGTCCTCTTCAAAAATGAAGACCAAAAAACAAGTTATCCATGAATGTAACTCCCTTCTCCCCCAAATATACTGTAAGTCCTTGAGAACAGAAAGGGCTATATTTAACTTTGTATTTTCAGTGTCCAGCATAGGGTCTTACATACAGTGATTACTTAATAAATTCTTGGAGAATTTAATTGTGTGCATAAAAATGTGTTAGAACATGTGTTGCAAATATGCCTATGGGATTTTAATTTCTTTTATTAAATATTATATTATTATTGTTACCCTCATGTTATCTATTCTTTGAATTAATGTTGACATGTAATATCTTTCTTTAAACACCGAAGACAGCACTAGGTACCTTCTCATGCTACAAATCATTCCTATCAAATACAGTAATTTGTTTATGTGTCTTCTACTTTAGAAGTTTTAGAGTTATTCGAGGACTGAGACCTCGAATGCATTATTTTTACATAAACGCACATACAAAATTTAGTAAGCTACCTTTCATATAGAATGCACTTAAATATATTGAATTTAATTAAATTGGAACCACATTTAATCCTTTGTTAAGAGTTAGTTAGCTAACTGAGTTCAACAGATATGAATATAAACCTCATTTAACTCTGTTGAGAGGAAAAAAGATTAAAGGAGACCAAGTCATGAAAATTAAAACAAAAATTGGTGGGGGGGGAGTTCCTTTTGGGACTGAATTTTTTATTTCAAAAAAAATGGAAGGAGAGGATGCGAGAAAGGTAGCTTATTGGTGTAGGGGTGATACTTGTCTCAGATGTAAGAGATCCCAGATTCAAATATTTGATGAGTCCAGATCTTCTAAAGGAGGTATATTGGTCTCCTGAAAAGAGCACCCACAGAGGAATCAAAGGACCTGAGTTTAAACCCCATTTATGACACTCAGTAGCCTTCTGATCCTGGACAAACCTCTTATATGTAAAATGAGGACTCGAACAAGATGACTTCTGAAATCTCTGATGCTATGACTGCCTAGTGAGGGGAAAAGATAGAACAAGAAGACCAAGAGCCAAAGAAGACCAAGACATTTCTTAACACTGTCTTGTCCATTTGTCTTTGCCTAATTCTACTCTCCTTGGTAGTCTGCTAGACAGCTTGATGACTCTGAAATAATAGATTTCCAAGCAGCCACGAATGATTAAAATGGGGCTTTAGGAATATAATTTATAAGCAGAGACAAGGCAGAAAACTTGAGAGGAACTGGGTTAAGCATGTACCACATTTCACTCTCTGTCTCTCTTTCCCTATGTCTCTCTGTCTCTTTTCCTTTTTCTGATTCTGTCGCTCCCTTTCCTTCTAATTCTATCTCTGTCTCTCTATCTCTCTATCTCTAGCTTTTTCTTTTTCTGTCTCTTTCTGTCTGTCTCTGTCTCTTTCTCTGACTCATCTCTCTTCCTGTCTTTGTCTTTCTGTCTGTCTGTCTCTCTCTGCCTCTCTATCTCTGACTCATACTGTCTCTGTCTGTCTCTATTTCTGTCTGTCTGATCTGTCTTTGACTCTGTCTCTGTTTCTGACCTTGTGTCTGTCTGTCTATCTCTATCTCTATATCTGTCTGGACTCAAGTTTAGATATTATATCCACCAGCTGCTGGAAGTCCTTTTTCCTTCTTCCTGGAGTGTTTAAAAATTCCCTTAGAAGAACAGTTCATAAGCAAACTAGAGATCAAGAGGATCCTAGAAGATAAAATAGAAAATTTTTATTTCATGAAATTAAAAGGATATTGCACATGCAAAACTAATGTAGCTAAAATGAGAGGAGATGCAGGTAACAAGGAAAAGCATCTATGCAGCAAGATTCTCTAGTAAGAGTCTGATTTCTAAGATAAATGAGGAACTGATGCATATGAATAAAAAGAAGAGCTAATCCACTGATAAATGATCAAAGAATATAAAAAAAGCAGTTTTCTAAAGAAATTCAAGCTTTCAAATAGCTATACTGGGGCATGGGGAGGTCATTAAAAGAGAATTAATAAATTAATTAATAGAGAATTAATTAACAGAGAAACACAACTTAAAACAACTCTGATAGTCCACCTCATACTCTTATAAAGTTGACAAAAAAAGAAAAAGAAAATGACAAATGCTGGAGGATTATCAGAGGAAATCGGTATGCTAAATGCACCAATTGGTGGAGTTCTGAGTGGGTTCTGACATGTCCAAAAAGTCACTCAACTTTGACAACAGTATGCAGACACTACCTCTATAGACTAAATAGATTAAAGAAAGAAGAAAAGGACTCCTTATTAAAAAATATTCTTAGCAGTTTTTTTGTTATAGCAAAGAATTGGAAACTAAAGGAATGCCTAACAATTTGGAAAATGACTGAAAAAATTATGGTATGGTATATGAGTATAATGAATACTCTTATGCTATGAGAAGGGAACGGTTTCTGAGAAACCTAAAAGATTTAGATGAAGGGGTGCAAAGTAAAGTGAGTAGAACAAGGACAATTTACTTAATAGCAACAACAATATAAAGACTGTTTTGAAAGTTATAAGAATCCTGATTAATGAATTGAACAATCAAAATTCCAGAGGACCTTTGATGAAACATATTCCCCATCTTCTAACACAGAGGTAATGGACCTAGCGTGTAAAATAAGACTTTATATTTCCTGAACAAAACTAATATAGACATTTGTTTCATTCAACTCTTTGTTACAGAGGTTTTGTTTTTCTCTTTTTTTTTTGTCTTGGTGAGAACAGATAGGGAAGAGGAAAGGATAGATAAAGGGATACCTTAGATTTAGGGTAGAATTGGCAGAAAAAAGGAAATTTAATTTTTCAAAAAGAGACATTCCCCTTGGGCACAGCATAGTTTTCTACAAAACTCTCTAATAATAATGATAGCAAACATTAATATATTGCTTACTCTGGATCAGGTTACTACACTAAGAATTTTACAGTTATTTCACTGTAAAATATCCATATATTTCCTTTCTGCAAAATGACCTTCTAGTATGCCTAATGGTTGACTTAACAGATGCATCTAAACTAATCTAAGCCTTTATACACGTAGTTGGAAAATCTTTGATTGATATCGTGAAAACAAGATACTTTTGCAATTAATGAGGGTTCCAGAGGGCAGCTAGGTTGCACAGGGGAAATGTGACCTGACACTAAATATTTGTGTGACCCTGGACAAGTCACATAGCTCTATTAGCCTCAGTTTCCTCTTCTGTAAAAATGAGCTGGAGAAGGAAATGGCAATTAACTCTAGCATGTTTGCCAAAAAAAAAAAAACCCAAAATGGGGTTAAGAAGTTGGATATAACTGAAATAACTCAACAACAACAGCAAAGTGATCAGGATATAGACTTTTATTGTTTATTTTGGGTGAGGCAAAGATAATTTGATTTCTTCAATAGATTTCTTTAATAGAACTCCACATACCCTTACAACCATGACAAGTGGGAGAAGAAGGGATGAACTCTGACCCCTCCCTAGGAGAAGCCACTTCTATCTCACCTCTATTTAGTGAATCCCTTTTTTTCAGTAATTCTATCTCACTGGCTGTCTCCTTTCTCTGTCTCTCTTTTCATCAATCTCCTCCAATGTCAAAATATGTAACTATGACAGCATATTATCTGGCACACAATAGGTCCTTAATTAATGATTCTTGATGATTGGTTAGTTGGTTGGATTAGGAGAAAAAACAGGATCTTTCATCCCCAAATCTTATACTGGACAATAAATTTTCCAGATCCTCATCCCAGAGTTTCCTTAAAAAAACACATCTTCCGGTTCCAAAGGACTCATGATGAAAAAGGTTATCTACTTCTAGAGAAAGTGGATGGAATCTGACTACATAATTTTTTCACTTTATTTTTCTTGCCTTTTTCTTAACAGAATGGCTAATACAGAAACATATTTTGCATGATTTTGAATTTATAATGGATGATATACTTCTTGTTTTCTCAGTGGGTGAGGGAGAAGGAGGACAGGAGAGAATTTGGAACTCAAAACATTTTTAAATGCTTGCTAAATTTTTTAATGGGAAAAATAATATAAATTTTAAAAATGTCCTCAACTTCAATTCTTCTTTATAAGAGCTATTTCCACTGCCCTCAAGTTTGAAGTTCAGTGTCAAACTTTTCTCTCTCCCCTCTCTGTCCCTTCACCAAAAGGAAACAAAGAAATGTTATAAGGGTTCTCCCACTCTACTCCTCCTCCTCCACTTCCAAAGGAGCATTTAATCATTGGATTTATGAAGATTTTGTTCATTTAGGGCTTGTGAATGAATGACAAAGCTTTTCAACAGTACATACTATATCCCAAACACTGTGTTGATCCCTGGGGACACAAACAGAAAAGGCTTAAACTCAGCACATGTCTACACCACAGGAAAGAGCTGATTTAAAAGGAATAAATTGGTGCCACAGTTCTCCATCTGCCTAAGCAAAGGTTTTTCTCAAGATTTGCTGTGCTCTTTTATTCAAAGGGAAGATTTCCAGCCAAACTGCATGAATAGTCAAGGAGAATTAGAATAATCTCTGCTCCAATCTAGAGTGATTAATATGGTTAAGCTTGGTCACCAGCATCAGCCCTCACCTTATCTGGCCTTCCTCTAATTCCTTGTCACCTTTGTAGTAAACCTGGTAATATATAGAAAGGAAAGACTGGGGGCCTGAAAGCAGGTTGGGGAGACCAGACACAATGCGTGAGTTGAAGGAGAGCAATCCCAAGCCAATTAAATGTCAACTCAGAGATTGTTCCCAGAGACCAATGAAAACCTTTTGTGCCACAGAGGAATACATTATCACACAAGAGAAATATCATTGATTTAGTCTCAAAACTCTCTATACAAGCAAATAGATAAGAAATTCCCTAAATATCTCTCTGCTTATAAGTAGTAGTAATCTAAATAAAACCTTCTGAAGAGCCATGTTTTTTTGTGATATGATCTATTCTCTGGCAAGCTTAACAAGACAGAAAACCTTATTGCTAATTATTCATCATTGCTAGGTTTTTTTGGATACAACATTCATGATCTTCACAATAATAGTAGTAAGTAATGCAAATAGTATTATTCCTATTTTATAGATGAAACAAGTAAATTTCATATTGCTTGACCCAAGATTACACAGCTAGTAAATGATTATCTTAGGAATCAAACTGAGGTCTTTTGACTAAAATTCAGTTCTCTTTCCATCATCAAAATGGGATAGGTTCCCTCCCACCTCACCTCTATTTACATGCTATCATTTTAATATAAAGATAAAAATCTTTTAAGTAGTCATTTCCAGAATCATTTTTTCTCAGCTTCTAAGATCTCTTTCAATCAAATTTCTCCCTCATGATCTATGTACTAGCTCAGAGGCAGCTAAGGGAGGTAGTGGTTAGAGTGTTGGTCCTGGAGTCAAGATCTGAATTTAAATCATGCCTCAGACATGTACTAGCTGTATAATCTTTAACACTTCAGCTAACCTCTCTGAGCCTCAGTTTCCTCATATGTAAAATGGGGGAAATAATTGATTTTATGGTAAGGATAAAATGAGACAATATTTGTGGAGCACTTTGCAAACCTTAAAGCATGTTATGGGTGCTAGTTATTAGCTATTATTAATAAATTGCATAAAGCCATTTCTAAAATCTCAAATAGATCTATGCCTTCATCAATGTGTATGGTTCCACCAATAATGCACATTGCCACCCA
Source organism: Macrotis lagotis (assembly GCF_037893015.1). Lineage (NCBI taxonomy): Eukaryota > Metazoa > Chordata > Mammalia > Peramelemorphia > Peramelidae > Macrotis > Macrotis lagotis. Next base: position 227,207,639 of record NC_133662.1, read on the forward strand.
TCCATATCTGTCCATTCTCTGCAACTCTTCCCAGTCATGGGATCATAGACTAAAGGTAAAAGGGTCCTTAGTTTCTGTCTAGTCCAAGTCCCTCATTTTACAAATGAGGAGATAGTGTCATAAAGATTAAGGGATACCAGAGACTAAAGACTAATTAACAAGAGGCAAAATTTGAACCCAGGTCCTCAGATTTCAAACTCTTTCCATGTACCAGATCTACTCAATCTACTCAGTATACCCAAGGGTTTGGGGACCTTCCTTTCTTTCTCTGAAAATCAATCCATAACATCAACTTCAATATTTTGGTTCGAATCAAACTTTACAAGCTATCCTTGTAATCTCTCTTTTATTATTTCTTGCTCAAGGCATTGTCAGTGTTTTGTTGTTGAGTTGTTTCTGATGTCTCTAACTCTCTGTGATCTTGAGATTTTCTTGGCAAAGATATGGGAGTGCTTTCTCCATTTCTTTCTGCATTTCTTTCTCCAACTCATTTTACAGATAAGGAAACTGAGGCAAATAGGATAAAGTGATTTGCCCAAGGTCACACAGCTAATAAGTGTTTTGGGCTAGATTTAAACTCAGTTTCTCCTGCCTCCAGATGCTGGTACTCTATCCACTGCAACACCCAAGTGTCTGCTCAAGGAATTAAAAATAAATAAAATCAACAAAGAGTAACAAACACCAGGAAATGGGTTTTATATTGTGGCTTTGCTGTTGAGACACTGAGAGTGCGTCTCAAGGATACCCCAAAATACCTAGACTTTTGGATTCTACTTTTCTCCTGTTAATTCACTGTGTAACTGCCAGAGACTTCCTTATCTAAAATGTGCCATCTAGCCCAAAAAATAATTAAATAAATAATTTCCTGTTTCTAATAAGCAGAAAAAAAATTGACTCTATCTTTGCCATGCCAAAAGTTGACTGCATCAGTCCATATAATATATGCATGTTTAATGACTTTTCTATAAGAATAGGAAATCCATTGTCTGAGTGGAGCTGTGCAAAATCCAGAAATTTTGGAAATAAGAAGCACTGAGTTCAACTAATAATTACATCTCTGATCTGGGCAAGTTGTGTAATCTTTTGGGGACTCAAGTTTACTCATCTATAAAATGAGGGTTTTGGATTAGGTGACCTTTCTAGCCATGGATGTGTTGGTTCCTATTGACCAATATTGTCTCTTGGGAGCTGATAATTAAATTTTCACCATGAGCATTTGTAGCTCAGAAATCAGCAAACTTTAGAAATCAATGCTTGATTTATTGTTTTGTTGATTGTCCAGGTAAGTGATGGAGAAAATGTCAATAAAAGCAGATTAAATTTAAAAGTATGTTTTCAAAACATGATTTTTTTTTCAAAAGTCAGTTATTAAACATTATTAAGCCAGCATAGCTCTGCCTCTTGTTCAAAAAGCTATGAACCTTTGATCCATGGAAGTGGTTACTTTTTGTGAACTCAGTCAAGACATTGAAACTCATCATTTTTACCATCTAAAAAATAGACATGGTAATGGTCAGGCTTCCTTCCTCTCTACAGAATATGTGGTTGGGAATGAATGATGGAGAACTACTAAGAAAAGGTTCAACTCTTGGTTATCCCCTTTAAGGCTTATCGTACACATTTTTAATCCCAGCTGGCTTCTCCCTACCACCCAGCTTCCCCTGGACCACTTCCCCCTATCATTCAGCAGTGTACTTAGGAAATGAAAGCTCATTTTAGTGTTAGGCTAAGCCAAACACAATTAGCAAAATAAATCTGCTAAAACAAATACTGGTATGCATTCCAGAGCCTAGTGATTTCTCAGTAATCCGGGCTTCGCTTCCACAGATAATCAGAAGTTTGACTAGGAATACTGACTATTCCAAACTAATTCTCCACCTCCTTAACACACGTTAGCCACAGACCTTAGCTAACCACTGGGGACAGAGCAAACCTCCCATGACCTCTTGTTTCTCTACTAGAACTAGGTTCCTGACTGGTTTAAGGACAGGATTTCTCAGTGGAAGGCACCACTTTTTTATTGCTAAGAGTAGATATAGGTTGCTAAGGGGCTTTCGGAGCCACTTAGGAAACTTCATAGAGTGGGAGGGAAGGAGTAAGCAGCCTTCTTTCTCTCCATTCCCCCACCACACATACACACACACATCTACACACACATATAACACACACACACACAAACAATTACACATACATATATGCTCATTACAGGCTGAACTTGGAATCGTGTGAGAACAGGAGAGTTACAGGTCTACCACCACAAACTGGCAGGGGGCTTCCTTCTAAAGTTCTAGATGACTTGGTCTCAGGTCTGCAGGTTGGACAATCAGGTCCATGAAATCTCACCTGTGGCCTCTTGTAGACCAGATCCCTTTCCTGTCCAATCAGAAAGTCATCCATCACCACTCCAACCCCTTACCCCCACCCTCCTGCAACACTAATCCCATTGATCATCAAGTCTGCTGGTCAGTGAAGCTTCGCCTTTGCACCCTGATCGAGTGGCCCCAACCCCACCGTTAGCCACCCCTGCTCTCCCTTCCCACCCACTTCTCTCCTTGTCAAAGCCTCAACCTCTGGGCTGCAAAATGTATGTTGAGGTGGAGGTGGGAAGGCATGAATAGCAAAGACTGCTGAGGGCGTAGGCGGAGCAGAGAATCTCAGATTCAGTAGCATTTTTATTTTAGTGGCTACAGAAGAATGCAGAGTGGGGGGCTTCAGCTTTGCTCATCAGTGGCAGAAGTGGTATGGTGGAATAGGGAAGAAGAAGCAGGGGGGTGCTATTTGGGCTCTTCCTAGTTTCATTCTCACATCGATCAATTAATATTATTTTTCAGAATAGGGTTCATTCCTATGGATATGCAGGAAATTGGATGATTTAACCAAAATTACAATTCAAGCCCTGGTCCATCTCTTCTGCTTTGCCTAGCCTCCTAGTCCCTAACATGTAGATTGTCCCCATCTCTGCTGCTGTTATGAAAATTGCTCCATTTGACTGCCAATACAAAGCCTGAAGCTGGCCTCTTTTTAGTTTGCGCTCGGATCCCCTGGTCATTTAATTTAAAAAAAAAATCTTTAAAAAAAGGAAAAAAGGGGAGAAGATAGCCTGCATAGGGTGAAAGTGAGGCAATTTCTCCCCCTGGTGGTCGCATCCCAAACACCATACTTGTTCATCATTGGTTCAAGTTGCTTTCCCTGGAAGACGTCCAGGAGTTAGTAAAAGGGAGCCTTGGTGGTGGTGGGAATACAAGGGACTGGTTATTTAGGGATTTTTTTCCCCAGGACCCCTGCGGGAATCCATATACTGGTGTAACCAGGAAATCCCACAATGGAAGTTCCCTTTCCCATGTAATTTCCCATCAGTCCATTTCTGCTCCTGATGAAAGCTTCTCATGCTTTCCAAAAAAGAGGTTATTGGGTTCGAGAAGGCAAAGAGGCCAGGGTCAGCACTACTCACATCTCCACATTGACCCTTTATCTCTGTCTTTGTTTCTCCTTCGGCTAGAACCACCTTATTGAAATAGTCTGATTTCAGTTCATCTTAGAACCGTCTCAACAGGTTGAACATCATAGATTCAGAATAGCCTTCTTGTCTCTGTACACTGGTGTAAAGGAGGCATGGCAGCTACCCTATGTAAAATAATTTTTCAACCTTAAAGATCTCTAGAAATGGGGCGGCTATGTGGCGTAGTGGATAAAGCACCGGCCCTGGAGTCAGGAGTACCTGGGTTCAAATCTGGTCTCAGGCACTTAATAATGACCTAGCTGTGTGGCCTTGGGCAAGCCACTTAACCCCGTTTGCCTTGCAAAAATATATTAAAAAAAGATCTATAGCAATGACAGCTAGTATTATTCATTCACAAAAGAAACTGGGTTCCCAAGAAACCAAGCAATGCCAAATAGGGCCCTCTAGATTCACTTGATAAAAATTGGTGACTGACCAACTGACAGCCATTTGATTGACCGTCTGGAAAAATGACTGTCCCAGTTGACTGAAAAGAGAATCACTCCCTCTCCTCTCAGAATCCTGACCATTTGAGCGCCTTCCCTTTTCTAGGGGCCACTGCAAACACTACTTCTCAGCTTTAAGCCCTTCTTCCTTAAGAGCAACCCAAAACACAGCTCATCTTGCTTTGACAGAACTCCCTGACTATATCCCAGCAGCCCATACAGAGTGGATTCTCTCACCCAGTATCGACTACTCTTCCTCGTTCCAGGGAATGCACTTGGGGTAGGGAGAGGGGCCAGACCTGAATTTGACTCCACTTGAGTCCCATAGCCAACTCTCCCTTTTCAGCTCCAATAGACCCTAGGAAAAGGGGGCAGAGATGGAGGGAGAGAGAGACTGAGAGAGAGAGAGAGAGAGAGAGAGAGAGAGAGAGAGAGAGAGAGAGAGATTGAGGAGAAAACAAGGAACAAACCTTGTTTCCATAGATACGGATTTCAGTTGCATTTTATGACAGTAATGCTGGGCTGCCTGGAGAGACATTGTTTGGATGCCTGGGGACCCACACAGAAGCAAAATGGAGGGAGAGATGACTCCAAACTGTGGCAAGGGGCTTCCACACATATGTCTAATCAGGAGCCACTATTTACCTCTACCTCTCTGTGGAAGCTAATGCTATGGATGGAAGAATCAGTTGTCCTGGCTACAGGCATCAAACTTGTGTTTGGTGGACAAGACCACCCACTAATTGTATACTCTCCTGAGACAACACTCCCCTTGTTCTCATTTCTGTTCTCTTACATCAACTTTCTCCTTTATCATCACGAGACCTTGTCACACCTGGAGTAGAAGGACTTGTAACATCATGATTGCCTTCAATGGCACCCAGGGTCAGCAACCTAAAATAACCAGTGGAATGCAAAACAATTGTGCCAGTCAACCCAACTGAAAGTCATGGTCCAAAGTGTTCCTAAAACAGTACCGGAACTGTGTGTATCTGGCCAATGATAACTCATATTGGAATGGCACTCTTATTACAAAGTGCTTCCCATACATTTTGTCCTCACAGAAACCTGGAAGGTAGGCAGGATAAGACCTACCTAACCAACATTTTAATTATTCTTTAATTATAATTTTCACTAACATTTTAATTGTGAAGAAACTAAAAGAGAGGAATTATATGAAGAAACTACATTTCCCATGAGCCTTCAAGCATCACAGATAGACAAGACTGAAGTTCCCTGAGTCTAATTCTCTGGAGACTTTATGCCTGAGGCAAAGGGTGAGTGTATCAAGGGTATAGCAAAGATTGCGGAGCAAGAAATAGGAGAAACTACACGGAGAAAAGTTGGTCACTGACAGCAGCTGATGTAGAAAATGGGATGGGAGCAGGTAAACCTGTTTGCCGGCTGTTGAGATCAATCCAAGGCAATCTGGTGAGGAGTCTGGGAAAGCCATGTGGAGGGATTGTTCACAGAGGGGCCTGGGGTAAGAAAGAGAATGATTGTCTTTATGATACAATCACCCAGAATCTAGGATGGAAATCCAAGGGACTTTAATCAGGTTCATTCATTCTTGAGATTCAGAGCCTCATAGAAAATGTAGTCCTATTCCTCCAGCCTGCCCCATTATATCTATTGAAATCTAAGATTACAAGGTGCTTGTCTATCTCTGCAGCAACCCTTTGAGATAAAAATATACAAACATCACCTCTGCTTTATAGATGAAGAAACTGAGACTTGGGCAATTAAAGATATTTATTCATAGTTGCACTGCCAGTAAATGGTAAAGCCTGGACTCAAATACAAATCTTTTCTCACCAGTATTTATTCAGCTATACCATGCCGTACCAACCATATGATACCCTACATCCTGATAAGAAAGCTTTCAATCTTCTGTTGTGGTTATTTTGTCATGTCTGACTCTTTGTGATCCCATTAGAAGTTTTCTTGGCAAATATACTGTGATGGTTTGCCATTTCTCTCTCCTTTAGCTCATTTTACAAATGAGGAAACTGAGGCAGAGTTAAATTCCTTGCTCGGGGCCACCCAATTCATAAGTTTTTGAGACCAGATTTGAACTCAAAAAGTCAAGTCTTCCTGACTTCAGGACTGACGCTCAAACCCCTGTGTTACCTAATCATCATCCCCCACCCCCTTCTACCTTCCTCTATCCTTCAGTAACAGTGTTGGGCTCTTCTCTCTCTTCAAATGAACCCACTTGGAAGCATTAGTATCTTAGTGTTAGAATGTTCTCAATTCATCTTGCTCAACCCCAATCAAACCACATTTCCCCAAAGTAATCATCCCATGCCATTTTTTAACAGCTCTAAAAAGCTAGCAAATTTTCCTTGACAGTAAGCACTGAATTCTTGAATTTCCACCCATTAATCCCAATTTGGCTCTCTAGGCTAAATAGAACAAATTTAATTCTACTTGCATATTTGGAGACTATCATAGGACATCCCCCTCCCAAGAAAAAAACTCTTCTCTAAATTAAATATTCCCAATGCCTTGAACCAATAATCATATGGCATGGTTTCTTTCATCAACTGTTCAACCTCCCTAGAAGACCTTATCTCTTCTAAAATATGGTCCCCAGAACTAACATACTATCCAAATATGTTCTGACCAGGGACAGGAACAATGAGTTATAGATACGAGGACACAGAACTTCTTACAGACCTTGAAACACCATTAGTTTGTTTGTTTGTTTTTGCAAGGCAATGGGCTTAAGTGACTTGCCCAAGGCCACACAGCTAGGTAATTATTAAGCATCTGAGGTCAGATTTGAACTCAGGCACTCCTGACTCCAGGACCAGTGCTCTATCCACTGCATGCCACCTAGCCGCCCCTACCATTAGTTCTTTTTTTGACTATCATTACTATCTCATAGAGAACTTTCAACCTACCAGAATTCCTAGGACTATTTCACACAAGCTATTTAGCTATTTCTGTCTTCATGCTATAACTGAACAAGTTTTATTTTGAGTTTTTTTTTTAATCATACATAGGATTTTGCATTTAGCAGGCTACATTTCATTTTAATTTTAGCCCATCACACCAGGCTAGAGAGATTTAATTCAATTCATGGAATCAAAAGATTTAGAGTTTCAAAGAACCATAGAGATTATCGACTCCAACTTCATCATTTTATTAATGACAAATTGAAGTCCGGAAAGGTTAAGTTATTTGCTCAAAACCAATCAAATAACTAAAGGACCAAAGCTGGATTTCAAAACCAGCTCTTTTGACTCCAAATCCAATGATTTTCCCATTTGCTATCCCATTCTGTTCAATTCTGTTTAATTAAGAAAATATTTATTAGACATTTATGATGTTTAACATACTCTGCTAAGTGCTAAGGAGATATAAAGATATTATGACAAGACCCCATTCAGTATAAACCTTTTTTTTGAATCCCTAGTGTTTCTCTAATTTCTATTATCCTGCCATATTTTGTGTTATCCACTAATTTACTAAATGTACGTCACTGTTAAAAATGTTGGCTAGAATATGACCAAGAAAGAAATCTAGGGCCCGCTAATTAGTACCAGTAGAAAGAAAGCTCCTGGATGACAAGATCTGTGTATTCTCAAGGCTTAACTCTGCTCTTTGAACATATTCAACCTTAATAAATTATTTTTTAACTTGGAACTGATTTCTCACCCATTTGACAAGGACAAAACCATTCATTAGCATTCTTTGGTCCTGTCATTCAACCACTTTAAAATCCAGCTTTTTATTACCATCCAGTCCATATCTCTTCGCTTGTTGTAAAATGGGATCATGATATATTTAGTTAAATGACATCATAAACTCCAGGTAAACTTCACTTATATCATTTCCCTTTTCTACTGTTCATAAACTTATTTGGGGATTTCTTAGCAAAGATATTATAGTGATTTGCCATTTCTTTCTACAGCTCATTTAACAGATGAGGAAAATGAGTCCAAAAAGATTAGGTGACTTGCCCAGGATCACACAACTAATGTCTGAGTCTGATTTTGAACTCATATGCCCTGACTTCAACTCCAAGGCAGTATCCATGGCAACACCTAGATGTCCTTTCCCATCTAGTTGCCCTTTTCTTAGCTACAAGCCCCCCCAAAAAAGGAAAATAATTTAGTTTGGCATAATCACGACAATATTTTGTGAATATTTGTTCCTTTTTTTCAATGTGCTTGAAGAATATTCCTTTATTAATCTATGCTAGGGGGGCAGGTAGGTGGCACAGTGTATAGAGTACTGGCCCTGGAGTCAGGAGTACCTGAGTTCAAATCCAGCCTCAGACACTTCATAATTACCTAGCTGTATGACCTTGGGCAAGTCACTTAACCCCACTGCCTTGCAAAAAACAAAAACAAAAAAATTATCTATGCTAGGTGTTTATAATACTAATTCTATCCTAAAAAGAATGAATTAATGAAGGATTAGGAGAATTTCACAAGAAATCAACTCTAAGTATATATACTCTGTCCCACTTTTTAAAAATCAGAGTAACATTTGCCTTTTTGTTGTAAAGTGGTATCTTTCTTATTTAACACAATTCATCAGACTTCATTGATACGTGGTTCAATATTCACATCCCCAGGTTGTTTCAGGAATAAAAATTGGGTTCTACCTAGATCAGGTAATTTTAACTCTTTGAAAAGACTTTCTCTCATGATTTCCAATCTTATCTTGGCTTTCAGGTCATTAACCAGTTTTGTTTTGTTTTTCTTTCCATATCTAAAGATTGAATTCTTCATAGTAAAGGAAACAGAGATAAAATTGAGGTTCTAAGTGGTCCCTCCTTTTCTCAACCTTGTGTTCTATTCCTCTTTCCAAAACATTAATGGATCCATGATCCCATTGAATGGGCATTCCCTCCATAATGTGGACTACAAATTATCCAAATGGGGTCACAGAGAGTCAGACACAACTGAAGATAACTGAACAACAACAAAAAAGATCTCTTAGCTAAACCTGAGGATTAAGAATCTGGCCATGATATACCTAAAGGTAATAACCTTTTGAGAGAAGCTTGGTGGAACAGTGGCTAGAGCCCTGACCCCTGAGTTCAAATTCAACCTCTCAGACACTTAATACTTTGCAAAAATCAAGAAAAGGTATTAACCTTTATCTTTAAAGAAATTCTAATCTTCTTTCTTATAGACTGGAAGAGTTAGAAAGGTGCTACTTTCTTGGGATATATTTAAATTTATGGCTGACACTAAAAATTGTAATGAAAGTATAACATTCTAGGTCATACACAATATTTAATGTCATTTGCTCCCAGAGTTGTATGATCACAATGCCATTAATGAATCTAAAACTTTATGTGAGGGAAAGGGTCCAAGAATGGATTTCCTATATGGACAGTATTACCATATTCCAGTGAGTTAAAACTTTTAGGGAAAGAGTCACTGGATCTAAATACTCTCAGAAAATGGATGTACAAGCAGTAGTCACTAGTTGGGATCTGAAAGAACGATGAGCCTGCTTTTTTTTAATTTCTCTATAGAAACAAGGATGAATCTATCCTTGATTTTGGGTAACTTATTGACAATGATTTAATAATGTAAGAAGATTGTTAAATTCATCTAAGTATCACCACCGCTGAAGTTCTCCTGGGTTTTTAGAAATAAAATCAGATATAATTGTGTGAAAAGCTGATCCAGTTTTACAGCCATTAAAACTAGTTTCCAAACATTTTCAATACCAGATAAATTTATTGCTATGAATATTTGGCAGGATTTTGGTTTTAAGAATCTTCTTTTGGAAATACTCATTTAATGGAACCTCTGAGCATTCACTGAAATGTGTATCTCAGAAAAAGTCTGAGGGATTGTTGCATCAATCTCTATCCCTTTCTGAGTTACATTATTATCCCAAAGGGAGATATTTCTCTCTCAGATTGAATTTCTACATTAATGGTTCCATGGCTATCAAAATGTCTTTCTGAAGGGACAAAGTAGAGGACAGAAGATAGACTGATAGAGCAGAAGAAGGTGTTTGTCACATCTTTACCTGGCAAATCCTGCCCCTGGGTATAGGCATCACTAGAATTATAAACTGTCATCTGTGAATTAGGGCACTCAGCAATACTTTGTTGGTGTTTCTTCCATTTTTTTTCATCATGTGATAACCTATAAATGTGAAAACATGTTCACACCCACCTTCTTCACACCCATAATGTAATTCTCTATTGCCCTTTTTTTTTCAAAGACTGGAGGGTTCCATCACACAGAGCCATTCAACAGAAATGAAGCATATTGGTTTACAAAGAAGTTGGACATTTGTTTCAAGGAAAAGCTGGGAAACATTAAATAAACTGGAATTTCCCAAAAACAGGCAGCCTGCTCCTTTCCTCCTGTTTAATTATGAACCCACTTCACTATCCATTTACAGTATTAGGAAAAGATAATACATGCTTGTAAATAATCTCTACAGGATGTCCAAACCTACAGTGTATCATACTTGGGACAATAGGTGAAGTATACAGGGATGAAAAGATTAGAGGTCATAAGGAGAACAAAGAATAGATGTAAGAAGAGTAAGGAACAAGGAGAGCAAGAAAGGCAAAAGACCCTCCCTCATTCAATAAACTGATCCCTTATCACCTCCAGGATCAAATAGAAAACCTTCAGTTTGGCTATTAATGCCCTTCATAACCTAAACTTTTGTACCTTTCAAATCTTCTGACATCTTACACACACACCTCACATATAAACACAGGTACACCCATACAGATAGATGCACACACCAGGTATGTTGTGGTCCAGAAACACTGGTCTCCTTGTTATTCCTCACATAGCACTCTATCTCTCGATTCTGGACCCTTTCACTGAATGCCTTCATGCCTGAAACTCTTTCCCTCCTCATTTCCATTTCCTGGTTTCCCTGGTTTCCTACAAATCAGTTAAAATCCTGCCTTCTACAAGAATCTTTTCCCAATTCCCCTTAATGCTAGTGCCTTCCCTCTGTTGAATATCTCCCATTTAGCCTGTATTGTTTATATGTTGGGGGGGGGGGGGGCATTGTATATTGTCTACCCCATCAGACTGTAAGTTCCTTGAAAGAAGGACTTGGTTGGAGGTCTTTTGTTAGTTTTTGTTTTGTTTTTATCTTTCTTTGAACTTAATTTTTGGGTTTTTGGCTTTTAAACAAAATTTTATTTATTTAAGGCAATGGGATTAAGTGACTTGCCCAAGACCACACAGGCAATTATGAAGTATCTGAAGCTGGATTTGAACTCAGGGAGACTCCAGACCCAGTGCTCTATCCACTGTACCACCTAGCTGCACTTAGTTTTAAGCAAATAGTAGATATTTAATAAACTCTTTTTGATTTGACTTTACATGATCAGATAAAGGAAATTCAGAGTTCTTAAACATGGAAGAAGGATGACAATGTCTCTGTGTAGCTAACATTGCTGGGGTTGTTCAGTCATTTCCAACTCTTTGTGAACCCATTTGGGGTTTTCACGGCAGAGATATTGAAATGGTTTGCCATTTCCTTCTTCAGCTCATTTTGCAAAGGGGGAAACTGAGGCAAACAAAGTTAAGTGATTTGCCCAGGTCACCCAACTATTAAGTGTCTGATGCCACATTTGCACTCAGAGAGACCCCAGATCTGGTACTCTATCCACTGCCCCACCTAGCTGCCCCAATATAGAGTAGAGGAGGAGGCATCTAAGACAACAACAACATAAAGATATTCCTTAAATGAAGGTTGGAGTTGAGATGGTGGGGAAGGCTGAGACCTGGGCACTGGACTAATTGAGAAAGGAAAGAGAGTGTCCTAGAGATTGCTAGATCAGGGGTTTCCGGACTTTCCTAAGACCATATAAACCAGAAGTCTTGCCAGCATGATAGAACTTATTAGCATTTAGGTTCTTCTGGCATAACTGTTGCTAGCCCAAGGTCACTTTCTTGCCCCAATGAGGCATTGAACTATGACTTTGTGGACTTCCCATATCTTTAAGTAAATAAGTGTTCATGGACTTAGATTGGTCTTCTTCTTGCCCCACACACATCTAAAGTAAGCCTCATTTTTGTTGTTATTAGCATTTATCAGCCTATCTCAGCTCATAATGGACTATCACCTTCCTGATCCTGTTCTTACAAGACTATACAACTCTTTCATTCATTCTCTTAAATAACCTACTCATGATCAAAAATATCATAGCTATCTAACACACAGAAGGAAGACCTCGATGACCCTGAGAAGAGCTAGAAATGATGGGAATATTAAAAAATTAATGATCTGTCATAAAATTTGGGAGAGGTAAGGAGAGAAATGCTGGTCAGAGTCTCACATATACCATAGACTTTAGAAAAACTGATCTCAAAGAATTCAGAAATAGCATTAGTAGGATCCCCTGCCCTGAGACTCTAAAAAGACAATTTGCTCAAGGAAAAAAAAAAAACCTGATGTCACAGTCACAAATGAGAAAGAGAAAGAAGAAAAGGTGGCTAAAAAGAAGGATGAGACTTCACAGGGAGCTCATCTATGAATTTGAATTTTAAAAGGAAGGATATCTACACAGAATGAAATTGAGGGTCAGTAACTAAAGATGAATATTTTAAAATGGCAAGATCCTACAAGAATAATTTCAGGATCACCAAACCCAAAATAAGCTGAGCCTTATGGTAAGTAACTGAAGAAAAGAAGGACTTTTTAAAAGGAGAGGAGAAAGGAGTATGTTGAAAGCAAGAAAGTTAAAGGATATGCCATTAGTGCCAAATGATGAAGAAAAGAGGAAACTAACTGCTCAAACTCCATTCTACCTGTTTTCCCTACCAAGGAGAATAGTCTTCAGATTGGGAATAGGACAATGATTAATGGAGAATTCAGACCCAGGATAGGTGAGATGACCATGGCACCCTTTCCTGAGTTCCACACTTCCCCCCAGCTTCTTGGGAATGCAGGGTGAACTCTTTGGGGGACAAGTTGTCTCCTTTCCCAGTGAAACTGTACATCCAGCTGCCACTATCTGGTCCTCCCCAATTTTGGCCCTAGGTGAGAGAATCCCTTATGGCTCCACAGGGGCCCTGGTGGCAGAGCAGGTCTACTGACTAACCAGTTCATGCATATTTCCATTACATTGTGCTTCCTTCCAGGGTTTGCTTGTTCTTCTGTCTCCACCACCACCTTCCTTCCCACCTCCAAGCTAAACAGCTCCTGGGGCATTCTGCCCAACTCTCTTTGAGGTCAAGTCACACTAGTGCTTCCCTGGCTTCCCTTCAACCGGGTCTCTGAAAGGACTGATTGGTAACAGCCTCTGAACAGAGCCCTCCCTGAGTTGGAGCCTGGCTCCAGCTCACCAAGCTCCATAGGCAGCTTCCTGTTAAGAACACTATGGTCCCAGTTTCCAAGGCATCCTGAGGACAGCAAACAGCTGCAAATTACCCTCCAGTAACTGAACCCTTGGGCAGACGTCCTGCCACTTTAATATAGTGTCTGTAGCGAACGCTGCCACTCTAACAGTGGCCCTTTAATGGAGCAGAATCAGTAGGGGCCATTTTTCCTCCCAGGATCCCACTGACTATAGCTCATTTTATGCCCAAGACTCTCTTCTCTTAGCTGCCTGGAAATATGGAAGGTGGCTAAAGCAAGATGAGCTCTTTATGACTGGAAGAGCTAGAGGGGGGACCCCAGAGGAGACAGGGAGCCCCTTCTGCACGCCCCCTCCAGTCTTCACACTGGAGCAGAAATGGATGCCAGAGACAAGGAAGGACCCCAGATTGCAAGCTCTGTGTATTTACCTCAGCAAGCTCCAAATAGAATAAGTGGTGGAGGGTAAAAATAGAAGCTTGCTTTTATCATCATAAGTGGATGTCTTGTTATCTTTATTTTGCTGGGCATGGGGGAGGGGGAACCACATGAGTCCTTCAGAGAACTATGCCTAAGTTAGAATTCCACAGCTCTTGTTTCTGGCCTGGCCAAGACCCATGGGTTAGCTCCATGTGCTGTGGAGGCCACCTCGTGGTGGTTTAATACAAAAACAAGAAATGAGCTTGCTCAACACCACAAAAATGGATCAAACCATTGGTTGGATCTTTCGGTGGTATAGGCAAGAAGTCAGAGAGCAGAAGGTCCTAGGCTTCAGAGGTCCAGGAGTCCCTGGTCTAGACTTCAGAAGTAAGTGGGGGAAAGAAACTAAGATGAAATCAAATATATCCTTCAAACTTTATCTCATTCATTCGATAAATGTTTATTAAATGCCTGCCTTAACCTAAGCAATGGGGAGGCAAGATTAGAAAAATATTAGAGCTGTCTTTATAAACAAGATTAATTATAGCACCACAGCTAAAATTTGGGAGAGGTAAGGAGAGAAATGCTGGTCGGTTAATTAATTTTCAGATTAATAATAGCACCACAGCTATTCACAGAAACACATCCGTTGTGCATAGTAGATTTGTGTTTCATGTACAGTCATCTTTTTTATTATGCTAGATTATAGAAATGCTTGTTTTAGTTCACAAATTAAAATTTTTTAAGTGCTATGTGAGGTCCAAGGGGGAAGTAATTTGATAGGAGAGCATTTCTCATATCAAGAACATAGGGAATAATAGCATAAGCAAAGATATAAAGATAGCAGAGGACCAACAGCAGACAAGTATTTATTTCAGGATACTCCCTATCAAGTACTCTACACCCTCAATCTTATTAGATCATGGTATCAGATTTAGAGCTGGAAGAGACAGTAAAAGCCCATTTTAGAGATGTGCTTTCTCCTACCTTCTTGTGATTTTTGGTACCTTTTTTCCTCATAATTAGACTAATCTCTCCCAATAAGATGACAGCTGAAACCATTTCCTTTGTTCAAGGATGGTACAGGTACCACTTCTTCCATGAAGCCTTCTCCAATTCCCCCTCCTTTGAATTTCTTAAGTCCTGTTTAATCATTCTCATTTTCTAATTTATAGCTATTTGTGTGCATGTCTCATTCAACTTTTAGACGATAAAATCCCCGAGAGCAGGGATTTTGTGTCACCTTTTGCTTTCTATTTCAGTACCTAGCACATTGCTTGGCATATAAATAACACAAGAAACCTGTAGCTTCAATGAAAGGGAAGTCCTTTCACTGACACAGTTACCCAGTTGTCTGTAATTTAAAGTCTTAATTGCCTGAGACTTCTTGGAAGTTAAGTGAATTGTCCATGGCCATATATAGCAAGAATTAGAGATGGGATGGGAATCTAGGTGTTCCTGATTCAAAGTCCAGCACTTTAGCCACTATACAATACTTTTTCTCTTGTATACATAGAAGATGCTTAATAGATATTTATGAATTAAATTGATATTTAAGTCCCTTCATGCTAGGGGACTTCAATATACATATTGACTCCTCCCAAGGACCATAGCCACTCAGTTCCTCAACTTCACTTTACAAAACCTACTCCTCTACCCATTCAATCACCCCGAAAGGTCATCATACCCTTGATCTTGCCATGAGCTACCTCTGTGTTCATGTATTCCAAAATCTGCTAATTTGATCATAATCTATTAGTTTTCCACTTCTCCCTCAACCTTACCTTATCAAACCCTATCAATTCTCTCTGAGGCCATCTCCCCTGCACTTGCACATCTCCCCTTTTCTCTATTTTGGCCCTTTTGATAAACATTCAACTCTACACTATTCTCTTTTCTTGAGTATCTATCTATCCCCCTTAGCATTTTGCCAGTTGGTATCCTGCCAAGCCTCAGTGTTGGATCACTCCTCCCTTCTGCCTTCACTCCTATCCATATATTGCTGAATGTAGAGAAAATCATTTTTTACAGGACCACTACAATATCATCTGGGCCCTCACTGCTTCTAGACAATACACTAACTATCCTATTCTCCAAACCTTTTCGGCCCTCCTCAAACCCTCCAGGGCCTCCCCTTCCCTCACCCTCTCAACTAAGAATGTTGCTTCATATTTTACAGAAAATGTTGAGGCCATTCACTATGAGTTCCTTCTTCTCCCCTCCTCCTCATCTCATATCACTCATGTGCTTCTGCCACTATGTCCTCCTTCACCTTGTCTCACGTGATGAGGTGACCCTACTCCTTTCCAAAAGCTAACCTCTCCACCTGTTCAAATGATTGATTCCTTTCTCTCCTATCTCTTCCAATAGATTTCCCCTTTGGTTATCCTCATTATATCACTTGCCCATTTCTCCCCATCCTCAAAAATGATTCATCTATCCTCCTATCCTTTGTAATCTTGCTTGCCACCTAATATTCTGTTCTTTCCAAATTTACCAGTGATCTCTTAATTGCCAACTCCATTGGTCTGTTCTCAATCTTCATTACCCTTCATCTTTTTTATTTGTTTTTTGCAAGACAATGGGGTTAAGTGACTTGTCCAAGGTCATACAGCTAAGTATTAAGTGTCTGAGACAGGATTTGAATTCAGGTCCTGCGGACTCCAGGGCCAACACTCTAGCTGCTGTACCACCCAGCTGTCCCTCTCTTTCATCTCTTTGCAGTCTTGGACTCTTGTTCACTTTCTTTGACTTGATACATTCTTTTCACTCTAGGTTTTGGGAAACCACTCTCCTTGTTCTCCTTTTGTTTATCAAAACACTTGCTCTCAGTCTCCTTTACTAGATCCACATCAAGATCACACAGATGCTTCCCACAGTTTTGTCCTGGACCTTCTTTTCTTTTCCCTCTATGCTACTACACTTAATGATGTTATCATTTCCCATGGATTTAATTACCACAGGCATCATCCTCTTTCCTGTTTCTCAGGTTCACAACCTAAATATCATCCTTGACCTTTCACTATCTCTCACTTTCCAAAGCCAATGTTACTAAAAATTGTCAATTTTACCTTTATAATATCTCTCAAATCTTTCTCCTTCTCCAGACTGGCACTGCTTCAACCCTGATTCAAACCCTCATTTTCTCACTCCAATAGCCTACTCATGGTTTTGTCCATCTTAAATCTCTTCCCATTCCAATCTATGTTCCATTCAGCCACTAAAGTGTTTTTCCTAAAACATACGCCTATTCATGTTACCCTCTAGTCAATAAACCACAATAGCTCCCTATTATCTCTGTGATTGCCTAGCCCCCCCTTCTACCTTTTCAGTTTTCTTACCTTCTCATACTCACCTACTCATACTCTTCAATCCTGTAACACTGGCTTTCTGGCTGTTCCACAAACTAGGTCCTCCATCTCTCAGCTCTGAAAATATTTTCTGGCTATTCCCCAAGCCTGAAATGCTCTCTCTCTCTCTCTCCTCATCTACATACTGCTTCCTTTAGGTTCCAACTAACATCTCATTTTTACAGAAAAATCTTTCCCTATCCCTCTTAATACTAATGTCTTTCCTTTCTTATTTTCTAATTATCCCATATATAGTTTATTGTAGTATATTATTTCCTGTCTTTTGCCTCTTTTGTTATAGCACCAGCATTTAGCACAGTACTGAACACA
Source organism: Macrotis lagotis (assembly GCF_037893015.1). NCBI lineage: Eukaryota > Metazoa > Chordata > Mammalia > Peramelemorphia > Peramelidae > Macrotis > Macrotis lagotis. Next base: position 227,224,999 of record NC_133662.1, read on the forward strand.
TGTTATTGTTTAGTTATTTCAGCTATGTCCAACTCTTACTGACCCCATTTGGACTTCCCTTGGCAAAGATGCTGGAGTAGTTAGCCATTTCCTTTTCCAGCTCATTTTACAGTTGAGGAAATTGAGGCAAACAGGGTTAAGAGATTTGCCCAAGGTCTTAAAACTAGTTAGATTTGACCTCAGGAAGATTAGTCTTCCTCACTCTACTCGCAGCACTCTATCTACTATGTTACCTGGCACAAAGTAAATAACCAAAAGGAAGAGGTTCCACCCACAACCTGTAGCAGAATCTACCAAAGCATGAGTAGTCAATGGCAAGGGAAGCACCTATATATGTAATGGTGGAAAGATATCCTCCCTGGGGATGGGGGGAACTTCAGAAAACATAATTCCTCATGATGAAGAGAAAAGAAACTCTACCTTTAGAGTCCAATAAAGAGCTAAACTTAGGTAGAACCCCAAATTAGAACTCACTGAATGAAGAGGGAAGAAGAGCTCCATGACTAGGAGTGAGCTCATGGCCCTTTGGTATATCTGTATAAGATGATATATAGAGAACATATGTAAATATATGGTCACATTTGTGTATGCATGTATACTTGCTATATATTACTGTAATACTATATGGAATATAGTATTTTTATATAGCTATATACTCACTCTATATGTGTGCTTTAAATTTTAATTGACTCTCTCCAGGGACCATGTGTATTGTTTTTTAGGTTTTTGCAAGGCAATGGGGTTAAGTGGCTTGCCCAAGGCCACACAGCTAGGTAATTAGTGTCTGAGGTTGGATTTGAACCCAGGTACTCCTGACTCCAGAGCCGGTGCTCTATCCACTACGACACCTGGCCTCCTTGGATCTTCTGTATTCAAGGAGAAAGTATGCTCCAATTAGGAGAGATTGTTTTATAAAAACTGTGTTTCTCATACTGTAGGTAAATCCTCTTTCTCAAAGCTATAAGATGATTTATTGATAATAAATAGTATACTAAATGGGAAAGTTTACGAGTAATCGTACTAGAAACCTCCAACTGTCAGAGTTGCCCCTAAAATCCTGAGCTAAGTAGTAGTCATTGCCTTCTGGGGACCTAAAGTGAACCAGGACAAGTCTAAATTAGGGTAGAATATTCCATGGCATGGGCATGACCCTGGATTCAGAAAAGCAGTACCATAAATACAGTATGCTCTCTTTCAGACTCCACCATGTCGGATTGACTTTCAGTAGTCCCAGTGGCAGACTGTGTCAGATGTAAAGCAGTCTAGCTAAAATTGGAGAGATTAGCAGGTTGGCCTCCAAGTGTTAAAACCTTTGGTTATAGAAGCAATCCACAAAAAAAAAGAAGAAAAATTTTAAATATCCCTCAGGCCCCTACAGCCCTTCTGTTTCCACAGTAACAATGGTAGACTGTCAGAAAGGGCAGAAGCAGGTGATCAGAATCACATATTTTTAAAATCATCTACAAACATCAACATAACTGTTGATAGTGTAAACGTAATAACTTCGCACAATAAACAGTAAATTCACATACTATTAAAGGATAAGTATTTACATTCTTGCTAGAAATTAAAGTAAAAGATATAAGGAAATTGCTGCTAAATCCAAAGGTAGCTCTCAGATTGTCTATGAAGAAACGTGGAGAGAAGGCAGTGGAGCTGGTTTTATCATTAGTTTTCAGTATGTATTCTTTGCCTAACTAACCTCACTACCCCTCAGTAGAATGTGAGCACTTTGATGGCAGGAACTGAGATTTTTATTATTGTTGTTGCTATTTTGTCTTTTTATCCTAAGTACCTCACACATATGTCCCTTGTACACAGAGTCATTAATAAATTCTTGTTAGACTGGATTGATTTGGATCAGATCGTGCATCCAAAGACAACAAGATGCATTATTTCACAGGAACAATTATCTCCCATCACAGTGTTTCCTGCTGATATGATGATCACACGCAAACAGATCACTAAGAAGATAATTATGGCTTATCTGCCAACATCTGTTACATGGGGTAAGGAGGTAGAGAAATTCGATTAACTTGATAAAGTCCTCTACATGATCATATGCAATCATCTTTTTTTATTACACTATTTTATGGAAATGTTTGCTTTATTCCATAAATTTAAAAAAATAAAAATAAAAGCATTTTAAAGAAAAATAAATTAATTTATAGACTTAAAGATAATAAGGGATCTCAAACTGGATGGAAACTTAGAGGGTCATTGAGTTCAAGCCCTTTATTTTACAAATAAAGAAAGTAAGTCAGAGAAAGGTGAAGTGACTTGTGAAAGGAATACAGGAAGTAGAAGATGATTTGAGATTCAACTTTCTTTCCATTGAACTGCATTAAGTGACTTCAATACAGAATGGTCCTAGGGGAGGAGACAAAAAAATGGTAGACAACATGGCTCATCATCAATAAGAGAAAGTTCAGAATACATACATGTGCATTATAGAAGTTTCCTGCTCTTAAATAATGAACATTTTTTCAAAAAGTTTGTATCATAATAATATCACAACATGAAACTGACTATATTTTAATTGACTGGAAAATGAACAAAGACAAAAGGCTCCGTTCTTCTCTCCCACCAAAACCCACCGTCCTCTGCCATTTTGTTTTTTCAAGTACTTCCCCCACTGGTGCCCAGGACAAAAAAGGCACAATTCCATGCTTTCCCTGGTATTTTTGTCCTGCCTTCTAAAGTATGTGTCCTTGGCTTTCAGAGGTGATGGAAGACTGCTTCCCCAGTCAGACCTCCAAAACCTAGACTGGATTAATGTCAGAGGCCTCATCCTTTCTGTGCTCTCAGCACAAGAACAGGAAATGTATTCAATGCTTTGGCTAAGCAGATTGGGGAAAGATAACTTTGTTAGTGGGAGAAGTTTGGTGATACAGGGGACATGCTCTATAGAATTGGCACAGTCTGCTTTCATGCATGAACTGCTCTGCTCAATAGAGCTACCCTGCCTTGCCCTGACAACACGTCTGTGTTGGAAATCCTATTGGAATTTAGTCCCCCATTTTTCCTCCCTTCTCTCTCCATCCCTCCCCTGCCTGCCCCTTCCCCCACCACGAGCACGAGAGCTCCTGTACTGTGGCCAAAAGGCTAGAATGAAGTCTCTAGCTTGTATCCAAATTACAAGTTTGGGGGGGGGGGAGGAGGAGATTCTTTTCCATCTCAAAGGTAAATACCTTGGCCAGAAAGATGTGATATGCAAGATAATGATTCATCTATACCTCCCTTCTATCATATTCTGGTTCCCCACAGTACAGCGCTGCCCCCCCCACATGGAACAATGACACAGATTTCTCTGTGAACCAGCAATGTTAACTGGGGCTTCCCTAACTCCCCATGTTCTAGATCATTAGTTCCTAATCAGTGGCATGAACCAATCTATATGTGCGCCAAATACATTGTCACTCTGATCTTTATTTAGCTCTAACAGAATATACTACAAATTTATAATGAATGAAAGTGGATTTGGGGCACTTATATTTAAATCAAAATGGAAAATAAATACTAAAACAAACTGGATATCGAGCCAGCTCTAAGGGTGAACATTTCTTTGCTTCAGCTACACTTCCCATCTCCATAAGCTACAAAACAGCCCCAGCCGCTAACTCATTAAGCAACTCAGTATGATAAACAAGCAAATACGCCTCCTGCAGACCAAGTAAACCATATGTTTCACACATATATGCAAGATTTTTCAAATGCATTTTGATGCTTTTGTAATTAGCAAAATACAAAATTATTTAAAATTTTCACAGCAGTTTTCTGTACTGGAGTATTTTTTCAAACAATGGATACTAAAAAAGTACATCTGTGATCCTGTGAGGGATGGGAAAGGTCTGGAAATATTTTTAATGTTGGAAAAAAAAAAAGATTGGGAACCGCTCAACCACATAGACCAAAGCTGCTCTACACAATCATTCCCTGTGAGTTCATAGAAGTAACAATTATAAGTTATCACGTAGCATTAGAAATTCTCCTTCCAATTTTGTTTCCATTCATTGGATTTTTTATCTCTAGAGCTGGAAGGAATATCTGGGGCCATCTAGCCCAAGGGTCTTATTTTTTGTAAATGAAGAAACTGAAGCTTAGCCAAGTTAAGAGACTTATCCAAGGGAATGTATTTAATTGGCAACTAAGGTGGTTCAGTAGATAGATCAAGGAGCTCAGAGTCGGGGAAAACTCATCTTTCCAAGTTCAAATCTGACCTCAGAGATTTACTTAGTTGTCTGACTCTGAGCAAGTCACTTAACCTTGTTTGTTTTAGTTTCTTCCTCCATAAAATGAGCTGAAAAAAGGAAATAGCAAACCATTCTAATATCTGCCAAGAAAACCTCAAATGGGATTGCAAACAAAACAACAAGTTATTTAATAAGTGGCAGATCTGGGATCTGAATCAGACTCCAAAGCTATTGTTTCTTCTGCTACAGCATAAATTCAGTTCCATTCGGTAAACATTTCCTTAATGTACCTACTGTGTGCAACCTACCATGTGAAAAAAAAAAAGACAAAAACAAGGGACTGCAATATAAGGGGAGAGTGTGGGCAGGGGAGGGGAAGGGAAACTTTAGGACAAGAATATCTGAGGAGAGAAAGAACTCAAGGAAGGGTGGCAGATAGCAGTCACTCAAAATTCTGAAATCCTAGTGTCTGTATTGCTTTCAATAGCAGACTCCCGGGTTACAGTCTTCTCCAGGCTGCATAGATCCACAAGTCCAGGGTTCAAAAAATAAGTGACTGAATCTAAAGAAAAATCAGGAGGACAAGTGAAAAGTTCATGGAAAAATGGAAAATGGAAAATGGCACACACTGAATCAATAGCCTCCTTACTGCAAATGACTTTCTGTTGCCAATTGTAGACAACAGACTAAGTGTTGATATGATACATGAGAGGAAGCACCAGCATAAAGTGGAAAGGGCACAGGATGTGAACTTTAAGTTGCAGATTTACTCTAATTACCAGATATTCTACCTGATGTCTGTGTGAACATGGGCAAATCACTTCCATATACTTATTATAAAAGAAATAGACTTAATAGACTTAATGATCTATGCAGTGCCTTCTAGTTCTAAAGCTCTATGTCCATGAGGGGGATGTTAGATCTATTTTTTTCAGAGACCTATTTTTAAAAACTACCACTTCTAGGCATTTTTGAAACCAGCACAATGGCAGATCCAAAGGGGTTGGGGAGGAGGTGGACTGGCTCAAAGAACAAGGATATGGTCCCAAAGTACCTAACTAATTTTTCATGCCTTATTACCTCCATTAAACCATGTGGGAATTTAACGAACTGCCCAGTGAGGATGAAGTGATCACTCTCACATGCTGCAGGGAGAAAATAAAATCTGAAAAATGATAGTGAAAAACTGACCAAACGAACACTCTCAACCAGTCAGTGAATAATTCAAATAACACCACAACCTCTTAGACACCCATCCTTACCCAGAAGCTCTCTGCTCATAGAATTACTTTACACTTTTAAGTACTGAGCTATTTGTGTTCTCTTTCTTATACTTGGAAAGTGGTGACAAGTGAATCATATGCAGCACTAGAATGGCACTCCCTTTTCTCTTATAAGGTTTACCTCATCTCAACCTAAATTCAAATGCTGACTATTTTGGATAGATTGGCGGACTTTATGGAGAGCATTGCCATTGTGTGCTTCCCATTTAACAAATATCTAAGAAGGTGTTTCTTTCATATATGGACAATTTTGCTGATGAAAATAGGGGAGTTACGAGAAAAACACTGAAAAAAGTAGCCTCACCAAGAAAAGGCACTTAGGGAAATGTCACTTAAACCCAGCTTGCCTCAGTTTCCTCATCTGTAAAAAGAGCTGGGGAAAGAAATGGAAAAACACCCTAATATCTCTGCCAAGAAAATCCCAAATTGGATCAAAGTTCTATTACTAAACTCTATTAACTTTTAATCAGAAACATTTACTGATCAGAAGGCAAAGCAAGAATAATTATATCACATCCTACCCATAGACTAAGGGTATACTCTCCCACTAATGAACTAATGAATGTGTGGGGAGAATGACATAAATCCATAGCCTTGAAGTAGAGATACAAACATAGGTATATATGTATATATAGTGCAACTCAAAATTCTTGGCTGTGTTTCTTGATATCATTTGTCTCTCTCAAGTATCGTCTGCCATAATCAATTATAGATAAGGGCTGCTTCTTCACTGGCTACTCTACTCCAGCTGTGCCTTTTCTAAGACTCTGTTCTCCTGCCAAGTCTGATTTCTTCTATATTAACTGTTCCACTCAAGTCATTCTTCTGGATTGCTGAGACACTATTACACTCTTTTAGGAACAGCAGAAATTCTAAGCCTAGAGCATGCAGAGCTTCTCCAAATCTGCACCTTTAGTTGGACTCTAAATACACTTTCAGTTGAAATAGAATTATTAACCTGGGTTCTACATCTTCAAGTTGGTGCCCTTGGAATGGCCTCTCAGATAGTTAAATGATGATGTTTATCCTTCAATCTTGGAGAAGACCATGATTCCAGGGAGCTGACACCATGACAAGCACATGATTGAATTTGAGTGGGGAGGGGGAAACTGTGCTAAGTCACCAGCCTCATTTTCTACTCTGGAGATATCTGAGTCCAGCAGTCAGATATGAATCAGGACTATTGGAGATGGCCCTAGATGTGAGGTAGTCAGGGTTAAATGACTTGCCCAAGGTCACACAGCTAGTAAGAGTCAAATGTCTGAGACTAGATTCAAACTCCTGTCCTGATTCCAAGACCAGTGCTCTATCCACTGCACCACCTATTTAAACTCTACTCTTCTTAGCAACCCCACTGAGTCCAAAACAGTCTTTTTAGGGATATGACTCACCTCTATCTCATGGTGATAAACTAAAATCCACATTTCTGCCATATACAACAAAACTAAGTAATATACATAGTCAAACTAGGTAATATACATAGTCAAAACAGCTCTAGGAATCAAAGTTTTACAGCTATTCCTTTCAAAATCTTTATGTCAATCATATGTGAATTAGAAACTAGAAAATAGGGTACTTCAATTATCATTCCCTAAGAGCCTTTTATTGTTGAGGCTATCTCCCCCTCATATTTCTCTCACAACTCTTCCTATTTCTGCCCATTTTAATCAGCAAAACTTTCCACATATGAAAGATCCTAAATAGGATCATAGAATTTTGAATTGAAAAAGATCTTATAAATTATCTGGTTCAGTCAAGGGAATGGGCATAATGGGAGAAGAAAAATGCACTTTACCAGAAAGTCAGAAAAATCAAATAGAAACCAGTCTTCTAAGGTTCCTTCAAGCTCTAAATCTATAATACTAGGTATGCCTCTAACCAGCTAGATGAACTTGGACAAGTTACTTGCTCTTTGCAGACCTGTATTAATTCTTAAATAAAATTGACAGATTTCAGAAGACTCATGATGAAACATGCTGCTCCTAACAAAGAACTGATAATCTCAGAATGCAGATTGAGATATATTTTTTGGACATACCTAATAGGAAATTTGTTTTGCTTAATTATGCCTATTTGTAACAAGGGTTTTGTTTTTCTTTTGTTCTCAATGTAAACTGGGGTAATGGTATGGAGAATAGACAATTTTTATTGAAAAAATAAAAATTAATTTTATGAAATATTGAATAATTGAACTAGATAATTTCTAATGTCTCTTCCTGAGATCTTATGATTCTATAATACAGACTCATTAATTCATCATTCAAATATAATGAAAATCTTTTGTGTGTAAGTAATTAGCTATAAAAAGGATACTCTATATAAAAATATTCTATATAAAATATAGATATAATATATATTAAAATATATACTCCATATAAAAATATATAAAAAATACTCTATATAAAAATATATGCTCCAAAGGTGGCTAGGTGGTGTAGTGGATAAAACACCGGCCCTGTAGTCAGGAGTACCTGGGTTCAAATCCAGTCTCAGACACTTAATAATTACCTAGCTGTGTGACCTTGGGCAAGCCACTTAACCCCATTTGCCTTGCAAAAACCTAAAAAATAAAAATAATTACCTAGCTGTGTGGCCTTGGGCAAGCCACTTAATCCCATTTTCCTTGCAAAAAAAAAAAAAATATATATATATATATATATACACTCCATATAAAATATTTAAAAATACATATGCATATACATAATTAATATTTTATATATACCTTTTGTGATTAAGGGACTTAAAAATCTCTTTTAGTATAAAAAATGTACACAAATAAGTATGATACAAAGTATGATATAAAAGAGATACAAAAAAAGTGCTACAACGACTCATCCCAGGACCATTTCTATATAAACCTCATTGGAAAAGATGAGTAGAATTATGAAGATGATGACATTTCTATTGTGCTTCAATTTTTACACAGCAATTTACATACATTAATTCATTTCAACTTCATAACAACCCTGTGATTTAGGTCCATCCGATTTCTTTATCTCCATTTTACAAATGAGAAACCTGATTCAGATGGGAAATTCCTTGTCCATATGCCCATGGATAGTAAGTGTTAGAGGCAGTATTTAAACTCAGGTCTTCCTGACTCCCATTTGAAACTTCTAACTGAAGAAATAAGGGAAGAGGTCATGGACAATGTCAAATAGACTTTAAAGGGGAAAATATAGAGAAAAGCATACTAGTGTTTTACTATTGTATGTTGCTGTGGAGGGTAGAGTTGGTTGGCTGAAACTTGACCATCTCTACTCCCTCCTCTATGTTGGATAGGGGTAGAGCTGAATCCTTCCTGGTCCTTTCCTATTTCTTCCCTGGAGATGCAATTTAGAATGTGATTTTTTTTTCTCTCTAACCATCAACCTTTCATCCTTACCATCTTTCTTTTTGGAGATTTAATGAGCCATGCTACATAATAACAGTTAACTTTTTACCTAAGGCAATAGAAAAGCCTTCTGATTCACATAGTTACTTTTTCTATTTTACGAAGTTTTTATCAAATGAAAAGTTACAAGCAATATAGCTCAGAACCCCCAGTTAGGAAAATTTCTGACATTCAGATAGAGATTTGGCTTATTTGTTCTAATTCACTTTTTTATTTATCTCTGACTCATGGTCTCTTTACATTTGAGACAACAATCAGGGTACAGGAAATGTTTAAATAAAAGAAACAAAAGAATATATTGCAGTTTGCCCTTTTCTTGAACTTTCTGCAGTTCAAGAAGAGCTTCAGATTCAGATTTCTCCAAGAAGTCTGTAGCTGTATAACCTTCCTTGATTTCTACCTTCTCTGCCTCAACTCTATTCTCTTTTTGCTTTTTTTCTTTCAGCCTTTTTTCCTGTTTCTCCTGCCTTTTGCCCCTGTGCAATAAATTCTCTCTGCCAAAGCTGCCCTCCCCATTGTTGCTGTACAACTCAACTCTTGCAAATCCTCCTTCTTCCAGTCAATGTCTTTTAGACTATGAGTCTAAGAATTTTTAAAGAATTTCGATGCATGACTCAACTCAACCTTCTGGCTTAAAGATTATGATAACTCCAGAGAGCCCTCAGAGTTGAGAGCAAACATTTTCCCCTGAATGCCAGTCATTTCTGATCATGTTTTCTTCTTCCCCCCCAATTCAATAAACTCCAGTAGCTCCCTATCACATCCAGCAGTAAATTCAAAGTCTCTATTTGCAGTCCAGAGTCTTTCAAAATCTGATCTCTCCTACTTTTCTCATCTTAAAATACTACACACACACACAGACACACACACAGACACACACAGACACACACAGACACACACACACACACACACACACACACACACACACACACACACACTCAGGAAGACTGATCTCTTTGTTATTCCCTTCCCTTTCTTTTCCTCCCTTTCCCTGTAGGAGGCACTCAATAAATGTGGGACTAGACTGGGATTGACTATGCTGTATACATTGTATTTCTGTTGTTTGCCCTCCATTTTTGAAGAGAACCAGTGACATCACAATTGATGTCTTGAAGTTCTAAGCAATCCACAGAGTCTGATTCAGTCACTTTCTACCCATTCCACTAGAGAAAACCTTCACATGTTTGGGGTAGACATCTCCCTAAGTCAATGACATTTTTGAGGCCTTTCAGGTAACCCCAACCTGATTTGACCTATCTTTGAAGATGGTTTATCTAGGAGCAGCTGCTCTACATAATACAGCTTCTTGGAATCCCTTGTGAGAGTTGAGTGCCAAGAGGACAAGCAACCCTGAAAAGGCTTGGCAGCCCTCCTTGAATACTACATACACCCTGCATACTGAATATTTGAAGAAGAACAATGAACTACTCCTCTAATAGGAAGAGGACAGCATGTTAGATTGCATTTATTAACTCAAGTTACTCTCTAGCAAATATCAAACAAAGAAACTGTCAGATACACTTATGAGTATCAAGGATAGATAACAGATTTAGTTTTTTACCAATTAAGCCTCTGCAATTGTAGTGACATTTCTGTTGTTTCTGCAATCCATCTTACATCACCCCTAGAGGTGAGGGGAGAGGCATTATTATTCCCATTTTAGAAAAAGAGTTAACTAAGTTTCAAAGAAGTTGAGACTTTAGTCACACATAAATGTTTGAACTAGAATTCAAATCTTTGCTTAATGGAGATTTGGCATGCAAATATTTGCTAAAATGGCTGTCTAAAATGGCATCATGCCCATGGAAGACAGGGGAGTATCTTTATTTAAGAGAACCAATGACACTAGTGGGTAGACAGGAGAACTACCATGTTTTGAAACAACCTCTTTCCATAATCTACACAACTGGAACAGTTTATATCTTTAAAACTGCCTAACTGAGGGGTGGTTAGGTGGTGCAGTGGATAAAGCACTGGCCCTGGAGTCAGGAGTGCCTGGGTTCAAATCCTGTCTCAGACACTTAATAATTACCTAGCTGTGTGGCCTTGGGCAAGCCACTTAACTTCATTTGCCTTGCAAAAACCTAAAAAAAAAAAAACCACAAAAAAACCCTGCCTAACTGAGCCCAGGTTGGGTTTTCCTATATTTCCATTTGAAGGATTTTTTGAATCACCTTGTAGTAAGCAGTAGGGAAGGTCTTGGGACCACTCTCCCCCATCCCAGCCTCCTCTAAGTCCACGTGGCTCTAAAAATAGGTCTTGGGATTGAGTTTTTGTTCATTTGCCCTCTTCAGTTCTAGTTTCAGGAAATGAAGTCTCCAGCTTCTAAGTGAAAAGCTGATCTCTCCTTTCCAAGTGCTTGACAACTCCACCCTTCAGCTAAGCACAGAATATAGAGCAATCATCTTCTCTAGCAAAGAGTGTTGTGTTATGTATATGCCACTCCTATGCCCCAGGTTATACTACATTAAATTACAGCTCAGGGTGGGTAATAACTTATATATGTCAAATGGATAGAAAGGAATAAGGGAAATCATTTATTGCTCCTCTTAACTTAAACCAGGGAAGGCAGGCTAACATTTTTAAAATATGTAAGTTTATTCATATTGTTTTCTAAGTTTTATTAATCAATCTATAAAGATTTTTAAGTCCCTGCTATGTACCAGTCACTGGGCTAAGCTCTGGAATTACTTATTATTGTATAATAGTAAATATTATTTAAATTATATATTATAGGGGGCGGCTAGGTGGCACAGTGGATAGAGCACCGGCCCTGGAGTCAGGAGGACCTGAGTTCAAATCCAGACTCAGACACTTAATAATTACTTAGCCATGTGGCCTTGGGCAAACCACTTAACCCCAATGCCTTGCAAAAACCAGAAAAAAAGAAAAAAGGAAAAAAATATATAAATTATATATTATAGAGGCAGCAAGGTGGTACAGTGGCCCTGGAGTCAGGAGGACAGGAGTTCAAATCCATCCCCAAATGTTTAATAATTACCTAGCTGTGTGACCTTGGGCAAATCACTGAACCCCATTGCCTTTTTTATTTGCATTAAAGAACAGCTGGGTGGTGCAGTGGTTAGAAAATCTGGCCTGGAGTTAGGAAGACCCAAGTTCATATCTGGCCTCAGATACTAGCTATGTGACCCCAAGCAAGTCATTTAATGCTGTTTATCTCAGTCTTCTTTTCTGTAAAATGAATTGGAGAAGGAAATGGCAAGCCACTCCAATATCTTTGTCAATAAAACCCCAAATGGGGTCACAAAGAGTCAGACATGACTGAACAGCAACAAAAATTTGCACTAATCTTTTCTCTATATATACTTCTAATAAAGAAAAACAGTCCATCGAAAACAACCCGTGGTAGCAACCCAGAGTAAGGGTAGGACTCCCTTGATTATTTCACCTCCCTAAAAATTTTTACCTTTGTAAGCTAAGAATATTTTTTTTTGTTGAATCAATCAACCAGAGCTGAGTTTGAGCCGAGTAAAACCTTGGACAACTTCTTGAATCAAAGACATGGGGGATCCCTAAGGAATTCATATAAAAGAGAGCAGTGAACTCAGAACTATATGGAGATGACGAGGGTCCATCTGGAAGGGGAGAAACAAGAGGAGGAGGATTCTGAGAAGCCAAGAATCAACCCCCATTGGGCAACCAGTTGAGGGAGAAATAAGATAGAACTGAGCTATCACAGAGAAGGGAAATAATAGACAACCCTAGATTCTCTAGGCATCTTGGACAGTAAGGCCTGGCTGAGGCCCCTAGTGTACCTATTAGAGAAGGACTGGAGAAAAGGTCTCCCCTTCCCCCTGGTTCCTCATGCACTGCAATATAATCTGATATTTCATAACTCAAATGTTTCCAGAAACCTGGATTTTTGCCTCAACCACAAAGAGACTAGATTAACTAGAGAAATAAATAAATGTAGATGTAGGCAGGGAGTCCAATCTCTGCCTGAATATTAGGAATTTTCCTAACTGGGGTCTTAGAGAGATTGTAATTGAACTCATAACTTTTCACCTAAAATAAACTCCCTTAAGCCACTAAAGAGGGAACCGTGTGAAACTCAAAGGCCATTATATTGTCCCTAGGTCTAAAAAAGCCTAATTATTATACAGGATATTTTATTAGTATGACAACAAATGTACCATTCCATGCCAATTCCCCATCTCTCTACTTAGAAGAAGTTAATGTGTTTTATCATCTGTTAACTACAAACAAAATCAGTCATGGTAATTACTTAGCATTTTCTATTATATTACTAAAGTGATTAGTGCCTGATGTAAAGGTTCTTGGTAATTGCTTGTTGAAGAATTATGTATCCTTCAGTTCTACTTTCCTCTCTCTGAATCAATTCATAAAAGTCTTCCCAAGTTCCTCTGAATTCTTCAAGTTTATTGTTTTTATAATGAAATAATATTTCCCTATATTCCTATGCATAATTTGTTTAGTCATTTTCCAACTGATTGGCATTCACTCAATTTCCAGTGCCTTGCTACCACAAAAAAAAAAAAATTCCTGGCATGAATATTTTGATATATGTGGGACTTTTCCTCCTATCTTTGTCCTTCTTGGAGTTCACATCTAGTAGGTAGGATGACAGATTCAACAATTTAGTGACTTTTTTCATATATTTAGTTATATTACTTATAAGACAATTTATTAACAGTTACAAAAAAAGAAAAAGAAAAGAAAGGTAAAAGTGTTTTGTCCCTGGTGTCTTTTCATCTTCCCTTTCAGCAATCATGGAAGAAGTGAATTCTAGTCCCAGTTCTACCAATAACTAGTGGTACAAAAAGAATGACAATGTCTCCAGAGAACTGTAAACATAAAGCATAATTCTAGGTGGTGCAGCGGATAGATCACCAGCCCTTTAGTCAGAAGGACCGGAGTTCAAATGTGACCTCAGACACTTGGCACTGACTAGTAGTGTGACCTTGGGCAAGTCACTCAACCCTGATTGCCTTGCCTCCCATCCAGAGCCATCTCCAGTCATCCTATCTGACCACTGGACTCGGATAGCTCCAGAGGAGAAAGTGAGGCTGGGGACTTAGCATAGCCCCCTGACTCAAATCCAATTCATATGCCTGTCATGGTATAACATCCCAAATGTCATGTCTTCTTTGAGAACTTAGGACAAATATCATCATCATCATCATCATCATCATCATCATCATCATCATCATCATCAGGCATAGTCCAAATTCAGGTCAGGGTAGGATTAACTTCATTCTATTTCATTTGCAAGAACTTCTTGGGTAACTTCTGAATTTGCTGAAGGGCTAATGAAATTAATAGGCCTGCTACTGGTAGGGAAGAAAAAGGACAAAAATTTCAGAATACATATATGTTGACTATTTTCCCCCTAGTTTTTGTATAGCAAAAGCTGCAGTTAAAATATTTAGTGATGTGTCAGCCAGAGTTTACCCTGACAATAATGAGAACTAAGAGTCTAAAGCACAAACAAGGAAGATTTTTCCCTAAAATTATTTCTTCCATCCAGAACAATATTCAGGTTTCTTCTGCAGAGGGAAGATGGTGAGTGTTCTGAGACTATGTACGTGCCATAGTCTGAACTATGTCTAATGACAACAGTCTGGACTTTAGTTTCTCATCTATACATTGAGGAGGTTGAACCAGATGATCTCGAAAGTCCCTTCTCTAGAAGAATTTGACAAAGTAAGAGAGGTCATGCAATCTCCTTTTCTAAATATCTTCAAGAAATGAGTAGACCAGCTTCTTTCTAAAATGGTTATGGATAATAGGGAGGGGTAGGAAATGAACTGAATACCCTCTTTTGATTCTTGCCAGCCCTGGAAATGTGATTCTTTAAATGGAAGAGAGAGATTCTACCAGTGCCCACACCCCTTTGGAGAAAGTGGAGATAATTGGGTGGGATTTTGTTTTGATTTTCCCAGGTCTTTTCTGATGTGGAAGAGAAGCTAAAACAAACTTTTCTGATTTGGGTGGACATCATCCATTCTTTCACAGACTGATTTTTACCCAACTCTTCTCCTCTTAGTGGTCAACATATACTCTCTGCTCTCTCCCATTCTATCTCCCCTATTGTTCTACAAATGCCCTCCTTTATACAAGCTGTCTGACTGGGAGCTTAAAATATTGCTGGACAGTAAAACCCACCCATCAGAGCCAATCCAGTCATATCTGCTCAGTCGTGCAATGAAGCAGGGGCGGGGTGGTGTGGGGGGAGCTTTTAGGTGGCAAAGGAAAGAGACCAGGGTGCCCACTTCACTGCTGAGTGTCCAAGAGAAAAGGAAGGCACTTCTCCGGGGGACCCTGTTCATAGTGGCAAGTTGACCATCCCCCTTAAGATTTCTTTGTTTGTTTTTTTCCCAACTCCAATTGAGGAGGATCCTGGGCAGGTAATTCTGGGAAGCTTTTCCAGAAGGAAAGCAGCTGCTGAAACCAGGGTTGCAACTCAGGTCTGGGATGGTTGAGCTTGGAGTTTCAGCTTGAGAGAACATGTGTGGGTTGGTCTGAGAGCGGAGTAGTTAGCAGGGCAAGGGAGAACAGCACCAGACAGGTAGAGCTAGAAATACTCCAATGGTAATTTGAAACTAAGACAATCTCTTTGAAGAACTTTCCTTAGCCAGTCACCAAATATAGTGGACTCCAAGAATCCAGAGTAAACTGAGTAGATGATGGTAATCAAATAATCAAAATGCAAGCTATAGGAAATCTTTTTTAAAAACCATAGGATTCAAAATTAATCTAATTTTCTAAGGATCATAAAAGTTCTTAGATGAAGTAGCTGAGGCAAGAATAAGGAGTTCCAGTAATGGACAACAGAGAAATAGATTTGTCTAAGAACTTGGAAATCCATAGAGAGAGTAGACTTTGAGTTGTTGGAATGAGGTAAGAGCTTCTGGCCTAAATGTTGAATTACGGGGGAAGCAGATATTCTAGAAATGTGAATGGACTGACATTTTTGATCTATGGCCAATCCAGAGGGTAAATGATCATTTAATATCCTCAGTTTGTCTGTTAGACTGGGCTGTTAGACTAGACTGTTAGACTGTCCTTCCACACAGACTCACATTAATTGCTAAGACACATCTTGGATGTAGGGAATAGAACTTTTTAAATTGAACTTGATACTGTGTTTTCTTTAGGCGTTTATAGTTCTGATTTGGAAGTGGGTATTTTCAGTTCTAAAAGGGCTTCTTTAGAAGGAGCCAGACATGATTTCATTGCTGTTAAGGAGCTCATGGACAAAGGTATCATTCAACCAACAGAGGTTAGCACTTTCTAAATAACTTAGAGGTTTGGATCATGGATCATCAGACTGCTGATCGTCTGACCGGCCACCTATTTTTATAAATGAGCAGTTTTTACATTTTCAATACAATTAAGAATTTAAAATGTAAAAAAAAAACCCATTCTTAACTGGTGGGCCACCTTTGGCTTTCAGTCTGCAGTTTGCTGACCCTTGCTTTAGATATTTGCCTAGAACACAGAAAGATTAAGTAATGTGCCCAAGGTCACACAAAAGATAGGTTTCAGAGGAAGAACATAAACCCTGATCTTAACTCTGAACCTGCTCTCCTATGCTTTTTATAGAAAAGACAAAGGAAATAAATGAATTTGCTCTTGTTCTAGGTTCTTTTATGCTTACCCAGAGCACTTTGCTTGGGTTTTCTATTTTGGCTTATTATATAGCTGACAAACTGGAGCCCACAACAAAATCCCTACTTGTGTCAATGCTGGACACTGGAGCTTCTCTCCTTAGAAAAGTTTTCACCTTCTTTTCTTCATTTGAGAACGGAAAAATTTTCTCTTAAACTTTGATCTCTCTCTCTTCCTGATATAATGAAAAGTTTTATGAATAAATATAAAGACCATCTAAGCAGCTCTACCTTTATTAAGAAGGACCCAAAAATGAGAAAGATGGTGTTTGTTAGAAACTAATAGAGGTTAAAATGGCATAGAAGAGGTGGTGTGGCATAAGTAATTATCATTCCACCCTTGGATTCAGGAAAATCTAGGTTCATGTCCTGCCTTTGACACTTCCAAGGTGTGTGAACATCAGTGTGTTAATTCCTCAGTGCCCCCCAAAATACCTCTAAGACCATAAACTGTGAAAGAGGTGCATCATCAGAGGAAGTTCTCACACCAGAAGTCCTCTACGGCAATGAAATCCTGGGTCTAAACCCCCCAAAAAGTGGAGAAGACTTCCGACTTCAAAGTTAACATATTTAACCTTAACCAAACTTGCTTCTCAAAACAGTGCTGTATTTATTTATTATAGTTTTGTCATCATATATATGACAACATGGACCTCTTCGAACATAAAGAACCATTATTATAATGTCGTTGGTTGACAATCCTTTGCAAATTCTTATTGTCTACAAGGTTAATTATATGCTAGAAGGGGTTGGTGTTTATAAAGGACAATGAAGTGATATTGGAACAAAGAGTGTTTGAGAGAGAAATTTGTTTTTCAGAATAAATAATAGCACTATCAATGACCTGAGTCTTCTGGAGTACCTCTTTTGTAAGGGGTTGCATGATAACTATCATGCGAGGTTACAAAGGATGAAGAATAAATGAATTGCTTATAGTTTTAAAAGAGTGATAAGACAGATAGATATATGAGTAACATTAAGAACACCTATGTTTTCATATATACATTTTCCATATAAATATTTGAGTGCAGTTGCACATATAAAAACCATACATGTATTTAAAGATAAATAGACTGTGTTGGTGTTAATATTATAAGAGGTTAACACAATTAAACACAGCTTAACATTTACATTTTTTCTTAATTTTAAAATTTAAAAATTTAAAAACATATGTATTACCTACCCTAAGGAGAATGTTAATGGTGCTGCACAGAGATTTACAGT
This sequence comes from Macrotis lagotis, assembly GCF_037893015.1. Classification (NCBI taxonomy): domain Eukaryota; kingdom Metazoa; phylum Chordata; class Mammalia; order Peramelemorphia; family Peramelidae; genus Macrotis; species Macrotis lagotis. Next base: position 227,242,745 of record NC_133662.1, read on the forward strand.
TGAGTGAAGCAGAGATTGATGCTGCAGGAATAAATTAGAGAGACTATTGATTTTATGTGTGTTTTAGATGGAATTGGTTCATTGGAAACCTGGTCCTTCTATCTACATCACAGTATGTGACTGTGACACTGCTAATATCTGGGGGTTTTGCCTGTCAAAGGAAAGATACATTTTCACCTATCTTCGATGATGGAACAGAATCTCATGGTAAATCAGTTAGAAGATTGGGTCAGAGAACTCAGCTTAAACTCTTGTCCCTGTAACCCACTACTTGGGTGCTCTTGAGCAACCCACTATGACTTCAATTTTCTCATCAGCCAGTAGGCATTGATTAAGCATGTACTATCTTGGGCAGCTAGGTGGCACAGTGGATAAAGTACCAGGCCTGCAATCATGAAGACTCATCTTCCTGAATTTGAATCTGACCTCAGACACTTACTAGTTGTATGACCCTGGGCAAGTCACTTAAACTTGTTTGCTTCAGTTTTCTCATCTATAAAATAAACTGGAGAAGGAAAGGCAAACCACTCCAGTATCTTTGCCAAGAAAACTCTAATGAAATCACAAAAAATTGGACACAAATAAAAAAGACTGAAAGACAAAGGCAGGGAATTACAATAAACATTGGAGATATAAGATAAATACATGGTATCCATCTTCAAAGAGTTCAAATTCTATGGGATAGCAGTATGCAAACAACAGCTTCCATGTTTTTTCCAGACTGGTATGTGTATATTGTTGTCCAGTTATTTCATTGAAAAAATGACAATGTCCAATTCTTTTGACCCCATTTTGGATTGGCAAAGATTCTGAAATTGTTTGCCATTTCCTTCTCCAGCTCATTTTACAGATGAGAAAACTGAGGCAAACAGGACTAAATTACTTGCCCAGGTCACATTTGAACTCAAGTTTTCCTGGCTCCAGATCCAGTATTCTGTCCAATAAACCATTCATCCATCCCATGAGCAAGGTGATCTCAGAGAGAAATTATTAGAAGCAAAGAGGAGCAAGAAATTTCTCTTGCAAAAAAATAAGATTTAAACACGTCTTGAAGGAAATCAGGGAAGCCAGGAGATGGAGATAAGTAGGGAGTGAATTCCAGGCATAAGAAACAGCAAGTTATAAACACACAGATCATATGCAAAGAACAGCAAAAAGAGCCACATCAGTGGATAAAGTATTTATTTGAAGAGTAGTAAAGTGTAAGAAGACTGGAAAATAGGAAGGGGTTAGGATGTAAAAGGCTTTGAATGATGATCAAAGGGTTTTACATCTGACCCTTGAAATGACAGGGAACAATTGAATCTTATTGATTGGGGGAATGGGTGGACAGTGAAATGAATAGAATTAAATTTCAGGAAACCCACTTTGATGGCTGAATAAAGAATGATTTTGAGTGGAGACAGACCGAGGCAAAAAGATCAATTTGAAAGTGATTGCAATATTCTAAGCATGAGGTTATGGGGTTCCTGTATCAGGTGGTGTTGGTGTAAGTGAAGAGAAAGGGAACATATAATGAAGGGACAAATGATAAGATTATGTGACAAATTGGAAACGTGGAGTAAATGAGCCTGTGTATTTGGGAGCATATGGTGGTTCTTGGTGACATTGGAAGATGGGAAGATCTGGAGAAGGAAAGATAACAATCTGTTTTGGATAACTTGAGTATGATATATCTACGTGACATCCAGTTAAAGACATACGAAAGGCAATTAGTGATACAGAACTAAACCTCAGAAAGTGAATAAGGCTGGGAAATTTAGATCTGGGAATCATTGCTAAGTGAGATGGTGGGGGGGAAAGAGGAAAAGGACAGAACCTTGAGGGACCCACATGGTTACTGGGCATGGCCTGGATGAAGGTCCAGTAATAGAGAAGTAAAGCAGGAAACTAGGACCCCAGGTGAGAGGGAAGAGAGCTAGAGCAATGAATGATAGGTGAAAATCTGAGGAGAGATGAAAAGGGTGGAACAGTCCCTGTGCCAAGTGACAGAGAGAATTAATTAGGGAAGTTAAAAGCTTTTCCTTGCTGCACGGATCACTTGAAATTATGTTAGCTAGATCTATCATCCAACATCCAAAGTTCAATCCACTTCCAAATTTTCTGAATTTATTCCTATGATCCTGCATGTAGATAACTAACTCATAAGACTTAATCACTGCCCCTGTTTAGAAGCTAAGTGGCAAAAACATGGATCTTGGAATTATCTAGATGAGGGAACTAGGCCCAGAGAGGCTTAGTAATAAGCCCAAAGTCATAAAGCTAGTAAATAGTTAGTCAAGGTTTCAAATTCAAATCTGACTGTAAATCACGTGTTCTAATTAAATCATGGTTTGTTGTTCAGTCACATCAGACTCTTCGTGATTTCATTTGGCATTTCTTGGCAAAGATACCAAAGTTCTTTGTGGTTTCCTTCTTCAGTTCATTTACAGATGAGGAAACTGAGGCAAACAGGGTTAACTGACTTGCCCAGGATCACACAGCTAGGAGATATTTGAGGCCAGATTTGAACTCACAGAGATGAATCTTTTAGACTCCAGGCAGGCACTGATTAGCTGCCCCCAAAAAATCACAGTATGGAAAGCACTATAAATAAAGATCTAACTAGGTTGTTATATCCAATGCCTGAATGATTGGATTGGCTCTTTAAAAAAAATAGGTTGATATCAGTTCAATTAAACAATTTTCAGTTTCACAGATTTAAAGCAGGAAGAAATCCTGAAGTTCATTTAGTCAAACCCCTGATTTTGGGGGGAACAGGCTCCAAAAAGTGAAATGACTTGTCTCAGATCACACATGATAAATGACAAAAGTAGTGCTTTTAGCAGAGAAGAGGGGCATGGAAATCCCCTGTTGTTTTTAATATACCTGGAGAACCCTTCCTCACCCAGAAATTGAGATTCTATGATGCTATCAGAGCCCCAGCATCCAGAGAGGATAGAAGTCCAATAAAATTCCTCTGAGCATCCAGAGACCCAAGAGAAGTAACCTCCTTTCTTACATATAAAGAAATATCTCAGATGGGAATGAGTATAGATGTCTATCGAGCTCAAGACTTTTCTCCACACTTTCTGGACCAGTTGGCTCACCACATGTGCTGACTAATCAACCCCTGCCCCCAATTTTCACTTCTACTAGAATCTTTGTGGCCTGGCTTTTGTTCGATATTTAAAACAAGACATAACATAAAACCCTTCTATCCTTTCACTAGGATTTTTTCCACTAAAAAAAGAACATTATTATTATTATTTTATTATTATTAAGTATTTAAGGACAAAATAGCTCACATTTTTATAGTGTTTTAGAGTATACAAAGCATTTTTCTGCAACAACTCTCTGAGTACAAGTTTTATGCACATTTTGCCATTTAAGAAACTGAAGTTCAATCTTTTCCAGAACTCTAAGGATCAGAATCAAGATTTAAAGTTAACTCTTCTAAACATCAAGGCTAGAGCTCTTTTCAGTAACAGTATAAAACAAAATATGCTTGTTTTTTTAATTAGCTCTAGGCCTTCTTAAACAGAAAATTCTTTCTTCTCTAGTCCTGCCTCAGTTGAATTAATAGGAAGAAAGGTTCAAGACAGGAGAACTTGGAGAAAACTAGGTACACCAGATACCAGACAGGTTCTGGTGGTAACAAAGATACCAGCTGCTGAGAGTCCCAGCCCCTCAATAGTAATGGAGTTCAATTCTGTTTGGAAAGACTAGCAAGGTGACACAGAAACTAGTCAGTCAAAAGCATTTAATTAAACACCTACTGTATGTGAGGCAATGTGTTAAATGCTGAGACTGCAAAGAAAAGCAAAATAAACAAAACAGTCTCAAATTGTTCATGGTTCTTGCCTTCATTATTGAAGAAAACAAAAATGACATCACTATGTTTGAGATAAATTACACAGTGTCCTACTGGCTAATCAGCCCAATATGAGCTCAGAATACTCTACCATGGGGCAGCCACTGATAGTCCATGTGAACAATTTGTTCATAGTCTAATGGGGAAGACATCAGGCAAAAGATGATATACAAATAATATGCAGAAAGGAGAAATTGGAGATAATCAACAGAGGCAAGGCATTGGCGATAGGGGGAAAAAGAAAGGCTTTTTGTAAAAAGTGAGAATTTAGCTAGAATTTGAAGGAAGCCAGGAAGTTGGATAGGAGGAGGGGAAGAATTCCCAATACAAGGGACAGTCAATGAAAATGCCTGGACTTGGGAGATGGAATATCTTGTTAAGATCAAGAGAGGGGTCTGGGGTTCATCCATGAGTATTCCCTTTCTGCTGTTCAGTTATTCTTTTAGTCATTTCCAACTCTTTGTGACCTTATTTGGGGTTATCTTGGCAAGGATGCTGGAGTGGTTTGCCATTTTCTTCTCCAGCTCATTTTACAGAAATGGAAACTGGGGTGAATTGACTTTAGTGAATTGCCCAAGATCGCACAGCTAAAAAGTATCTGAGGATAGATTTGAAATCAGGAAGATGAGTCTTTCTGACTCCAAGTCCTGCACCCTATCCACTGTACCACCTAGCTGCCCTTTGCAAGTGTTAGAGGGATAAAATAATTTAGTGGAATGATCTATTTCAGAAAAGTCCTACTCTGGATAGAAGTGAATCTAGATGTGGGTATAGAAAATGAGAACTGGTGCTCTTCCCTCCACAGTATATGTCCTATACACACACACACACACACACACACAGAGAGAGAGAGAGAGAGAGAGAGAGAGAGAGAGAGAGAGAGCCAGACTGCCCAGATCCACCATAGCTCATAAATAGAATTTTTTGCTGCTGCTATTTGGACAATGAGGCAAAGGGAAACTCTGAAGAGCCCGTGGCACCACCCTATTCCCATGACTCTATATGGTCTTCTTCCAGCAATGAGCACCGTGATTTGGCTCATCAGTGCTCCCTCCAGGTTTTCTACTTCAATCATCCTCTTATCCTAAGATCATTGCGTAACTCTAGTCATTGGTCCTAGAAATTAGCAAATAGACTGCATAGACTTTTCAAATGTTTTTATCATTATCACTATAGTAAAACGTAGAGGGCTATAAAATAGCAACTAAAGGGGGGAAATGACAAAGTTCTAGGCTTGAGGCCCAGTTTTCTCTCTGTTCCCTCTGACCTTCACCAAGCCCCCTTTTTTCTAACCAGATCAGGAGTCCTTCATGATTGTTGTGCTTTGACTTCTCTGGCACTCTGGAAAAAACCCATGGATCCCTTCTCAGGATAAATTTTTTAAAAATATATCATTGAATAAAATATTAGCATTTTCAGCTTGAGGTTAGTGAGAATAAAGAAATTATCCTCATCCAAGTTTGCAGACTCTTTGCCCACTGAAATCTGTCCTGAGATGCCAGTTAAAAACTCTAGCTCTGATCTGAAAATAGCCAGCCTAAACTAGCATTTATATAGTGCTTTATGTTTTGTAATTTTATTTTATTAATATAATAATATTTTAATTTATTAATATAATATATTATTATTTTATTAATATAATAATAATAAAATAATAGCTAACATTTTTATAGTAGAGCACTTTACAAATATTATCTCCTTTGATCCTTACAACTTCCTTGGGGAGGTAAGTAGATGGTATTATTCTCCCCATTTTACAGATGAGATTGTGACTTGTCCAAGTTCACACAGCTTCTAAGCTGAGTGAGTTCAAATTTGAACTCAGGTCTTCTGAACTCCTGGCTCAGGGTCACACCACTAAGCAAGGGCTTGAACTCACATCTTCCTAGTTCCAACTTTAGAGTTTGTCTGCCTTCCTAAAAGCTCTTGGCTCTTTAGTGGAGATAAATTCATCTTGTGAACAGACTATTAGGATCTTTAGCTGTTTTTAGAATCAGAAAGAGAATCCTATCTGAACTGAGATTCTCCTGACTTCAGGGAGAACTTCAGGGAGACCCTTCTTCTCTAACCCTCCAAAGATTTCTCCCTTGGACTTTTGGACATCCGGCAAGAATCAGCTTTCATCTGACCAAAAGATTTCTGGGTGCCCCTTTGGATAAAAAAAAAATCCCTATTAAATTATTTTATAGGAAATCAGAGTTTAAGTGACTTGCCCAGATTCACATACCTAGTAAGTACTAAGTATTTAAGATTGAATTTGGCTCTTTCAGAATCCAGGACAAGGACTGCATCCACTATACCACCTAGCTATGTCCAACCCAACCCACCCTCCATTAAACTTTTAAAGATTTTTCTCCTAATTCAGGTTTTGCTGAACTAACTGGTATTCCTTTATCACAGTCACCCACCCACTCAATTCTTTCTCCCCACCTCCCACAAGCCCACTTCAAATGTCCCCAGCCTCATTAATAATAATAGCTCATATTTATAGAGTGCTTTAAGTAATTTGGAATATCTCTAGAGGAGAGATTTTTCTACCATCTCTAACAACCCTCAATGCTACGATATTTTTCTTTGGATGTAACTTAAATTCTTCTTGCAACAATAAAATTGTTTCCTTTCTTTGAGAGTCAAAAAAAAAAAACAATGTTCCATAATAGAAAATAGTGTATAGGAGGACTAATGATAGATTAGAAGGGACAAGCATAGAAGGATTGTCATTCTTTATATCAATGATTTTCTTACATTTAGAACTGATAGAGCACTAACCCTGGAGTCAGGAGAATCTGAATTCAAATCCAGCCTCAGACACTTTATAATTGCCTAGCTGTGTGACCTTGGGCAACTCACTCAAACCCCTTAAATAAATAAAAATAAAAGAGAACTGTCCTACAGACCTACCCACCTTTGTTATTTAACCACACTAAACTATAAAACTAGGAAATAATCAGATGTCCTCTCATGTCCCTTGCATAACTAAATCTATTATCATTTATATTTATCTATAATCATTTCATCTTTCACCACCATAGCATGAATGGACTGGTTGCTTCAGGGGATAGGATTTCTGTCTCCAGTGGTATGAAAACAGAATCTTGATCTATCAGGGATAATATGAAAGAGTGTCTTGCCTTGGGGTAGGAAATTGAACTAAATGACCACTAAAGTTCCAGACATGGAGAAAAAGTGTGAACAATAGCATTGAATTGAGAAGAGGTATATGTTCAAAAAGCATTGCATAGGCACCATCTTCACACATTTCAACTGAACTCATTTTCAATTCTCTGAATTTGACTTAAATCTCCTACCTCTGTGCCTTTGCTTAACCCAATCTCCTGCCTGGAATGCATTTCACCTTCACCTTTGCATCTTCCCTCACTTCCTTTGAAACCCAGTCCAAGTTCTGCTTCCTGCGCAAAGCCTACTTAATGGCCCTAGTCACAGTAGTCTCCCATTCCAAAGTTGCTATGTAACTTTTCATGTGCTTGCATACTCTCTATAGAAAATGTTGTTACATTATTGTCTTTGTTCCAGAAGCACCTAAAATAAAGTCAGTCAGTCAAGGCACTAGTCAACTTTAAATATTCATTAATAAATGTTGACTAAGCATTTACTATGAAACAAAATATACTTGCGGTGCTGGGGGAAGATGGATGGATGAATAGATGGATGGATGGATGGATGGATGGATGGATGGATGGATGGATGGATGGATGGATGGATGGATGGATGGATGGATGGATGAATGGATAGATGAATGGATAGATGAATGGATGAATGGGCGGATGAATGAATGAAAATAATTTATTAAGTACTGCACTAGATGTTGGAGATACAAATACAAAAGCAGACCATTCCTTACCTTCAATGAGCCGTGCTAATTGAGTCCATGAACACATGTGAAAACAGAGCGTGATTAATGCCAAAAGAGCAGTACTATAAACAAGAGGTCTACTACTAGGCGGAGGGAGTTGGATGAGGCAGGTACCAGAACAGGACTAAGCCAATGGGATCCAGCATCAGGCCAGGATTGACAGCCAGAGTAGGAGGTTCACTGGGCAATCTGAGGAGCACAGGATAAACAGAGAAAAGCTGGTCCTGGCAAGGGAGGAGTCAGGCAGATTGGTCTGATGGGGCTGAGCCAATATAAACTAGGCAGGAAGAGGCTAAGTTGATATCTACTAAATGGCTTAAAGGATGAAACTTTTATGACATGAAGGTTTGGGTTTAGTGATAATCCATCAATGTTATTAGTTCAAGAAAAGAATTGGTTGGGGTAACCTCAGGCTATGTGTCTCTAAACTCCTATGTAGTTGGATTCAAATGAAGAAAATAACATGCACAAAATCAAGCCAGTGAATCAAATGAGGAATAGGCCATACACGCAGAATGTCTGCAAAGCTTAGCGTGGGACCAACAACCAAACTATAGTTGCTCTATTTCAGAGCAGACGAACTTATTTGTGGAATATATTCAAATCTATGAAATAATATCCCATGTTATAAAAAACAATTTTCATTTTTTGTGCTGGACCTATTCTTGATAAAATGTCATTAAATATCATCCTGTTCATACTCTCAGAGATGTACGGTGATGTCATGGGTAGGGAGCTGGCCTCCAAGTCAGAAGGAGCTGGGTTCCAGCCTGTCTCAGATTTATCCTGATGGCATAAGTCTGTGCACTCAGCCTCTTAGGTTTTAGCCATCCCTCTCAAATGAGAAGCTAAGCTGCATCAGTAGTTGGAGTTTCCTTACCTTGGAGTTCACTACACCAGTTCCAGTTCTTCTCCTAGCTTCATGGCATTGCCCTGGAGCAAAAGGAAGTTTACAAATGAAAAGGCTGCCTAAGGACTCTTTTACTTCCTTCCTCTTCCTCTTCCTCTTCCTTTGCTGCCACTCTAAGCCAGTAAGACCTACTCTCCACCCAGTGAACATGTTTATTGTAAAATGACTGATAATTGACTAAGTATACACACAGAAAATTAGGGCTAAAGGTAAATCTAGACGTAGGGTTTCCTGCCTTAGTCAAAGGCTCATGGTACCCTATTGATTTGCACTATTTTGTGATATCTGTCCTTCATTTTCAAAGAAGACCATGACATAAGGGAACTGATGCATATGAATTGGATTTGAGTGAGGGGGACTGTGCTAAGTCCTCCAGAGTCATCTGGGTCCAGTGACCAGATATGAATCAGGAGGACTGGAGATGGCTCTGGATGAGAGGCAGTCAGAGTTAAGTGACTTGCCCAGGATCACTCAGTGAGTGGCAAGTGTCTGAGGCTGGACTTGAACTCCCCTCTGCCTGACTCCAAGGTCAAAGCTCTATCCACTGGGAGGAGTAGGAAAAGGGGAAGGTTTCCAATAATATAAATATAATAAAGATAATAAAGATAATAAAAAGTATAATGTGTAACATGATTGTACCTGTATAACCTATATGAGATTTCTAGCAATCCTAGGGCTGGGGAAGGGAGAAAACTTTACAAAAATGAATATTGAAAATTGCCTTTACATATAATTGGAAAAATAAATAACAAAAAAGAAGAAAACATAATAAGCTTAGAGCTGGAAAGAGGATTAGAACTCTAGTCCAAGTCCTGTCCAGTTGTTTCAGTTATGTCTGTCTCTCTGACTTCATTTGGGGTTTTCTTGGACAGAGATATTGGAATGGTTTGCCCTTTCTTTCTCCAGCTCATTTTACAACTGAGGAAACTGAGGCAAATAGGGGTAAATCATTTGCCCAGGGTCACATAGCTAGTAAGTATCTAAGGCTGGATTTGAACTCAAGAAACTGAGTCTTCCTGGATCCAGGCTCAGTGCTGTGGGCTCTCTGGAGCTACCTAGTTGTCTCTCCCATTTTATTTTTTTTTAATTTTTAAAATTTTTTTTTGGTTTTTGCAAGGCAAATGGGGTTAAGTGGCTTGCCCAAGGCCACACAGCTAGGTAATTATTAAGTGTGTGAGGCCAGATTTGAACTCAGGTACTCCTGACTCCAGGGCCAGTGCTGTATCCCCTGTGCCACCTAGCCACCCCAAGTCCCTCCCATTTTAAAGAGGAACAGGGGTGACTAGGCACAGTGGATAGAGCACTGACCCTGGAATCAGAAGGACCTGAGTTCAAATCTTACCTCAGATGCTTGATACTAGCTGTGTGACCTTAAGTAAGTCACTATCTCCAGTTGCCCTGATTCAGAATCATATCTGGCCACTAGACCCAGATGCTCCAGAGGAGAAAGTGAAAGTTGGTGACTTAGCACACTCAAATCCAATTCACTTGTTTACCATGGCATCACCTCTCTGATGTCATAGTCCTCTTCGAGAACAAAGAATAAATAATTGAGATGAACAATCCAAGATTCAGATACATTATGTGATTTTTTTCCCTTGGTCATCCTTACAACAAGGTGACTTTTAAGTCCAGTGTTTTATCCACTAAGTCATACTGCCTCAGCAAAATGACTCGTGGCAACTGTCCATGACTTTATTTGGAGTTTTCTTGGCAGAGATATTGGACTGGCTTGCCATTTCTTTCTCCAGTTAATTTTACAGATGAGGAAACTGACAGAAATGGGATAAATCACTTGCCCAGGGTCACAAAGCTAGCTAGTATTTGAGGCTGGATTTGAACTCTCTTTCTTTGTACTCTCCTCCCCCTAGGTGCTGAAAAATGGGTGACTGGAGTTTCCTGGGGAATATCTTGGAGGAGGTGAATGAACACTCCACAGTCATCGGCAGGGTCTGGCTCACCGTCCTCTTCATCTTCCGGATTCTCATCCTGGGCACGGCTGCAGAATTTGTATGGGGAGACGAACAGTCAGATTTCGTATGTAACACCCAACAGCCAGGTTGTGAGAATGTCTGCTATGACGAGGCCTTCCCCATCTCTCACATTCGCCTCTGGGTCTTACAGATCATCTTCGTCTCCACTCCATCCCTAGTATATGTGGGTCATGCTGTGCATCATGTCCGCATGGAAGAAAAGAGGAAAGAGAGGGAAGCTGAGGAAGTCTGCCAGTCAGGGGCCAATGGCGAGAGGCTGCCATTAGCCTTGGATCAAGGCAGTCCCAAGAAGAGCAGCAACAGTACCAAGGGCACCAAAAAGTTCCGGTTGGAAGGGACTCTTTTGAGGACCTATATCTGCCACATAATCTTTAAGACACTCTTTGAGGTGGGCTTCATAGTGGGACATTATTTCTTGTATGGTTTTCGGATCCTGCCTTTATATCAGTGTAGCCGATGGCCCTGCCCCAATGTGGTGGACTGCTTCGTGTCAAGACCCACAGAGAAGACCATTTTCATCCTTTTCATGCTCTCTGTGGCCTCTGTGTCCCTCTTCCTCAACATCATGGAAATCAGCCACCTGGGTCTAAAGAGAATCCGATCTGCTTTCAACAGACCTTCGGAACAACCCCTGGGGGAGATCCCTGAGAAATCCCTCCACTCTATTGCTGTCTCCTCCATCCAAAAGGCCAAGGGCTACCAGCTCCTAGAAGAAGAGAAAATTGTATCCCACTATTTCCCCCTAACTGAGGTTGGAGTGGTGGAAACAAGACCCCTTGCTGCCACATCCTTCAGTCGTTTTGAAGAGAAAATTGGCACTGGACCTCTGGGAGAACTGTCCCGGGCATACACAGAAACACTTCCTTCCTATACTCAAGTGGGAGAACAGGAAGTAGAGGCAAAGAGTGAAGAAGAGGAGGCAGAGGCACCACCAGAGGAGGAAGAAAAGAGGCCAGAACCAGAGGCAATGACCCCAGAAGTTCAGGAAGCCTCTGTGGAGCAGGAGGAGGAGAAGGAGAAGACAGGAACCCCAGGAGAAAAGAAGGCAAAAGATAAGCAAGAGCTTCCACTGGAGAAGGTGCCACTGTGCCCAGAGCTGGCAGCAGATGACCCCAGACCCCTCAGTCGATTAAGCAAAGCCAGTAGTCGGGCAAGGTCAGATGATTTGACTGTATGAGAAGAAACAAAACAAACAAATATACATAAAGCAAGCAAAGAAGGCAAACAAAGAAGAGATTTTTTAAGATGATTTGAATCTTATCTACCATTCTTTCACCCTTCACTCAGAAAGGTTCTCTAGTTTACACTATGAATGAAGACTGTAAATGACCCCCTTCTAGAAACTCTCCCTTCTCCAGAGACCATCAAAGTAGAACCATTATCTTGAGATCAAGCAATAATATCCCCAAGTGCCAGAAATTGTCCAACCCCCAAAAGTCCTTTTTGGTCTTATTTTATCTCAGGAGTCCGTCTGATCAGATTCATGGAGTGATGAGTCTTAGTCTTAGCCACTTCATATATCTCCCATCCATGGGAGCCACTATAGGTATTGATTTTGTGTATTCCTCATGGAAGATATCTCATTGTTTTGTAGTCATATCTTGTCGGTCAAGTCATGATGGTTTTACAATTTAAGGAATAGAACAGAATGCCCAAATTCTGTATAATTTCAAGTCATCAAGCTAGGAATTCTCTGGCTTCTCATTGGTCAGTATTTGAAGCCCTTCCCTAAGCTAGAGGATGAGAAAGGTTATACCTTAAACTCTCTCCTCAGCCTATAAAACAACTTTTCTCAGTCAGCATAGTCTTGGAGGTGTCTTCCCACTTTCTCTTCCTTTCCCCTCATTATTTTCCAATCTCTTTCTTCTTTCTTCAAGGACAAGTAGTTTAGTCAGATAGCTTAGATTTCATTAAAGCCTGAGATTGGACTCAGTCTCTGGAGGGAAGACACTACAAGCTAGAGGTGACTTTTAGACAGAGTTTAACACCTGACAACAGTTCAACAGAGCCATCAGAAAAGGGAGCTTCCCACCAGGTGGTATGCACAGCCTTCTGAGGCTCTTTCCCTAGACCAGGCCCCTGGGTTGTATATACAGAAGCAAAGAGGGAGTTAGACGGTCTCTCAGCATCCTACCCCACACAACAGAATCAATGTCACAAGTGAAGTTTTGGAAGCAATGGCAACCATTTGGACAAGGACCGACCTGGTTTCTGAGAAGAAGCAAATATAAGGAAGCCAGAACTTCCCAACTGAACCAAGCCATAGGTCAACTTCAACCTTGTCTGGAAAGCAGACTTGTCACTGTAGCTAGAGTGCCAGGCCTGGAGTCAGGAAGACTCCTCTCCCTGAGTTCAAACCTAGATTCTCCTTTTATTCTATTTCTTCTTGTGCAATTTCTGTGCAATCACCTCATCTCTCTCTTACCAGCTGTGTGACCCTGGACAAGTCACTTAAACCTGTTTGTTTCAGTTCCCTCCTTTACAATATGAGCTGGAGAAGGAAATGGCAAATTACTCCAGTATCTTTGCTATGAAAACCCCAAATGAGGCCATGAAGAGTTGGCATGACTGAAAAATGATTTGAACAACAGTCTAGAGGGATCGCCTTAAGCAAAATTGTGAAGAAGCCAAAGGTTGTCTTCCAATTCTATTCCCCTTTCTGCTCCTATTTCCCTCCAATGTTTTCCTCCCCACCTCCTGTTGTCTAAGAGCTCTCACACTGTTCTCCTACATAAATCTATCTTTCCAGGGGACAATGTCCCCACATTCCAAAATTAACCTTTCTTACTCCTTAATATCAAAATCCCTATTTCCTTTGTGACTCTTTTCTGTCAGTTGCCACAGAAGAAAATGATCTGAAACCATCCAGACTAAGATCCCTTTAAGTGTTGGGATATGTGCCCTTTTTATTGGGAAAGGACAATGCCTCAAATCAAAGGAACAATTCTCTAAAGGAGGCATGTCAGAATGTGGCAGATTGGATCGGGAAAGATACATTTTGACAGGGGGCCCTTTCTGATCCCCTGGAATCTCAACATGTCAGCAATACTTACTTCATCAAAATCCCTGAATAGGAATTCCAATGGACTTGACCCAGTGATTCCATCAGTAAACATTATACCAGGATCACTGGACTTCCATGTTGAGAAAGGTGAGAAAGCTCCCTTAAAAGGACTGGATCTGCAACTTTGTTCCTGAAGGCCCATTTTCAAGGGGACTGGAGGGAATTAATGGAAGCCAAACTGGAACCATAAAATGCTACTGTCCATCTCCTAAACTAGTGAAAAAGGAAAAAGAAAGGAAATCTGTATCCTCTTCTAAGGGAATCTACTTCTTGCTATGTGGACCCATTCTTGTATGTCTAAGCTACTGACAACTTGGTACTGATGCTGCCTTTGTTACATTTGTTTGTATTTATGAACACTTGCCATTCTGTGGCTAAGACAACAATTTGGCTTAAGGTTTATGCTCTTAAAAGTGAATATTGAGGTAACACTCCATCTATACTCATCAGGAGAAACAGAACAAACACAGAAGTCAAGAAACCCAGATTCTGCTTCTAATTCTACTTCTTGTGCAATTTCTGTGCAATCAACTCACCTCTCTCTCTCTGCCTGTTTCTCTCTATAAAGAGGTTGACACTGCTTTTCTGCCTCACAGGGATAAGGTGAGGATTATGCAGTCAGTTGCCAGATGATTGGAGTAAACCAGTCTCTAGAGACCATGGTACATTTCGTGTTTGTGTGTGTGTGTGTGTGTGTGTGTGTGTGTGTGTGTATCTGTGTCTGAGGACTATAGGCAGAGAAAGATGCTGCTGGAACTGTCTTACATGGAAACTACTGGAACCTCACATTTTTGTGATAGCCTTGGAGTGTGTTTGGCTTTCAGTATTAGGTTGAATTTGAAGAGCATTAACCTGACCCAATGGAATAAGTACTGACTTTGAACTTTGAGTCATAGGACCTGGTTTGAATCCCAGCTTTGCAACTCACTACCAGTGTGATGACTGCCAAGTCAACTAACTTCTTTGAAACTCCTCTTTCCTCATCTATAAAATACTGAAGCTGGACTAGAGGACACGTATATCTTCTAGCTCACTGATGAATCTATAAAATGGCAGCCATGAGTACATTGCCTTGCATTTTGGGGTAAATCACAATTTCCACAGGTCTCAGTTTCCTCATCTGCAAAATGAGAGGTTTAGATCAGGTGGTCTCTAAGGTCCCTTCCAGGTCTAGATTGATGGTCCTATGAGCCTATGTTGTAGAATAACCACTCTGCCTCCCTACCTCACTGGGTTCTTGTAAGAATGAGATGAGAAAGCTACTGAATTTTGGCAAAGTCATTTACTATTAAGAAGATCCACTTCCTATGTTTTCAAAAGAAGCCATGGTAGTTCTAGGCAAGAACTAAGCCTGGGCAGATATGAACTCTGAGAATCAAGCTATTTCCAACCACCACCCCTACCCCCAACTTGAAAACCATGGTAGGGATAAAGTCAGAAGAGGCAACTGTCTGCCTTGAACAAAAAAGATACCAAGCAAATCGTTCATTTGCTCTAAAGCTTCACTTCCCTTTAAATAAGTTAAGAGTGCTACTTACCTCTTTCCAACCTTACAAAGTTGGCAAAAGGGCATGATGCTTACTTGAAGAGGATTGAATTTCTTGGAAGAAAATTAAAATTGTGAAAAAAAATAGAAAAGAAAACCTCAATAATTCAGAATTAAAGTGAGTGAGACAAGACAGAGTAAGACATTCAAATTGGAAGGGAAGTCCAAATTACATCCTAGTAAGTCATTCCTTTCAAGTTGTGTGGTATGTATATATATATATATATATATATATATATATATATATATATATATATATATGTATATGTATGTATATGCTATAGTGAATCTGTGGTCATATAGTCAACCTGTGATCACTCTTGTACAGAACACAAGTCAATGAGCCATTTCTAGTTATCCTATGCAGCTACTTCCCACATCCTTCCATTAATCCTTCATAATGGAACTCCCCAATGCAATGGAGAATTTTCTCAGGTGTTTTTGTTCTCTATTTTTCAGAATGTGCTACACTTAGTTGCTGGTCTGTTACCTCTCTCCTTGCTACTTCACAGACCAACTTCTTTTTATGGTTGTATACAACTTCAATTGGTAGCTATGTGGCCTAGTAGATAGAGTGCCAGGTCTCAAGTCAGGAAGACTCATCTTCCATGGGTCAAATCTGACCTCAGACACTTACCAGCTATATGACCCTGGACAAGTCACTAACCCTTTTGCCTCAGTTTCTCTTCAAAATGATCTAGAGAAGGAAATGGCAACCCATTCCAGTATCTCTATGATGAAAATTTAAATGGGTCATAAAAAGTTGTTCACAAATGAACAACAAAAACGTCTTTAATGCTGCCTTTTATGCCATTCCTTACATTTCAGTCATTTGGAGGCCTACTTTCACTCATAGTGGGTCTTCATATTGTCCTGTGGATCAGCTGAAATTCCAATTTTTCTGAGATCATAGTGCTTCTTACTTCAAGAGAATATTGATTTTTAAAAGATAGGCTTCTATATATGGGAACATTGAAATTCCTACACATTTCATAAATGCAATATAAGCTTATTTTCTCCTATTGAATGCTGGGTTTAGCTCTTTGTTCATCTTTAGCATTGCTCCAAGATATACATATATACATATATATATATATATGTATATATATATATACATACGTATATGTTAATTCAATGGATTATTCATAAATTAATTCAAGTACATGTCATAATCTTCACAGAATTTCCTCTTTATCCACTTTGTTTTTCCTATTTAAATGACTGGGCCAATCTGATTCAAAGTATAATGGACCACACTGAGAGGATCCCATAATGTCCCAGGGTTCAGTGCAGCCAGCACAATGACATTTGCAAACAAATGAATCAGTATAATCTCTGTGTTGATGGAACAATCTAATTCTATTTGGATTTTCTATAGGACATCTTCTATCCACTCTTCTAGTGACAATCTTTAACAAACAATTTAGGTTGCCCTTTCTTTTTGATTATCTTTATAATGCTTCATTTGATGTGGATTGAAAATTCATTGTTAACAAAGCCTTTTCTCTTCTTTTCTTTTCTTTTCTTTTTTTTTGAAATGGGGTGTCCCTATATCATCCAGGTTGAAAAGGCAGTGGCCATTCATAGGCCTAATCCCACTACTTAGAACCGGTGCTTTAATTTGCTCTCTTTCCAAACCATACCAATTTACCCCTCTGTGGGCAGTCTGTTGACCCTGTGCTCCTGGGGATTTGCTATATTGGTGTTGAACTTAGAAACTCAAATGACTTTGGACCTTTTGCAATTTAGAATTATTAAACTCAAACTATTTACTTGCCTCAGCCTCCCCTAATAGCAGGGATTATAGTTGTAATGGTATATAAGGCCTACATTTACTAAAACTTGGTTCTTGCTCAGCCCTGGCTGCCCAAACTGCATCTTCTGTTGTATTCTAAGAGCAGAGAGGTCCTTTTAGTATATGCCAACACATCTGACAAGAACAAATATTTTTCTTTTTTCTTTTTTTTTTAAGGTTTTTTTTTTGCAAGGCAATGGGGTTAAGTGGCTTGCCCAAGGCCACACAGCTAGGTAATTATTAAGTGTCTGAGTCCGGATTTGAACTCAGGTACTCCTGACTCTAGGGCCAATGCCCTATCCACTGCACCACCTAGCCACCCCAAGAACAAATATTTTTTCAATAAAATATTACTCCTATGACTCATCTTAGGAAAGAGTTAATTCTTGATTCTCAAAGACCCTGCCAATAGAGTATAAAATCTGGAAAGATCTTATAAGCTGGAAAGAAATTGGACCTGCTTCCAGGAAATTACTCTTTGTTGTGTGAGTAAAAAGCCTAGCTGACGGTGGAAAGCTTCATCACCAAAAGGTTAGCCACTATGGATTCAGTCTTTTGGTCATGCTAACCCTTGAAACAGATTAAAATATAAAACTTTTGCTATTAACGGAATGGTAGAAAATGGAAACATTAAAATGTAATTCTTCCTTATCTAAATGTGTTGTTTTTGTCCAATAGTGGATCATACTGACATTAGTATTCTCACCATAGTCAAACAGAAGACATAAAGAAGGTAAATGGAAAGAAAGTTTACCAATTATCCACAGAAAAGTGAAGAAGGGAATTTTGACTATTGGTTTCACTATGTATCTAAAAGCAAGAAGGAATAATATTTCATAAGACTCTTGGTGCTATTACCTTGAAGTGCTTACAATGTATAAAAGTAAGCACACTATCATGCAGATAACTGCAGCTTTTTTTAAAGGATTAAGCATAGAGAAATCATATGAAGAACCTGACAAGATCTTCCAAACCAAAACAATTTATACCTTGATAGTCAATAACTTCAATCTTAAAGTAAGAAAGAGATAAGATATAGAAAATGTTTATTAAAATTGGGGGGGGGATAAAATTAAATGGTCAGACTACTCAGATACCTCCCATCTGTGTATTATGAATATCTTCTTCATAAAGACAGTTTAAAGGCACTGAATGTAGAAAAATCAGAAAATTATCATGGGAGGCATTTTAGAATCAGTTGCCCATAAGTATAAGCCATAGAGAGAAAGAAATAATTTAAGGAATAGAAATATAGAAAGACAAAATAAAAGATTCAAATCAAGAAATTCAGTCTATTACATTTGTCACTGGGACTTATAAGTACTGTAAATTAACATATATTATTATACCCTTCCAAGAGTCTAAGACTTCAGAATAGGAAGCAGAATATAGGATTGCTAAACAGACATTTCATTTTTCACTTTGGTTCCGCAGTGTATGAAAAACTTCATTTGGGTTCATGTCTTCTGACAAATCAGGGTTTGAACTGGACTCATTCTCCTCTTAATTAATTATCCTTTCTGATGTAGAAACTCCGGCTGCCAAACAACTCTGACCCAGGAGCTCCAATCTCTTGTACTCATGGGATAGTCTCCAAGACTGGGAATATTTAGCTCAGTATCATTTCATCACCTGCACTCAAATATGAAACACAATGCAGAAAGTTCATTCAGTGGTCCAGAGTACCTAGCCAGTCTCCTCCATTAGCAGCCATATATATGCAGATACCATTCTTCCTAGATGAGTGGAAGGGTGCCCTACCCCAAATAAAGTGAACCAGAAGCTAGCACTACTTTTCAATTAATATAACACTTCATGATCTACCAAAATCATGGGGTGGGAGAGAATCAAGAACTACCAAAGGTAGGCACTAGCAGAACAGGAACCAAGAAACGCAAAGGGCACATAGGTAATTTAGGAGCTCCAAAGACAAACTTAACTCATAGCCGGAAAAGAAAACTTTATTTGGAGTCATAAGACTTGAATTCAAATCACCCTCTGACATTTAACTTTCAATATGACATTAGGCAAATTATTAAATCTGTTGGGTCTCAGTTTCTTAATCTGTAAAATGAATAGGTTGGATTAGATGGTCTCTGAGATCTGTTCCAACTCTAAATCATCATTTTGCCTCGGGGAAATTCAACTCAATTCCAACTTTCCTCATATATCTCATGACAGAGGTCCTAAATTCTAAAAGTTATTTGATTGTATGTGTATAACCTAAATCAGATTCCTCATTGTGAGGGGGGAGGGAAGAGGGAAAGGTCAAGTGGAACTCAAAATCCTACTGAAAAAAAAATGAATGTTAAAAACTATCTTTACATGTAATTGGAAAAATAAAAGTTTTAAAAATTCTGGAAGTTAAAACTTCCATATCAGATGTTACTATCCTTTCAAAGATTTATTTTAAATTTAACATTTTTTTTTAAATTTACCAAGCTTAGCTATGATATCTTCTTAAAGTACATTTTTATTTGATGTCAGAAATTGCCTTGAATCTGTAATAGCTCTCTCTAGCCATGAAGATAGCATTCCTATAAATAATTGATGACACTAATGCAGAATTTATTGATAAAAATAAAGAGCAAAGTATCATTTGGAACTTTGGTAAAGGCAAGAAAATCTGTTTAATGGTAAGGGAGCACAATTATTATTAGAAAATATTGAACATAGAAAGTATGCTTAGATAGCCAAGAAAAAAAAATAAGATTTCTGGATTTTAACCGAACTCTTAAGAATTATTGGTGAATGTTTCATGTTATTATCTAAGAAGGCCTTACCCATGAAAATCAAGGATGAAGGATTTATGGCTCCTTTTCTATTGTCTCCAGAAGATTCCTTGTTCCATATTTGTAGCAAAAAAAAAAAAAAAATTCAATCCCATACTGAATTGGTCCAAAACTAAATCTCTATCTCAGTCATGTGAGAGTTCCAAAGATCAGACTCTCTAAATACAAATTTTAAGTAGCCTAGTTCTCTAGGTTTTATAGTGTATAGCTTTTACTTTATAAGGCATCCTTATCCCAAAAAGGAATATGAGGGGCAGCTAGGGGGCACAGTGGATAGAGCACCAACCCTGGAGTCAGGAGGATCTGAGTTCAAATTCAGCCTCAGATTTGTAATAATTACCTAGCTGTGTGGCCTTGGGCAAGTCATTTAACCCCATTGCCTTGCAAAAAAAATAAATTTTAAAAAAAGCAATAAGGACTAAAGTTAAAAAGAGGTCAGTTTTGATTCTATATAAGGACAAATATCCTAACAATTTGAACCATCCCTAAATGAAATGAGCTGCCTTATGAGGTCATGAGTTCCCCATTATAGGAAGCATGCTAATAGAATTACAAAAAAAAAAACCCAACACTTTCTTTATGATTATTTGGAACATTCAAAACAATTTGAACTGCCCCTAAATGGAATGAGCTACCTCATGAGGTTATGAGTTTCCCATTATAGGAAGCATGCTAATAGAATGAAGACAATCACTTTTCAGGAATGTTTTACTGGGAAATCAATTATCTCACTATCATGATGAGAGGGTAAGAAAGAGAAGAAGGTCCAAAAATGTGGAATTCAGAATCTTACCAAAAAAAATGAATTTTGAAAACTATCTTTCCATGTAATTGGAAAAAATTAAAATTTCACACACACACACACACACACACACACAAACACACAGGAGTTACCAAGCTTGGGCCACCTGAACCACCTGGCCCACATTAGTGTGTGTCTGTGTGTGTGTGTCTGTGTGTGTGTTAATTTTGGAGCTGAATCACAAAACTTGGGAGTTCAAAGCTACAAATTTCCAGTTCAATGTAATTAAAGGTTCAGAGGACTCCAATCTCTGATTATTACCATTTCAGTTGTGTTGTGGGTAAAATGGGATCTTGTGAGACAGGGTATATAAAGTGTCTTAATCTTAAATTATAACCAAAATATTACTGGGGCAGCTGGGTAGTACTATAGCTAGAGTGAGGAAGGCCCAAGTTCAACTTTGACCTCACACACTTACTAGCTAGGTGACCCTTGGAAGTTACCTAACTTCTGTTCACATATGTTTCCTCATCTGTAAAAATGGGGATAATAATATCACCTACCTCTCAGGGTTGTTGGGAAGATTAAATGAGCTAATAATTATAAAACATTTAAAATATAGCCTAGCTGTTACTATTACTTATTAGAGTCAGCCTGGTTATCAGTACTAGCCAGAATAATAGTAGATTCAGGGAGACCTAGGTTTGAATTCTATCTATGACACTTAACTAACTTGATGAGTCTGGGAAAGTCACAACCTCAGTGAGCCTCAGGACTTAGCTACCCATCCTGGCAATTTCCCATGCAGCAATGTAGGTATAGTATTCACTTGGCAGTAATCATACAATTCCTTATTTTATTAGTTATTTTTGTGTGGCGGTTTTGTCTCCCCAACTTCTCATAAGTTACTTAAACTACCTTATGGTTGTAAGTCTTTGTGTTTCCCACCTCATTTCACACAGATTTGGAATTCAATAAATATTTGTTGATTGATTTAAATAACTTTAGCTCTATGTAGAGTTTTTTTCTGACCACTCATAAAAAGAGCACCAAATGTCACAAATTACTTCTAACATATTTTTCAAGTCTGGCAGGCTTTAGATATGAATTATACTGTACAACTAGATTCCCTTTTTCTTTGGAATGGGCAGAGGGGAAAAAACAAGCTACAATTCCTTAAACATTGGATTTTATTTAACAGTGTTATTCACATACTAAAATTTTAGCACTAGAAAGGATTTATAGAGTCTTATAGTCCAAGCAATGCTTAAAGCATGAATTCACTACTAAAAGATTCTGGATGCTATGCTTTTCCTAATAGGAAATTAAGTTTGGGGACTGTCATGTCATACTATTGACTTACAACTAACTTGACTGATCTTTTTGTCTATGCCCTGGGGGATATCTAGAAAAATATCAGTCAAATTGAGACTGGAGTTATTCTAGCATTTGAACAAGTATATAGTTTCAATATAACCTCTGAGTAGGAACAGTTTGGGAAAGAAAGGAGAGGGAGAAGACTTAGGCCAAGACCAAACCCAAAGAGAACATTGTGGGCCTCAAAGAATTGGAATATTTGGGACTTCCCAGCTTTCTACTGGTATCCTAAAGGCAAAGTCTGCATTGATGAGTCAAAGATTCAGGCTTAGAACCCAACAAAGAAACTACTCAAAACCTAAGAATTTCTTGAACACTCCATGAAAGTGAGAAAAGAACTTATGTCAACCAAGTATTATGAATTATCCCTTTGCCACATGTGCTATTAAATATGAAGCCCATGTTCTCCTGGATTTTGTTTGTTCTTATAGGAAAGTGGGAAACAGACTTTGAGAAGATGTTTTATACCAACTATACTTAATGTATTACTTTGATAAATAACCCTTTATTTTAAAAAAAAACTACTTAAGAAAAAACAAAATAATAATCAGCTAACAATCTTAAGGGAAGATATACAACAACTGGGGCTTGTGAATTAAAATATTAGAAAAGATAGCCTTCAGGGACACCCTCTGAAATTCTGGATGCTGATTCAAAATAAAATGTATTTTATCACTCTTTTAAACTTTTCTATTTCTTGTGAAAAGGCATCATCATCCATTCACATTCTTGACTTTAATATAGTTTCAATTCCTCATTCACCCCACCTTTCAAATCTTGTTGTTTCTCAATTTGCAGCATTTATTTCATCTGTGCCTTCATTCAACTCACACACCAAATTGGAGTCCTTCAGCACTTTTCACTTAGACAAATTTTCCTTACCACAGCCTCTTAGAATTCCTCACTTTACTCAAAGTTCTTAAAATATCCAGAGCTCTTAAGAGAGGTCTTTTCTTACCCTCTCAGCAGCTAGTGTCTTCTCTGGATATTTCATTGTATTGGTCTCATATTTAGTTTTTGTTAATTAATTGCTAATTAATTAAAGTATATGTGTCTTTTCTGAGAAAATAGAAGTTCCTATGTTGCTACTGAAATTACATCGTATTTACTTTGTAGCATTTATTTACTTGTAACAGTGGGGGTTTTCGTCTGAGAGAATAAGTTTCTTGAGGGCAGACTCAATATAATTTTTATCTTTGTACCCCATACCCCCAGTGCCTAGCATAAAAGTTGATATGTGTTTCACAAATGCATGTTGATTCATGGATTTATAAAGAATTACTTATATTTCCCATTTTCAAGTTCAAGATGAAATCTCTTAGTTCCAGCAGCCTTTGTTTGTAATGTAACTCATTTACTGTGTGCCCAAATTCCTTTAGTTTCTACAAACCAAAACTATCATTTCTCATTAACTGTCACAAATCTTTCAGTTTCTTCAAGTCAATGCCAGTTAGATGAAATCAATTTAAAGTTTTTCTTAATGACATAAAAATTTATCACTCAGGTAACAGATTTGTTTAAACTTCATGACAGAGATGTGATTTTCAGCTAACTTTCAAAATAGACTAGTGTTGATTATTACATTTCCCCTTGAAAGCACTGGAGAGATTTGAGTGAAGAATGATTAACTCAATGACATTCTGCTCCTAGGGCATGCTGGATATCATTTCCTGGGGATAGCTTTGTCACCTTTCAGAGAAAAGTTAACCATGTTGCAGGAGAGAGTCCTATCATGAGTTATTTGAGACAAGAAAAATTCTGCGTTGTAGGTTGGGGGACTAACTTGATATTTCTTCACTTGGATAAAAAGTGAAATGTTGAGTTCAAAAGGGGAAATTACTGTTCTTTATTCCCTTTGAGTTTAATGCAATAGAAATTTAATTGTGGAATGAATCATGTGAACTCTAAGGATTCTTCACCTGTGAAATACCAGGTTCACATCCCTAGTGGACATTCCTTTCCCTTTTGTTGTCTTGTTATTCCTACTTTCATATTCTTCATATAGGTCCACCAAGATGTCCATGTCACATTTTCCTCATCCAATAAACTCCCATGATGTAATATCCTCTAATTGGCATTTAAAGGCCTTCTTGACGCAAATACTTCATATCTTTCCAGACATTTGACACTTAGCTCTCACACTTTATGACTCAGTAATATTGGCATATTTTCTATTCCTAAACTATGATATGCCATCTCCTGATTAGGTAGGTGTCTCTTTACTGACTATCCCCCAAGCCTGGAATTCTCTCCCTCCTCATCTTTGATTCCTAGCTTCCCTTGCTTCCTTCAAGACTCAGCCCAAATCCCCATCTTCTGCAAAAAGATTTTTCCTAGTTCCTGTTCTGCTAGTTCCTCCCTCTGAGAAAAAACTTACATACACCTTAAACTTATTTATTAATAATAATAATATATAATAATATTAATATATAATTATATACAATTATAATATAATATGTATATAATTGATGTATTTTAATAATAATAAACTATCTTACCTCCTAAAGCAAACTATTCATGGCAAAGCTTGCAGAGTCTCCTTCAACCTCCTGCATTCACCCTTTAAATCCTCTCAGCAGCAAACTGATCTCAGAGCAAGAGATGCTCGTGCTTCTTATTAAAATTATTAGACCTACCTAATTAATTAATGGTTGAGACTCTCCCCTCCACCTCCTCTAAAACCCTGCTAAAATACATCACATCCTCCTTAGTCATCATCAGTCTTTTGCTCTTCACTAGTTTTTTCATCTGCCTACAAATAGACTTCAGTATCCCCAATACTGGGGAATCTTCACTTTACCTTTCTATTCCATCCAATTACCAGTCCATGTTTCTTCTCCCTTTCTCTGCCAAGTCTGCAAAAAGTTACCTATATATTTCCCACCTCTCTGATCTCAGGCAAGTCACTTCATTTCCTGTATCTCAGTTTGCTCACGTTTAAAAGAGCTTTTTGACTTGTCTTAATGATCATTATTTCATCTTTCAAAATGTGGAGGAACCAACAAGGAGAAAATCCATTGCAGTTCTGATTCTTTTAAAGGAAGAATTTTTTTCTGAATTGAAAATGATAGAAATGTAAAGGGATAGACCACTCATCTCTACAGTTTGTGATAAGGGAAGAAGAAATTTTGGCAAAGTCTGACATACATCTTAGATATGAAGAAAGCAGATTTCAAAAGTTCAGAAGATATATGAAGAGAATTACATGGAATAAAACATTATAATATTTTTCAACATTTTAAAATATTTCAGGGAAAATCAAATTATGAAGAATGGGAGATGCTCAAGAATAAAATTCTGAAGAATAAATCATATCTGGATGCAGCTCCTTTCAGCAGTTTGGAGAGCTAAGACAATCCTGGAAGACCTGTTATGGACAATGCCATCCCTTTTCAGAGGAATAAAAAATATAAAACAAATAACCCCCACAGAAAATAGATGGATGCTATGTTCAGTTTTTAAAAACTACTCTTATGTTTTCCCTTCCTATCCCATGGTTATCTTTCTTTTTTTCTTAGTCCTAACTCCTCTTACACAAAATGACTAACATGTTAAACAAATGTACATGCACAATGTTTACCAGACTGTTTGCCACTGAGGGGAGGAGGGTGGGAGGGAAGGGTGGTAGAAAAATATGTATCTTAAAAATATGCAAGTGGATGAATGTTGAGGAACTTTCATAACATATAATTGGAAAAATAAAGTAAAAAAAGTAAGCAAAAAAAAATCACACCAAACTCACCTTGTTTTCTTTTTTTAAGAATTATCAAACTGGGGCGGCTAGGTGGTGCAGTGGATAAAGCACTGGCCCTGGAGTCAGGAGTACCTGGGTTCAAATTCAGTCTCAGACACTTAATAATTACCTAGCTATGTGGCCTTGGGCAAGCCACTTAACCCCATTTGCCTTGCAAAAACCTAAAAAAAAAAGAATTATCAAACTAGTAGAAGAGGGACATTCTATGGATATAGTTTACTAAGATTTTAGAAAAAAAAAATTGGCAAGTTTCCCATACTATTTTTACAGAGAAGATAAATTAGACCAAAATACAAGCAGAGAGATTTGAGACTTATTGGATGGCCAAATAGTTGCTAACTGTTCAAGATTATCCTATCAGAAGTTCTCCAGTGACCACTGAATTTGTATGTTCACTAAATATGTTCATTATATGTTCATTAAATTTGTAAATGACACAAAGTTGGGAGGGATAATTAACCCATTGGGGGCAGAATTTGGAAACAAAAGTTTAACAAATTTAATCTAAAATGATGTTTGGTAAGGATAAATGTAAAATCTTTTACTTGTGTCAATAAAATTAACCTCAAAAGTATTAGATAGAGAGACATGGTTTAGTGGAGCCATTGTTCCTCTAAATCTAAGGGGTTTAGTGGATTTTATAAGCTCAGCATGAGTCAGAAATGTAGTGTGGCAGTCAAAAAAGTGAGTACCATATTGGACTTCCCAAGGGCATGACTTCCAAGAATGGCAGCTAGGCAGAGCAGTGGATAGGGCACTGGGCTTGGTGCCATCTCCAATCATCCTGAATCCTATCTGGTCACTGGACCCAGATGACTCTGGAGGAGAAAGTGAGGGTAGTGACAGCACAGCACCCCCTCACTCAAATCCAATTCCTGTGCTTGTCATGGCATCCCCTCCCTGATGTCATGGTGTTCTTCAAGAATGAAGGACAAACATCAACATTATGATAGAGAAGCAATCATCTCACTGGAAATGAATGACTTGAAAAAGATTACCAATATATTGATAGTGAAAAAAGCAGAAAGGAAAAGGAAAGCCAAGTCAGAAAAAGTTGAAAAAGTATGATTCCTGAAAGGGAATTAAAGGTTCATTGAAAGATGGTAGTTATGGTGGCTCATATGTGCAAGTCTTTGAAGACATCATGTGATATTTCAGTCTCTTCCTATAATCTTCTTCTGTAATCCATAAACCCTTCAACATGTAGCATGCCTCCCCTTTCAGTTCTACCAAATGCTACAACCCAAAGTACAATATCCCTGTGCCGGTTACTGAGCCCCTTTACACGTAGGTCCTAATGCAATAGGTTCTTGTTAAAGTCAGGAAACTCCTTGCATAAGTGTTTTTGGGGTCTTTTTTTTTTTGGTTATATTTTGAGATCCCAATTGCCTCCCTCCCCTCCCCACTCCAGTCCCACATTAGAGAGGGCCATTTGAGGTGATATGTGGAACCATAATACAAACTTTCTCTGAAGATGGATAGCATTTTCCTTCATAAGTCTTTGGAAATTAATTTTAATGATCATACTACACAAAATGGCTGTCAGTTACTCTTCCACTTTCTCCCGGTTCTGCTCCTTTCATGTATTATAGCATGAGAGTGTTTCTATGTTTTTCTAAAACCTGCAACACGTTTCAAAAATTTTCCAAAGGACCCCCCCCTTGTACCCACCCTGCTCTCCTAGCAACGCGGGCCTTCTCCTAGCACCGCCCCCTCTTCTAAGCTCCGCCTCCCTTCTCCTAGCACCGCCCCCTCTTCTAAGCTCCGCCTCCCTTCTCCTAGCACCGCCCCTCTAAGCTCCGCCTCCCTTCTCCTAGCACCGCCCCTCCTCCAAGCTCCGCCTCCCTTCTCCTAGCACCGCCTCCTTCTCTAAGCTCCGCCTCCTTTCACCTAGTCTGCTCCTCCCCTCCTCGCCCCGCCCCTTCCTTCCTGTCCGCCTCTCCCGGACTTCCCGCCCCGCCCACCCGCAGTCTCTCCGCCCCAGGAGGCGGGCGTTAGTATTGCTTTTCCGGCCGCTGATTGGCTGGCGGCCGACGCCGCTCGATGGCGTGGGTTGGCGGGTCCCCGACTGAGCTGGAGCAATGGCGCCGGCCTCTGGGCCAGTGTCCTGGACGCGTGAGTGGCTTCCGAGGCCGGAGAGCGGGAGACTAGGGACCGCAGCCGTGACGGCGGGGCATCGAGCCCCCCTCGAGCGCCACCATGAGTTTCCTGATCGACTCCAGCATCATGGTCACCTCCCAGGTGAGGCGGCCCCCCGCCCCCCGTCCGTTTCCCCGGACAACCGCCCCTCCCCCCGGATACCCTCCTCCACCCCCCACCCGAGAGCATCCCTCCGACAGACCCCGGTCAGCCCGGTCCTTCGCGCTCGTTAACGGAGTGACTCCGGGCCTCAGTTTCCCCCTCTGTAAGACGAAGCTCCCCGAGTCTCCCCGGGGGCTGTCGGGGTTTAAACGATGAAAGGATGAAAACCCTTTGCAGGACTCCCCTTCCCGTCACTCTGGATCCCCAAACGCCCCCCACTCATTCAGGAAGCACAACTTTAACTTCAGCCCCACCCCCCACCCGCAGGGCTTGAGGACCCTTCCCCCACTGGTACCTATGACGTAACTTCGGAATTTGGGGAGTGGGCTGGAGAGAGCCGCTGATTGGCTGGCGTCCTGGAAGCTGGGTTGGTTTTAAATTTGTTTCAAGTCAGAAAGAGGAAGTAAAATAGTGTTGCCTGATGGAAGAGAGTGAAAGCCCCCCCATCCACTCTTCACAGGGGCAAGCGAGCTGCTTCCCTCTTCACTCTTTGGGGTGCTGAAAGCGTGATCTTTTCCAAGGATGAGGTTTTGTTGATGTTCCAAACTCCTCCTCTTAACCTTCTTTTTCATTCATCTCAGGGGTGTCCTCTTGGTCACCCCTTTTAGGGTTTTCTTGGTGAGGTAGCTACCATTTCCTTCTCCGGCTCATTTTACAGATGAGGAAACTGAGGCAAGCAGAGTTAAGTGACTCAGCCAAGGTCACACACCTAGCAAGTGTCCGAGTTGGCATCTAGCCACTGCCCTTTACTTTCTACCTGCATGTTAGAATACTTCACTCTATTTGAATCCTCTTCTGATCCATTGTCAATTCACTTCTACCACCTATGCTTTGACAATCTCAGTGCTCACTTGAGGGTGATGCAAAGTCCACTTCTATGGATGTTCATTCCAATCTTTCCTACCCAATTCTTTTATTTTGTCATTATGGTACCTGGAGAATATGATGGATGCTTTATTGTTGAAGGGGGAGAGGGAGGAAGAGATAGGGCTACAGTTTACAACTTTTTTAGACAACTTTGCCTCCATGCCTTTCCTGGTTTGTCTCTCCAAATGATATAATAATAATAATATCAAGCCGTTAAATAACACATTGCAAAGTACCTGCAAAGTCTCTTTCACTTCTAAATCTGAGTTTAACCCTGTTCTCAAACCAATAAAGTCTTATTTATTTTGGTTAGAAGCTGCATGTGCTTCATAATATGGTACAGTGGAAAAGCTCCAACAAACCCTAGTTTGACTCGGGTTCTGTCACCAAATACCTAAACCCTCATTCAAGCTTTCATTTTTTCTTGTCAAAAAAATGCCTGGCCTCTAAGCTATTAAGATATGAGTTCATTATAATAACTGTTGAGTACCAACATAAAACCAGATTCTCACTAAAATATAATATTACATGAAATTTTTGTATTAGTGTATGCCACATCAAATAATAATGTGGGAAGAGGTTTGCATAAAAAGAAAGGTACCTTTTCCAGTCATCCTTATTTCTGCCCTGGGATTGGTCATCTTTTCTACTTAACCTTGCAAGCTTTGAACCTGAAGATCTCATCCATAACAGAAATCCATACTTAATTCATGCCCTCCCTGACTTCTATGCATTTGTGACTTTTATTAGTTCCAAAGTACAGTATAATTTTCAACTCCTTCCAAGGGCAAAGTTCTACCAACTCCATTTCTTTAACTGCTTTTAAGCCTTCACATTCCAACTTCCATTTTATTTATATCACTAACTAAGGGATTACTTTTTCTTTCTGCATTTCTTTCTAATTGCTCTTTCTGATCTTACCAGCAGTCATATTTACTTTGGTCCTACTCTTAATGAAATCTTCAGTTACTTTATTCATCATCACTTATGGAGTTTTCCAAAACTCCCTTCCTCAATATTAAAAGAACCTGGCATGGACAAACCTCTATCTTTGTTCTTTGTTTTCTTCCCTTCCTCCATTCCCTCTCTGACCATTTGCCCTCTCTCATGGGCTTGTGACCTTCAGTTTCTTTTTGTGTTCAGAGATCTATTTCTTATTCTTATTATGTCATCTGCCTAGCATTTCTTTAACTTTCTCAGCCTGAACCTCTGCCCCAACTGTAGGGGCACCTGATTTTCCCAGCCTCAGTCATCTTTCTCTTTTAAGTTAAATAGACAAAATTTATTCTGTAGGGATATCTGCTTTTCTTTAGAGTAGTGATACTAAAAGTCAATAAAACCTTCCTGATGGTTAGTAGATTAGTCCAGAATTTGAGGAGTGATTTATATATTGGTATTAGAATAGATTTCTAACCTACATAAGGGGACAGAAGTGAATGAGATGGGGGAGAGGGAGGAGGAAAGAGAGATTGTGTGTGTGTGTGTGTGTGTGTGTGTGTGTGTGTGTGTGTGTGTGTATTTAGGGGATAAGGGTACCATTTATTGCTGAAAGACATTGGACAAAGCTTTTATAATATCATGTTAGCCCATATACTACACTGAAATGAGAGAGACCACAAGAAAGGCACAGACAAGGAGGGAGGGGACACCTGACCCCCATGTAGAGAGATCACATCTGATTCACCTACTATCTACCTCTGAATTTTTTTTTCTTTTTAACAATGACAATTCAAAGCCAGGGATCTTGAGACCTTGTGCCCCAGCAAAGAGGACTCAGCAAAGTCTAAGAGCCATTACTGTTAAGGGACATCATTTAAGGGTCCTTAATAAAGGATCCAGTGATCGCCTAATTGCAAAATCCAAAGTTGATTTTTTTTAAACCTTCCCTTGACCCAATGATTTCCAGAGTACCATACTCTCTTTACCTCTTTAAGATTTACCTCTTACCTCTTTAACTGCCCCTTCTCATTTTCCTTCGTAATACTATTTTTCTCTTTGTGACTCCTTAAGATGAATATTTCCCATGGTTTTTTTTTTTTATCCCTCAACCCTTTCTTCTCAAGATATTCTTTCCTCAGCATTTTTTTTTCATTTCTACTACTTTACCTATAACCTCCCTGCAAGTGACTCAACTTCCTCACCCCTGACCTCCTTGCTGAAATCTCAGTTTAATTCCCTAACCACCTGCAGGCTAAATGTTCACCAGATTATCCAACTGGTCATTTATACTCAACTTGTCAAAAATCATGTTTATTTTTTCCCAAAAAAAACTTGTTCCTCCTACCATTTTTTTTTTCATTTTGCTACCATTCTCATTTTCTTGATTTAAAATCTTGGTGTTTTCTTTGTCTCTTCCCTCTTCTCCCGACCTTGGATTCATGTAGTTCCAAAATCAGATTAATTCTCCCTCTCCTTTGTGTCTCCTCTCTGTTCCTATTGCCACCCCCCTAGAACCCCAGCTCACTGCTTTGGCATCCTCCCCTGGTCTTCTTGCCTTCATTCTCTCCCTAGTCTGAATCAGTCCAGGCACCATAGTCTCACTTACCTTTCTTTTGCATGGATCCTGGTCATATTGACCCATAGCAAGTGTTTGAAAGAACATCATTTGAAAGAACATTTAGACCACTCTACTTGGCCTCGGGGATAGACCTAGGAATGTGGGCTTTCTCTAAGAAAGGGCTTCACAGGAATTCAGTCTAAGGCATTTGAAAGTGGAATGGGCTGCCTCTTGAAGGAAGTTCCCCCTCACTAAGATATTCAAACAAAGGCTGTCAGGTTCTTATAAAAGGCTAACCATGATTTTCTGGCCCACCATGGTGGTTCTCAAAGTCTTTGTTTCCAGGATTTGTTTAGTCTTTTTCTTTATTAATTTTTAAGATTGATTTTATTATGTTTTTTAGAATTACATGTGTAAATCTTAAAAATTTAAGATTAAAATAAAATGACAGGAAATTTAGGTTAGATCTGAAGTTTATTCTCTAGGATTTACCATAGAACCTATAGGTGGAGGCCATCTATCCAAGATGACCACCCCAACAGAGAAGGGAGTATTTATTCATTAAAAAAAGGATAAGGGAAATCATTTACCTCCTTGGAGATCTGTCTATTTGGGTGTACAATATTAGGTTCCTTATAAAATGCTATCGGGTCTAAATGAGGATAAATTGTTACCTCTTCCTGGATTTAAAGTATTATGAGTGCAGGACTAATCATTCCCATATCAGGAAGACAACATTCCATCTCTTACAACAGAATAAAATCAGACATTTTACAAGGAATATAGGTTTGAAATAATTATTAAATTTTCTTACATGCAAAAATAGCTTTCAGCATTCATCTTTTTGTCAGCTTTTGACCCTTCCCTTCCCACTTCCCATGGCAGTGAGTAAACTGATAGAGTTTGTACATGTACAATTGTATTTAACATATTTCCATATTAAGGACTTGTTTAGTCTTAAAAATTGTTGAAGGCCACCCAAAATTTTGGTTTTTAGAAACAAAAACTAATTTTAAGCATTTATTTGTTTAAAATTATTAATACATATTTATACATGTATTGATTAATGTACACGTAATACATGTACATTAATACATGTAATAACATGCATTGGTATTAATATACATGTACATTAATATATGTAATAATACTCTATGTTAATATTAATAACATTTAATGGAAAAAATCACCGATGGTTTTTAAATATTCATTTATAATAGCACTAAATACATTATATGACATAAATAATGGGTTTTTTATTTTTAAAAAATCTCTTTTCCAAAAAAATTAGTGAGATGACATCATTTTACATATTTTTGTAAATCTCTTTAATGTCTGGCATATTAGAAGATGGCCTGATTTTCATATCAGCTTATGCATTCAATCTGTTGCAATATATTGTTTTGGTTGAAATGTATATCAAGAAAATCCAGCTTCACAGAGATCTGTATTTGGAAAAGGGAGGAGTATTTGAAAAGGCAACCAACATCTTAGTATTTATAACTATGAAATAGTATTGACTCTTACACTCCTTAAAAGGGTCTTGCACAAGGGTAGCCAGAGCGCAATTTGAGAATCGCTGGCCTATTGAATAAATTCCTAATTTCTTCCCGGAGTGTTCTAGGCCTTCTTTCCCTTTTATGGAAAACTGCTGCTGCCTTCTCTGCTTTGGACAGACCCCAATACACATCTGGTCTTAAGGCCTTTGCTCATATTTTCCCTTTACCCAGAATGCCTTTGCCTCCTATTGAGTTTGTACCCATCCTTTAAGGGTCAATTTCTTTCACTTCTTTTCACCCCCTATGTCCCAGCCATCTCCTTAACAATGGCACCAGATGCTATGGGTCCTCCTATCCCTTCTCTTTAAGTCTGGACCATCAATTCTGACATTGGCCCTGAAAAGGATGCCTATCCCATTGTGACCTTATAGACTCTTCCCTGTGAATTACCAAAGCGTGCAGCCATCAATCTCTGAGGTAGGCTGTTTCCTCCTTTTAGAATTTGAGTTCCTTGAGGTAAGGAACTGTGTTTGATTTTCTATTTGTATCCCCAATGTAGCTTGTAATAAACACCTGCTATACTATTTTTCATTTGTTCATTCAGCTCAAATGTCTTCATAGTTTCCAGAGTTTCTCCTAATGTATCCCTTACTCATTGATGACATTGTTGCCTTCTTTCTTATGAATTATTTTGTATCAGTTATTTGTATATATGTATAATATTCCCAACCAAACTTACAAGTTCCTTAAAAAGAAGAATCATCTACATTTGAAATCATCCACCACACCTAGCATCTAACAAACAGTAGATGCTTATTAAGTGATTATTGAATTGGATTGAATTCAGGGGGTTAAAATTTCTGATCCCATCTATAGCAAGTGTATGGTTAATACAAGTTCTACTGACTCCTTTATTATTTTAAATTAAAACCAGTTGCATGATTCTGTTTTGATCTAAAAATAAAATATAACAGCACACTTACCCTAAAACAGTTCTTAACCTGAACTTTAAGGCATATAGAGATCTACATATGTACATACACACACAAATAAATATGTAAATGCATGTAGATGTACACATAGACATAATTACATTTCAAAATAATAAATTTTCATGGTAATCTTATGTGTTTTATGCATTTAAAAATTATCCTGAGAAGGGTTCCATGAAGACTTCCAGAGAAATCTGTGGGAATGAAAGGCTAAGATGCCCTGCCCAGGAAGAATGCAGTTCCTGAAGTTCAGAACCATTTCAACCTCTTCTCCCTCTGCTATCTCCCATTGCCATGTATAAATGACAAAATCCAGGGGATGTTGTGAATCTCCAAGCCATGAAACAGTTTCATTATTTCAGCCACTTAAACATTTGACCATTGAACATAGGTAAGGTCTTCTGACTGTGACTGATGCATCTTGCCCCAGCAGTTTCTCATGTCATCCTTGATCTCTCTTCCCATTTGCAGGTGCTCTTCTTTGGCTTTGGATGGTTGTTCTTCATGCGACAGTTGTTCAAAAACTATGAGGTGAGAAGGGATCCGTTTCCCTGCCAGGATTTGAATCGAAATAGCTTTAGAGTAGAGCACTGAAAATATCGATATTTGTGTAGACATCTCACATTAACACTATGAGTGGTGTTTTATTACTTATCTGTCCATTTTAAATAATATGACCTCAAAGCCAGTGTGGACTGCATGATTCAAATCTCAGAGGATGACTGGATTCAGTTGGTAAGAGAGAAGGAGTATAAGTTGTGTGATGCTCAGAAGTCAAAATATGACACGAGAAAATTTTTAATGTAATCTAGCCTTGTAAATACAGTTTTTCATTTACTGACTTGACCTCCCAGTTAATTACCATGCCACCTGGCTGCTCTCAGAGTTGTACACTGTAGCAGATCTTCTTTTGTTTTTGTTTGTTTATTTGGGGTTTTTTTGTTGGTTTTGCTGGGCATTGGGTTGAGTGATTTGCCCAAGGTCACACAACTAGGTAATTATTAAGTGTCTAAGATTTGAACTCAGGTCCTCTTGACTATAGAGCCGGTGCTCACTGTACCACCTAGCTACTCCCAGACATTCTTTTTTTTTTAAGGTTTTTGCAAGGCAAATGGGTTAAGTGGCTTGCCCAAGGCCACACAGCTAGGTAATTATTAAGTGTCTGAGACCGGATTTGAACCCAGGTGCTCCTGACACCAGGGCCAGTGCTTTATCCACTACTCCACCTAGCCGCCCCTGCCCCCAGACATTCTTAACCATTTTATGGAAACCCTTGGTAGTCTGGTGAAGCCTCTTCTTAGAATAACATTTTTCATTTTATAAATATAAAATACATATGGCTACAAAGGAAAAAAATTCTATTGAAATAAAGTTATCAAAATTTTTTTTAAAATAGGTTCATAGTCGCCAGGTTATATCCCTCTGTTGTTTGTTTTGCTTTTAGTCTAGTTCTGGCCTAGTAACTTGAGTTCAGGTTTGAACATGTTGAGATGATCTCTTCTCCATTGGTTTCTTTTCTTTTAGCAATGTGCACCACATATTACCTGATTTCTTTCCTGGCTATGTTCAAAAAAATTCAATTACCTTGTGATACTAGAATAAAAATTCCTTTGTCTTTCAAATACACCCAAACTCCTGTGGAAAGTATTGTAACTCACCCATTGTCTCCCCAACCTCAGGGTGGATAAGAAGCACCTTCACATATTAACCAAGATACCCTTTTTGCTTGCCTGTGTCCAAATTGTGGATTTCCTGATATTATATTTCCAAAATTTCTAATAGCTTCATGATTTGTGCTTTAAATTCTCCATCCACAAGAAGTCAGTTACATAGTCACCTGCTCTATAAATGTAATGTAAATTAAATTAAGTAATAATAATCAGATACTTTATATAGATTAAATAGCAATCACAGGTTTTCAGATAAGACTTTCTTGCCTACTCCTTTTTGTTTTTTCTGACTCATAGTAAGATGTGAATGCCCTCTTATTCCAGAACTGGAAGGCTTCCAGTGCATAAGGGCTGGGTAGACCTTTCCAATGACCATTCTTTAGCTGGAACTGAACAATAGTTTCTTACTGTCTCTGGCAGGTACGCCAGTATGTTGTTCAAGTAATCTTCTCTGTGACCTTTGCCTTCTCCTGTACCATGTTTGAGCTCATCATCTTCGAAATCTTAGGAGTGCTCAATAGCAGGTGAGTTTTATGCAACAGTAAGCCTTATTCATGGAGAGTCCAGTATTATATCCTTTCTACAGAATAGTTACCCAGATTTTTATCATGAAAAAGTATCTTTCAGAAAGATCATCTCTGTTTCCCTCATGGAGCAATTAGGACAATAATAAAATGCATCTCAAATGTCCCTGTATTAAAAGGTTAAAAATGTAAAAGCATTTAAAATCTTTATGAATTAGATGATTGATTATCTTTTCATGAAACTCCAGTAATAAAAAAGTTAGGGTCAACTATTACCTTTAATTTAGAAAAAAAACTGATATCTTATTGTCTGATCTTGCTATCTCTTATACTTTATGTTTCTTCCTTAAGGATATCATTTCTCTGTCATCCCATTCAATTTAGATCAATATATACCATGGAAACAATGTAAAGACTGGCAAATTGCCTTCTGTGGGGGGGGTAAGATTGGGGGGGAAATTGTAAAACTCAAAATAAATAAAATTTCTATAATTCAAAAAAAAGTTAAAGTCATCTGATCCACCAAGAGTTCTGTAGCAGGTTTACTTTTAATATTTAAAATTGTAGCAGTATAGCCAAAGCAATAGCATCCCAAACAACTAATTGATGTTCTAGGAGCATTGAGTGATAAAGAATACATGATTGTTATTAACCAACATACCTCCCAATAAAGCTGTTTCCTGGATGTCTGCTGACTATTGTTCAGACAGAGGTGGGAGGCAGTGAATTGTGGGGAGAATTTAGACTAAAATGTGCATGCCTCCCTGTAACCATTTCTAAATTTTATTTCAGTTCCCGTTATTTTCACTGGAAATTGAATCTGTGTGTGATTCTGCTGATCCTTGTTTTTATGGTGCCTTTCTACATCGGTTATTTTATCGTGAGCAACATCCGACTCCGTGAGTGTTTGAGCCCCCAAAGTGTGGATTGGGACAAGCATGTTGGGGACTGAGATCATCTGGGAACTGCAGCTTTCCTCCTTACCTTCAGTAACCACTTCCCTCCCCCTCTCTTTCTTTTGCAGGATGGGGGAGTAAGGGAGGGTGCCTGGTACGGCAGCTTACACGTAGTAGGTGCTCATTAAATAGGGAAATGAATGAATTTAAGTGTATTATCACATAGTTCCACCTTCCAGTATTATTTCTCTCCCTAAGCATAATTTTATCCTTTGTTTCAACCAAGTTTCCCTTGTCCTTTTTTTCCTATATACCCTCAAATATTGGTAAGGAGTCTTCCATGAAAAAGTAGCTTGTCCTGTTTGGCAAACTTATTTGGATGGAAGGGGAAGATGTCATTGGTTTGTTCTGGGTTTCTAAGTAGAGCAACTTCCTATCTTGTGTGTATCTTTCTCCCATCTCCCACCCCAATCCCAACCCACTTCCTTTATTTTAGTGCATAGACAACGACTGTTTTTTTCCTGTGCCCTGTGGCTGACCTTCATGTACTTCTTCTGGAAATTAGGAGATCCATTTCCAATACTCAGCCCAAAACATGGTAAGTGATTTTGTTTTGGTTTTGTTTTAGATTTGTTTTTTTACCCCAGAGAAATGCAGTTTAGCTAACATGTTCCTCCTTTTGCATCCTAGCACTGAACTCAATTGAGACCTCCTTTTTTTTAAAACTAATTTAACACCTTGCCCCCTAGATGACATAAAAATACTGATTCCAGGACTGAACTATTATATGTTACCCTAGAAATTAAAATATTATCTCAGTGGACGAGTCTTTGTTGAGAAAGGTAAAGGTAAGTGATTTTTTTAATCACTGCTTATTCTCTGATGTCAACTTCATTTTATAAAAACTGTCATTAAACAGTATTTAATTTGAACCAATTAAACTTAATTTGTAATTATTCATATTTAATTTTTTTTCCTTTTTTAATTAAAAGTTTTAATGCTATTTTCTGTTTTTAGGTTTCTAACATTTACAGATTTCTAAATGAGATTTCTCTTGTAAAGTAAAAGTAACTTTATCCAAGAATGTACACAGTATTTCACATCAGTAGCACTCCCCCCCATCAGTCTTTAAAAAAAATTAACAGAAACCTAATTTCTTTCCTTCTTATCCTCCACTCCTTGAAAAACAGAAAAACAAATTTCTTGTTACAAATATGCATAATCAAACAAAACAAATTCTCTCAGTGGCTTGAATACAAATATATGCATCTCATTCTACATCCTAAGTCCATTACTGTTCTCTAAAGGATTGAATATTTCAACCTATGACATATCATAACAGTTTTTTAGTTATTCCGTATACATCTCAGGATTATTTAGCCCATTAGTTCCCATTCATTTTTCCTTTTATGTGGTCATATGATATATTCTGTATTTTTTAGTTTGGTTTTGTTTTTCACATTTTAAAAAAATCTTTGCCTATTTCTATATATTTCTCATACTTGTTATTCTTTTATTTAACCAGTCCCTTAATATTTAATATTGAAGTTGCTTTCAATTTTTGCAATTACTAATAATTCTGCAATGAAAATATTTAATAGATAGTCCTTTTTTTTGTTTTTGATAATACTTTTAGGGTATATTCCCAACAATGGAATTGAGTCAAAGGGTATGATTGATTTTGTAACTTTTACTGCATGCTGCAAGATTGCTGTTCAAAAAGATTCCATTATGCAATCCTTTCTGTAATGAATGAATGTATCTGTCTCCCCACAACCCTGCCAGCAATGAGTTTTGTTGCTTTTAATTATTTTTGCCAATTTGATGAGTGGTACTTCAGTCTGTGAGTTTGCATCTTTTCTATTAGTAAAATTGATCACTTTTAATTGATTACTAACAGTTTGTGTTTCCTCTTTTGAAAATAGCCTTTCCTTATCTTTTTACCATTTATCCAAATACAAAAATGAATCCTGGACAAAACCTTGAATCAAGAACTGTGTGTGTATGTTTGTGAGTGTGCGTATGTTTGTGTTATTTGTATGTGAGGATACTGAAGAATATGAATCAGCCAATAGGGCTGTCTTCTAGAGTTATTTAAGATAAAAAATGAAGATACTAGAATTATGTTTGATTAAATCACATAATAGAGTCAAGTAAAATATATATATGCAAATATATAGATATATATGTGTATATATATATATGTGTGTGTGTATAAGCATATATATGGAAAGATATCCTAACACTCTATTATTAGAACACTGGATGATCCAAAAATTATTTGGCTTAGGAGAATAAATATTGGATATGATAGTTTCCTACAATAGATTTATTTTATAAATTTAAAAAAAAAAATTTCTACTAAGATTTTAAAAAATTAATTGGTATTCCCAGACTACCAGTTGATATTGATAAGCAATAACCTTGAAGCTCATTGAACAGAGAAACCAGACTGAGATTAAAAATTGGCTGTGACATACCTTACACACAAATAATTGAGAGTTGGCATTCTGAATTCACTGTGGTGTAATAGAAAGAACCCTGATCCTAGAGTTCAGAGAAGCCTGAGTTTGGATCCTGCCTCTGACATTTATCCACTTTGTAATCTTGGGCAAGTTACATAATCAGCCTCAGTTTCCTTATCTGTAAAAATGAGAGTAGTGCCTTTACGGCCTACCTTACAAGGTTATTATGAGAATCAAAACAGATCAACAACTTAAAGTGCTTTTTAGATCTTCCTGGGCTACATAATTTTAGCCCTGTAATTAAGAGTCCTAGGGGAATTTTTCCATTTACAGGGAAGGAGAAGTCAGTTTTTATGTCACTAATATGATTTCATTTTTTTCAGGGATCTTATCCATCGAACAACTCATCAGTCGGGTAGGTGTGATTGGGGTCACCCTCATGGCACTGCTCTCTGGATTTGGGGCTGTCAACTGCCCATACACCTACATGTCCTATTTCCTCAGGTAACTCAGTTTTTGTTCTTTTTCACCCTTTTCTGCCACTTTCAGGAGTTCACACATCCTCCACACAACTGTCTACCTTCATACCACCATCATCAGAATGTAAACATTCGGTCTCCAATCCTTCTTTTCATTCATATTGACTTGTCCATGAAACTATTCTACCTTTTTCAAAAGGGAAAATAGCTTGTAATAGGGCATGAATTTCAAAAACAAAACATAGTTCAATTCCACAAATATTTATTAGGCATTTCCTGCTATATGTTATTTCAGTTATCAGGAGGGATTCAAAGCTGACTCAGGACAGAGACCTTGTTTTTAAGGGGCTCACCATAAAAAACATGCACAGAGACATTTATTAATCACCTGCTTTGGGTCAGGCCTTGTTCCAAAGACTGGGGAGACAAAGATATTTGTCCTTCATTCTCAAAAAAGGCCATACTGTTAGGAGAAGTGCTGCCATGACAAGCATATAAATTGGATTTGAGTGAGGGAAAGGCTGTGCTAAGTCACCAGCCTCACTTTCTCCTCCAGAGCCATTTGAGTCCAGTGGCTAGATATGAATCAGGATGACTAAAGATGACTCTGAATGTGAGGCAAGTCAAGTTTAAGTGACTTTCCCAGGGTCACACAGCTAGTAAGTGGTAAGTGTCTGAGGCTGAATTTGAACTCCTGTCCTTCTAATTCCAAGTCCAGTGTTCCATCCACCATGCCACCTAGCTGCCCCAGGGAAACAAAGGAAGACAAAAGCAAAAGGAAGAAGTCTCTCCCCTTAAGGAGCTCCCAGTTTAAATGGGAGATAGCATGCACAAAACTGTGTATGTTTGTTGCAAACACACAAACAAACAAGGTATTAAAAAAAAAAAGCAAGAGAGACCTATAGCAACCTCTACATCACAAACAAGAATCCATTTCTGTAACATTAGTGGCCTGTGAGCAGCCAGCTTCCAATGGCAGGGAGTTCACTGTCTCCTAGGGCAGGGAGGAAGATCCAACCTCTCCAGGGGCAGGCCACTCAACATTGGGGTAGTTCTCATTCCTAGGACATTTGTGGAGCTGAAATCTTCATTTTCCTGCCTGCTGCTCCTGCTGCTTTTTTCAAGGATCAGTCAGAACCAATCTCATCCCACTTCCATAGGACAGTCCTTCAAATACTTGGAGGATTTAGTGATATCTCCTCTAAATTTTTTCAAGACTAAAATGCTCCTGAGCTTCATCAGTAAGTTATGTGACCTGACCTTGGAGCTCTTCACTGTCCTGGATGCCCTTATCTAGATGTTCTCCTGCTTATTGGCATCTTTACTAAAATGTGTTGTTCATAACTAAACACAACACTCCAGCTGTAGCTAGATTAGGACAGAGTAGAGGGGTTACCACCTCCTGCATTCTCAGTTCCTACCTTTGTGAATGCAGGCTGAGCTTGCATTAACTTTTTTGGCTAGGTATCACATTATTGACTAATAAGAAGCCTCAAGTCCACTGAAATCCACAGATCATTGTCCAGGGAACTGCTTTTTAGCCATATTTCTTCCTTGTTCTACTTGGGAAGTTGATTTTTTGAACTTGGCTTTAAAATTTTCCATTCATCCATATTAAATTTCATTGTATTAAATTGAACCAAGTATTCCAGCCTCTCCTTATAGTATTCTGATTTTCATCCAGTGTATTAGCTGTCCCTCTTGCCTTTGTCTTATTTGCAGATTCAATAAACATGCCATTTAGGCATTTCTCTGAGTCAGGCATAAACATGTTCTATTAACACAGGAACAAGAAAGATTCCTGGATCACTCCCCTGGAGGCTCCAAGATACTACCAAACCATTAATGACTTCTCTTTGGGACGAGCTATTCTGAACTCATCTAACTTAGAGGATCTTAACTTGAGACCCAAACACTCCCATGGATAGAATTTAGGGAGTCAGTGAACTTGGAAGGAAAAAAAAATTACCTCTTCATTTTCTAATCTCTGGCTGAAATTATTATTTCTTTCAGTTATGATGTACTGCTATATGCCTCACACTTTTCCATCTTGTCCAGAAGAATAGTAAGGAAAGACCCTGTCAATCTAAGATCTGGTTAAGTTATAAACAGTATTCCTCTAATTTACAAAAAAGGAGATATGACACATGTCCCTCAAGACCAGGCCCGAAGTCAGCCTTTCTCATTTCCCAGTCTAAAGGTTCTTTTTTTTACAAGGCAGTGGG
This sequence comes from Macrotis lagotis, assembly GCF_037893015.1. Taxonomy (NCBI): domain Eukaryota; kingdom Metazoa; phylum Chordata; class Mammalia; order Peramelemorphia; family Peramelidae; genus Macrotis; species Macrotis lagotis. The sequence continues at coordinate 227,284,861 of NC_133662.1, forward strand.
GTTACATAGCTTGCCCAAGGCCACACGGCTAGGTAATTAGTAAGCGTCTGAGACTGGATTTGAACCCAGGTACTCCTGACTCCAGGGTCAGTGCTTTATCCACTGTACCACCTAGCCGCCCCTAAAGGTTCCTTTTAGAAGACTTAGTCAGAGATAACAGAAGGACCTCAAGATATTGATAGTTCTGCTCTTCTTCCTCCCATATTAATCTCCTACAAGCAGTGAACTTTTGATCATCATTTTGCCTACCAGTATGACAGAGCCTTATTAGTCACCCCTTGCATTCTTCATTGGGCTCCTGAAGCCATATTTTGGAGAACCAGTCCATTCATTCTAAGACAGGAGACTTGAGTGTAAAGGAAGCCTAAGATGGAACTATACAGTCATTTAAGCAAGATCTGGAGCTAGGACTCAGATCATGAACTTCTTATTGCAAAAAAATTTAGGGGAAGCCCTCAAACCGTTTAGGTATGACCTAAATAATGTGTCTTATGAATGTGAAATAGAAGTGAAGAATAGATTTAAGGGATTAGGTCTGGCGGAGTACCTAAAGAACAAACGTCAGAGGGTCACGGTATTATATGAGAGGCAGCAACAAAAAAAAAAAAAAAAAATCCCAAAGAAAAAGAGCAAGGGAGCAAAATGGTTGTCTGATGAGGTTTTACAAATATATGAGGAAAGAAGGAAAGCAAAAGGAGAAAGAGAAAGATAGACCAACTGAATGTAGATTTCCAGAGATAAGCAAGGAGAGAGAAGGTTTTCTTAAATGAACAATGCAAAGAAATAGAAGGAAACAATAGAATGGGAAAAACCAGAGATATCAAGGGAATATTTCCATTAAAAAATGAGCATAGGAAAGAAGGGCCTGACATGCTAGGTCCATGGGATCACAAAGCATCAGATATGAAGATAAAAAATAAGTGAGTTTGCTGTTTGAGGAATTAAGGGAAGGGAATAAAAGACATGACTGAAGTCTTAACATTGGCAAGAAGGACTAAATCAGACTGAGATCAGAAGGAAGGAAAATGGGATGGAATGAAGAGAATTTTAGAGGAAAGGAATAAAGTAGGGGGAAAAAAACATGGTTAACCTCCATCTCTTCAGTCAGGTGGCAGGATCGCCTTCAGAGAGAGAGAAGGTGGCACTGGAGTTAAAGATTCGATTAGAATGGAACTTTGTAAGAGCCCCTATGGTGAATGTCATAAGAGTCAGTGAAGTAACTAAAGAATACCTTGGGAGTGTCCAGTTGAGCTGGAAGGCAAACATTTATAGTAATCCCTTTCAGAAGGACTGAATGACTTAGTAGTACAGAGAGTTGAAAAGAAGAAAGTGTCCAAGAGTGTCAGGGGGAAACCACATGAACTAATCCTAACCCCTACCCATACACCAGGATATGTACCACACAGGTGGTACAATAAGAAACATTGTTAAGTTAAGGAGATGACTTGGCAAATGACCTTTCTATCACTGGACGAAGGCTAAGGAAAAATGTACAAGAGATGAGGCACTAAGAGCCCTTCACTCTTCACTGTTCTTTCATCAGCATCCCAAGAAATGAAAGCACAACTTATCTATTTAATGTAACTTTTTTCAGGTCCATGAGGAAAAGGCATGGGTTTGAATTAATTAATTGTACTGGTGATGATGGATGACTTGAATTACACCTGATAGTGATGATACCCTCCTCCTTATGAGCTTAATACAGTGCTAACAATACACAAATATATTTTATTGCAGAAATGTGACAGACACAGATATTCTAGCCCTGGAACGCCGACTGCTTCAAACCATGGACATGATCATCAGCAAGAAGAAAAGGTCAGATTCTTGAACATTCTCAATGATTTTCCTTTAGGGTTTTCTAACAAGATGGTATTGACTAGAGCTACTATCAGCTGGAAACTTTCATCTTATCCATTTCTGAGAGGTATCTTTCATATCTAACCCAGCATGAAAATATTTTGAAAAAAATGCCATCACTGGTTTAAAGATTTTTCTTTAGAAGAATAGCGATTCCATTTATTTTCATCCTCCATTGGATGAGTAAAAGTGGGAGGATAATTTATCAATGCTATTTTCTTTTTTCTTTTTCTCCATATGCCTTAAAAAAATCCTTTAAACATTCTAATGCTTATTAATGGGATAATTAATATCAAAGCTCTTTGAAAAATATACATTTCAGGCAAAATATACAATAATTATGGTGATCAAACCTCCTTCACTAAATTCCTATTATAGTACTTCATTTTGGTGTGGAGATGACCTTAATTTCTTAAACATCTATTCCAGTGAACCTACAATCCTACGAGGTCTTTGCAAACTGGAAGGGTCCTGTCATGGACTATATGTCTTTTTGGCAAGAAATAGCCTAGTGTATTTGATAACTATTTGCATATTATTGGCTTCCTTTGTAATCCCATTTATTTTAGTTTATATATTAAAATCATTTTTCTGAGAATAAGCTTCCTAGACTGCCCAGATGATCTATAACACAAAAAACTGAAGAACCCCTGCTTTGAGGGGTTGTATTAATGGAGTGTCCCACATTAACCAAATAACAGCTTGAAATATGAAAGTATCATGGCTAAAATCACCAAGACTTAACTAGGAAGATTGCTTAGTAATTATACAAATTGAAATAAATTTATCCTGTTTTCTATGCACTATAATTTGTTTTTTAAAATCTAAAATGTTTGGCCTTCACTAAAGCCATTAATATTTACATATAATTAGGGGTATGCTGGTCTTTAACAGCTGACTTTCCAAGAAGAAAAATAGAACATGATACTTTTTAAGTTTAATCTACATTATTAACATTTTTTTCATCAGTTTCTTAAGTTTTGACAACAAATCAATAAATATAGTACTGATTCATAGTGTTTGCCAATTTCTGAAATGTAAAATGCTCACACTCAAAATTTAATCATTAACTCTTGCAAATTGTTCCCAGTTGACTCTAGCAAGGACCTAAATTTTTAAATGTTAATGAAAGAGGTTCCATACAGTGTTAGATAGCATGCGGGCTTTGGAATTGTGAAGACCTAAGTTCAGATCCATTTTCAGAATTTACTAAATTATATGCCCTAATTAGGCTTTTATTAAGCACCTACTATGTGCTAGCTCCTGAGATACAAAGACAAAACATTGATAATTTAACAATGTATATTATCTCAAAAGAAACGGTATGTATATGTATAACTATATACAAAATACATGCAACTAATTTTGTGTTAAGAAGGAAGGCCCTAGAAGCTGGGATCCAGGAAAGGTTTCACGTAAAAAAGTAATTCTTAAGTTGAGCTTTGAAAAAAGTGAGGATTTTAAGAGGGAAGAGAGGAAGCTGTCCGTTCTGACATGGATGACAGTTGAATCAATAACCACTGAGTAAGTGCTTACTTTTGACTCATATCAGTAGGACATATTTGTAAATTTTTGTAATTTCATCACCAGCAGTGATAGTGGATTTGGGCTGAACCTAGTTATCTCTATAACCCACCACATTCATAGCTGGCCAGGATTCAGAGGGAGGCTCTCTTCTCTGTGAAATACCTTAGCCTATTATTACAAGATCAGCTCAACCTCTGAACACAGGCTTTTTAAAAAAGACTTGCTCTTTAGAGGCAAATATGCACCATTTTTTTCAAAGTGATGAAATTTTGTTTATTAGAGCCTGGAAAACTATTTTGTTCAGAACAGAGCAGGAGATGAAAAGCATCATCAGGTTTACCAGCAGAGGGCGTCAAGTGGAAAAACATGTCTTCTCCTTTGGAATGCTGCTTAAAAGAGGAGACTTAGAGGAGTCCGGAAGCCTTGTTTTACTGAAAACGATGATTCAATTCATATGCATGCAGGATCCATAACCAAAGTCCTTCTGTTGCTGTCTCATCAGAGAGACTGATATGACATATTATTTTGGTTATTTGTTCTGTTGTTTTGAGCATGAAAAGCCTTTGTTCTGCTCTGTGGTGAAATGGGTTCAAATATAATCTCCACAGACAAAGCAAATATATATAACCTTAAAAACTCCTATTTCAAAAATGTATCATTAATCCAATATTGAAATTACAGTCATCAGAAAAGCCCAAATGAAACTGTCCTAGATTGATGTTCTTTTCCTCAGATACTATTTTCTATAATTTTTTTTTTAGGATTTTGCAAGGCAAATGGTATTAAGTGGCTTGCCCAAGGCCACACAGCTAGGTAATTATTAAGTGTCTGAGCCCAGATTTGAACCCAGGTACTCCTGACTCCAGGGCTGGTGCTTTATCCATTGCACCACCTAGCCACCCCTTTCTATATCATTTTTAGTCTAAAAACCTAGATTAATATGATAAATTCAAGCAGTGCAAATATCTTCCTAAAAATAAATTTTTTCAACACTGCAAAAACTATATATAAAGCAATATACTTTAAAAGCTAAGAATTTGTATTACCCTAAAGCTTCTTCTTTTTGCCTCACATATATCAGAGGAAGAAATAGAACCATTTATGTGTGACTCAGGCAGAGTTACTATCACTGATAAGCTTTGTCCTTTTGAATATCTTTACCGTAGTCATTAAGTCACTACAGGTTGCTACTGGACATTTCAGACTCTCTTTTTTTTAAATTGTGTAGGGAATCAGGGAAGAGAGGTTCATTTGTAAAATTTTGGGCCAGACTACAGGTTTTGTCAACTAAAGTGTATATCCATTATCCTCAGAGAATTTTCTGGCTAAAACTTTGCTTAAATGAAACTATTTCTACATGTTCTTTGAGGTGCTGTCATTTTTGCCAAATTATGACTTTAGTGTTCTACTCATAATTGAAAGCTCCTTGCCAGAGGTGAGTGACTAATGTTGTCCCAGTTATAAGAGGAACTGCACTATTAAGAACCAATATTCTCAACTTCTGTAAAATCTCATATTGCTAGCGTCTTTAATTTTTTTTCCCCTTATCCAATCCTATGGAGTTGGATGTAACTCTCCTAAATCAGTTCCTTTTTTTCCCTCAGCTTCATCTACCTCATAAATAGCATAATACCTTTGTAAGTCAATAGAAAATTGTACACCAAAAGGAAAGGGAACAGTTTGGGTTGGAATTATGCAGCTTATCCCCATTGTGAACAGTTCATTCAGCTGAACCTGGTAGCAGCCCTCATAGACATCCCTGCACCATTTGGAAGCCAGGCAGTGGTGTGAGCACTTTGCAGTCATTGAGATGAAAGAAAATAGGCATGCATTTCTGTATCTTTTCCCTTTTTATCTCCTATTCTGTTATCCCAGCACCATAAGTAAGGGGTAAGGACTCCTTCCTTCTACTCAGGCCTCCTCACATACCTGTTCTAAAAAGCAGAAAGGCAGATAGCTACTTCACTCAGACCTGGAGTCTGCTTAAGACTTGCCTCTTCCTATGTAATTTCAGTTTCTTAAGGTACCAAAACCTACAATAAAAGTGGATGAGGCAGTCCAAATCTTGGGACTCTGGCCAATTGATCTAAATCCTCTTTCACTCACATACTTTCTTTCACAGTCACTCAGCATCACTAAGATGCTAACCTTGGACTTAACTGAATTAATAAAACAGTTGAGAAGAGGAAGTACATGCATTAACATGGCTGACAATTTCTGGCATCCTTTATTGTGCTAATATCACAAATAGTGTCCAAGAATCATTTGGCCTAAAGAAATTGTATTGGAGTTATAACATTAGTATTGATCCTGCCACATTCTCCACTGCTGTCTCCTTATTCCTGCCCCTTGTTTCTCAGATCAAAGTAATCAGAATTTCCTTTATAAAGATTCCAATGAAAATCTACCCAAAAGACAGCAGAAGGGAAATGCCATATATCCATTTCCATGGTCCTACCTTCCCAATTTTCAGAGGCTTGTTCTAATTTCTTTTAAACCTGTAAGCAGATGGCACAGTATGAATTTTCATGCTTGATGTGATTTTTGTTTGTCTAATACTATGATACTAAGCCATCAGCAAAAAATTTGAATCTGGTTGTATCTTTTCCTGAACTGACTCAAAGCTACTTTTGCTTTAGAAAGGGCAAAAAAAGAAACTGCATAGTCTGCTATGTAGGATCCTGGGTTTGGGTACAGGTATGTCTTGCTTCTTTTCTAGGACTTTGAATTCTCTTTCCTTCCAGGATAGCCATGGCCCGGAGAAACCTGTTTCAAAAAGGAGGGGTGAACAACAAACCATCAGGCTTCTGGGGAATGATTAAGAGTGTTACCACTTCAGCCCCAGGAAGCGAGAGTATCCTTTGTCTCTGTATGAGTCTCATCCTCAGCCCCAGATGAAGAGCAGACCTGAAGAGAGGAATAGGGAGTCAACGAGTCAGCCTGTGACTGACCTGAACATTTGCCATTCTACATGGTGACCTAAGCTCTTCCACATATTCCTCTTGAAACACATTGCCCTATATTGTGGGAAAAGAGTTGGACATAGAGTCAGAAGGCTGGGTCAAGTGTTAACTCTGACATTTATAAACTGGACAAGTCCCCCTGCAGTCATTGCTCCAGACACACATCTTTGAGACTATTAAGTTGTAGAGAAGGTGTTGAACTACGGTGATACAGTGAACTACACTGATCCAGGAAAGCCCTATACCACTGAAATCCCACGTCTGGTCCCTAAGTCAATTCCTATTTCTACCTTTCACATGTACAGCTCTACCTGTTGTGAGCCATACAGATTCATTGAAAGGGAAAGGGGAAGGTAGCTCTGTGGGTCATTTACAAAACCAAATAACAGTGGGACAAAATGCAGCAAGGTGAGGAAGATTGAGCGAGTTTAGAAACAGATATGTTTTGGAAGGAGTTAGACTTCTCTCCTTAGACATGTCATCTTCCAAAATCTGGAGTAGCCAAAACTGTAATGGTTTAAACAGTTTCCATAAAAAGAATAAGAATCCCTACCAAAAGAGTAATCAGGTAAACATTTATGTTCTATCCAGAATTAATAAATGTAGAATGCACATAAAGCTGTCTACATGGTGAGCACCTGAAGATGAGGAAGAAACAGAGAGGTAGTGTTTATGAAAATATTTCTTTTCTTGGGAAGCATTATAAGCCTTATTTAGGGGGCAGCTAAATGGCACAGTAGATAGAGCACCGACCCTGGAGTCAGAAGTACCTGAGTTCAAGTCCGGCCTCAGACACTTAATAATTGCCTAGCTATGTGAACTTGGGCAAGTCACTTAACCCCATTGCCTTAAATAAATTTTAAAAAGCCTTATTTGGAAGTTGGTAAAACTACTGTGCTCTGAAGAGCAACTTTTACCTACACTTTGAGGAGCCCATGCTCCATTTGGAACTTTAGTATTAGATATCTGTGAGCCAAAAGAAAAATGGCAAAGCCCCTGGCAGCTAAGCTGGTCTGAGGGCCTAGAAGGCAGACATTGCTGTTTCTTGAAACTTGAGTAGAATATAAACCTTGACTCTTTATGCTCCAGATCTTACTCTCATTCAGCAGGAAGTGGATGCTTTGGAAGAACTAAGTAGACAACTCTTTCTGGAAACAGTTGATCTATATGCTACAAAGGTACAGAGTGGAACATGACTAGATTGTCTCCATCCATGGGGGCCAAGGGGTGGAAGAAGGACTAAGCCACCCCCTTGGGCTTGTATGATCTAGCAACTTAAGAGAGAGCTCCTTAGGATAATACAACATGAAAATATGGGACGTTTGAGAGTGAGGGGCCATGAGGTGGCTGCACCCCTCTGACAAGCCAGAGCTCTCCATCCCCTGATGCTGCAGTAGCATTGTTCAGCCTGGAGCATCACAGTTATCCCTCTATCCTCACTGGTGGGCCCCCACGAGGTTATCTGACTGAAGGAAGCAGGCAGCTCTATCTCCATTTAACCTGATCTATCCAGAATAGGTGTGGCCTGCTCTCTCTTCCTAAATTTGGAGGAAAAAAAAAACAAATCAGCCAGTGTAGTTGAACGAATATTTGATTTGGAATCAAAAGAAACTGAGTTTGAATCCAAGCTTTATAACTTTCTCTCTGACCAGAGTCAAGAAAATTCACCTCCTTGAACTTCAATTTGCATTTCAGTAAAATGAGGCAGTCAGACTGAAAAGAATTCTCCAGATCCTTTCTAGTCTAAATTCCTTTAACTACCACCATTATTAAGCCAGGAGCTCTGTGATTTAAATAAGCAAAGTTCAGGAAGTTGGAGGGGAAAGTCTAATTGAACTTTTTCTTAGGAAAACAATACCATGTGTGAAAGTTCTTATGTCCTAGAACTTGAATCCATGTAATTTTTGGATTTATCTGGCTCTCCTGGACATGGCCCACAGAGGAAAAAAATGTTTTAGTGGAGATGGATTTTGATTTCATGTGAATCTAACATGTTACATCTTTCTTTGTTTTTTATCCCCTCAGGAGAGAATAGAATATTCTAAAACTTTCAAGGGAAAATACTTTAATTTTCTAGGATATTTTTTCTCTATTTACTGTGTTTGGAAAATCTTCATGGTAAGTGTCCTATTCATTATGTTGGGGTTCTTGCATAGATAATGAGAGAAATAGGTTGGTTTAATCAATACCTTTAATATAAATGCTTATTAAAAATATTGCCATGGGGCGGCTAGGTGGCGTAGTGGATAAAGCACCAGCCTTGGAGTCAGGAGGACTTGGGTTCAAATCCAGTCTCAGACACTTAATAATTACCTAGCTGTGTGGCCTTGGGCAAGCCACTTAACCCCATTTGCCTTGCAAAAAAAAAACCTAAAAAAAAAATATATTGCCAGATCCAGGTCAGACCTTGTTACTTTTTCTAATTTCTATCCTTTTCATTTTTGTTTATCTTCATAAAAATAAAGCACTGAAATATGAAGCATGTTAGAGGAATACAACTTATTAATGATTTCAAACTGCTTTCCATCCAATATAAAGCTTGAGTTTAAATCAGGCAATATACTTGACTTCTGAAGGCTATTTGAAAGACCAGCCACCTATTGGGGGGGGGGGGTTGTTTAATCATTTTTATCTTTAAAATTAATTAATTAAACCATTTATCTTTAAAATTAATGACAAAATAGTTAAAAATAAAAATCTTTAGTTTATCTCTTATATTTTCTGATTCGCTGATATAATTTCTTTGTTTTTGTTGTGTATCATTCCCTGTAGTATCATTTCTTTTTTATTTTAATTTATTTTTCCCCAGTTACATGTAAAAACAGTTTTTAATGTTCCTTTTTAAAACTTTGTGTTCCAAATTCTCTCCCTTTCTTCCCCCTAACCATCCCTCTCCCCTCTGCCCCCCTTCTTGAGAAAGCAAGCAGTTTAATAATAGATGTGTAATCATGCATAACATTTCTTTAATAGTAATGTTATGAAAGAAAACCGACACCCCCCAAAAAAAAAAAAATCTCAAAAAAATATCAGTTTCTTTCTCTGGAGATCTATAACATTCTTGGTCATAAGTCTTTCCCAGCTGTCTTGAGTCATTGTATTACTGAAAGCTAAGTCATTCACAGCTGATCTTTCTACAGTATTGCTGTTAGCACCCAGCACATTTCACTTCGTAGCAGCTCATGGAAGTCTTTCTTACTCATCATTTCTTATAGCAGACTAGCATTCCATCATAATCATACATCACAATTTGTTCAGCCATTCCCCAACTGATGGGCAGCCCAAGTTTCCAATTCCTTGTCATCAGAAAAGAGCTACCACAAATATCCTTGTACATCTAGGTCCTTTTCCTTTTGGTTTTTCATCTCTTTTAGGATATAGACCTAGTAGTGGCACTGCTGGGTCAAGGGGCATGCATGATTTTATAGCCCTTTGGGCATAGTTCCAAATTATTCTACAGAATGGTTGAATCAATTCACAGCTCCACCAATATGCATTAATATCTTGTTTTTCCCATATCCCACCAACATTTTCCTTTTCTGTCCTATTAGCCAATCTATTTGGATATTATTTTAATTTATATTTCTCCATTCAGTAGTGAGTTAGAACATTTTATATGGCTACAGGTAGCATTGATAACCTTATCTGAACACTTCATATTCTTTGATCATTCAATAATTGTATAATGGCTCTTATTTTTATATAAGGTATCAATTCTAATGAATTTGTTTTCTCTCTCCTGGTTGCCTTGTCATCTTATTGTTACTTATGGTCATCAATGGTTTTCTAAGTAAATACAGTAAAAGCCAATTGGCTGCATGATTTGATTTTTCTCAATAGAACTATATATGGACTGAGGGATAATTTATTTGTCAATGATATAATTTATTTGACTATGCCAGTTGTTATCAAATCTTTTTCATTTTGCACCATATATGAACACAGTTCCTGGGATGTCTTGGTTTCGTTATAATTCATGAATGTTCTCCATGATTCCTGAGCCATCTTTTCTCTGTTTATACCCTCTCTTTAGTAATCTTACAGTTCTTGTGACTTTAGCTATTTTCCCTGGGCCGATAATTCAAGAATCAGTATGACTTCTGAGTTCCTGTCCTACATACCAGCTGCCCTACCAGCATCTGCCTAAATGTTCTATAAGCACCTCAAGCTTAATATATTCAAACTAGAACTTCTCTGCTCCCCCCTCTCCTTTCCACAAACTTTCCAATTTCTGTTAAGGCCATCACTGTCCTTCCAATCACTGAGGATCTCAATTTCAGAATTATTCTAGACTTTTCTTCTTCATATTCATTTGATAGCAAGTTTGTGACTCATTTACCTTAAAAATATCCCTTATATCCTCTCCTCTCCATTCACATAGTGAATTGCCCCAGGTTCAGGTTCTCATTACTTTTTATCTCACCTGAATTGTTGTAATCATCTCCTAATTGGTGGTCTCATTTCTGATCTTTGCCCTTTCCTTCATATAGATATCCCCTACCAAAAAAAAAATCATCCTAAAGCACAGGCCTGGCTATATGGCTTCCTTGTTTCCCTATTGCTTCTAAGGATAAAATACAGATTCCTCAACTTGATCTTTAAAACTTTACACTTTAAGCTCCAGCCTACTTTTCTAGGTTTATTTCACAATACTCTTCACACATTGTTTGAGCAAAACTCTGTTTGCTAAAGCAGTTCATCCCACTCCTCTGAGCCTTCCTTGCTCTTCTTTTTAAGATTTTATTTATTTTGAGTTTTACAATTTTTCTCTTAATCTTACTTCCCTCCCCTCACCCCCCACAGAAGGCAATTTGTCAGTCTTTACATTGTTTCCATGCTGCTCATTGATCCAAATTGAGTGTGATAGAGAGAAATCATATCCTTAAGGAAGAAATGTAAAGTATAAGAGATAACAAGATCAGACAATAAGATAACAGTTTTTTTTCTAAATTAAAGGTAATAGTCCTTGGTCTTTGTTCAAACTCCTCAGTTCTTTCTCTGGATACAGATAGTATTCTCCATTGCAGACATCCCCAAATTGTCCGTGATCATTGCACTGATGGAATGAGCAAGTCCATCAAAGTTGATCATCACCCCCATATTGCTGTTAGGGTGTACAATATTTTTCTGGTTTTGCTCATTTCGCTCAGCACCAGTGCATGCAAATCCCTCCAGGCTTCCCTGACTTCCATCCCTCCTGGTTTCTAATAGAACAATAGTGTTCCATGGCATACATATACCACAGTTTGCCAAGCCATTCCCCAATTGAAGAACATTTACTTGATTTCCAATTCTTTGCCACCACAAACAGGGCTGCTATGAATATTTTTGTACAAGTGATGTTTTTACCATTTTTCATCATCTCTTCAGGGTAAAGGCCCAGTAGTGATATTGCTGGAAGAAAGGATATGCACATTTTTGTTGCCCTTTGGGCATAGTCCCAGACTGCTTTCCAAAAAGGTTGGATGAGTTCAGAGCTCCACCAATGTATTAGTGTCCCAGATTTCCCACAACCCTTCCAACATTGATCATTGTCCTTTCTTGGTCATATTGGCCAGTCTGAGAGGTGTGAGGTGGTACCTCAGAGAAGCTTTAATTTTCATTTCTCTAATAAGTAATGATTTAGAGCAATTTTTCATATGACTGGATTGCTTTGATCTCCTCATCTGTAAATTGCCTTTTCATATCCTTTGACCCTTCCTTGCCTCTTTCTCTTAGAATCCTTAGATTCCTTCAAGACTTAGTGCAGGTGCTACTTCCTATGGGAAATTTTTCCTGATCTCCCTAGGTTTCAGTGCTGTCATCCACTTCAAATCATTTTATATTTACTCAGCTGTCTGCATATTGTATTGTTGAACATAATGTCTTTTTTTTATTTTTTGTCTTTGTATTCTCAACATATCCCCCAGTGCTTTGTATGTTACGGATAGTTAAAGGGAATTGACTCTCCAATTAGAATCTTCTCTTTCCAAAGTATGGTTTTCTTTGGCTTCCAACAAACTCAAAGAGATATTGCACTTTTTTCTTTGAGAAAGAATAGGCTACTCCAAACTTTCAAAGAAAAGTGTTTTATATAGGCCCTGGTGCTAAAATTAAAAAGAAATTAATAATAGCAAATTAACAAATTCAGTATTTATTGAATATTTATTGTGATTCAAGCAATATGGATGAAACATGCACTGACAACATATTCTATACATTTTAAATGAGTTTGGAATTAAGTCATTGATTGGTATTAATAATACCACTCCAGGTATTATTCATGAGCTTAAATGTCCCAAAGCACATTCTTTTTTGACTTTACTGTTCTGTAGAACTCCTCATAACATGTAAAGAATTGTCTTCAGAAGAGAGATGGGTTATGTGGAAACATTTATTTGATCACAAATGAGTTAAAGAAATGTTTTCCATATATAATATTAATCTTGGGTAGAATTGCTATCCTTGGGTCTATGCAAGAACCATGCTATCATGTAATGCTGTCAGGGTTGGTTTCTGATTGTGAAACTCTTGGTCAAAATAGCAAGTGAAAACCTTTATCAGATTGGGGAAAGGGAAGAGAATGATAGAAAATTGTGGACTCAAAAAGCTTACAAAGTGATTAATGTTGAAAACTATTTTTGCATGTAATTGGAAACAATTATAATAACATAACAAAAATAGCAAGTAAAATATAGGGTCATGTATGTTTTTTTGCAGGCAACAATCAATATTGTGTTTGATCGAGTTGGGAAGACTGATCCTGTCACAAGAGGCATTGAGATCACAGTGAATTATCTGGGAATCCAGTTTGATGTAAGCGTTGTTTGAATATCCTAATTTATTCTGCTTTTCCTTGTTTTGGCTAATACAAATGAGAATTATTCAAGGTCTAGCCTACCCTTCTGGACTTATTTCATTCTTCTTATTTCCAGAGTATTACAGACTTTTCCACATTTTTCCACTTACTCTGCATACCAGAATATTCCACATTCTGCATACCAGGCTAACTGACCTACTTACTTTTCCCTGGATTTGACCCTCTTTCTACTAGTTTTATACCTGGAATGGCCTTCTTCTCTCCCCCACCTTTGTCTTTTATAATTCTTAACTTCCTTCAGAGAGGAACTTCTGTGATGAAGATATCTCTCCATTTCTCAATCTACCAAATAATGTTGTTTATTCTCATCTCTGATTTTACTTTCTCCTTGGGCATATTGTTGTCATTCAGCTAAGGTCATTCTTGTCTGACTCTTTATGACCACATTTGAGTTTTCTTAGTAAAACTATTGAAGTAGTTTATCATTTCCTTCTCTGGTTCATTTTACAGATGAGGAACCTAAGGCCAACAGAGTTAAGTGACTTACCAAGGCTCAAGTAGTTAGTAAATGGCTGGATTTGAACTCAACTTCCTGACTTTAGACCCAGCATTATCTACTGAGCCACCTAGCTGCTCCAACAATTAATTCTAATGATTAGTACTATCCAAAAGTGTAATGCTCTGCTTTATAGTTCCTAATTACTGGAAGTCTTTCTTTTTTCCTTAAATATTTCCCAGTTGCATGTAAAAAAAAATTTGACATTCATTTTTGAAAATCTGAATTCCAGATTCTCCCTTCCAAACTTCCCTTATCTATTGAGAAGTCAAGCAGTACAATATCAAATATGCAAAACAAATATCCATATTAGCCATATCAGAAAAACATTCACCAAAAAACCAAGAGAAAGAAAGACAAAAACTCTACATTCAGAGTTCTCTCTAAAAGTGGATAGCATTTTTCATGATGTGAAGTTTGGAATTGTGCTGGGTCAATGTCTTGATCAGAGTAGCTAAGACTTTCACAGCTGATCATCCTTACAGTATTGCTGTGACTATGTACAAGATTCTCCTGGTTCTGCTCACTTCACTTTGCAACAGTTCATGTAAGTCTTCCAGGTTTTTCTGAAAATATTCTGCTCATCATTTCCTATAGCAGAATAGTATTCCAACATCTTGTTAGCCATTCTCCAATTAATGGACATCCTATCAATTTACTGTAAGTCTTTTAGATAAAGAATGGATCCCTTCGGGTTAATGATGTTGTCAGAAAGATTCTTATCCAGTTACAATTTGAACCAGATGATCTGTGAGGATCCTTTTGCTTCCTACCTCCAATTCATACCCATTTCTAGGAAAACCTTTAAATGATGTTTTTTTAAATGGTGAATCAGTAGCACCTCTTTGTTTGGAAAAGGAAGCCTATCATCTTTCCTGAAAACAATCACTATGTGTATAACTCTTGTCTTTGTGGAGGTTTTTCCCTCTCCTCTTAATTTCACAAGTCTGAATTCTTTTAAAAAAGGTAGTGTTCCTTCATCAGTGATGAGAAAGGATAGCAGTTACTGCCTTTGGTATTTGCCTAACTTCCTTATATGATGCATTCCACCTCTGAAAAGGCTTCACCAAAAGCTCTGTAACTTTGCATAAATAGATCTTAGGTTTCAATTGCAGCATCTTCTAATCAAATAACCTTTCAGAATTCCGCTATATAATGCAGGGATAATGCCCCACATCTGGCCCTCACAACTGCCTCTGTCTTGAGTCAATACAAGAAGAAAAAAGTCTACATGTCAAATTGACTTCATATCAAGTTACTTTCTGGAACATGGCTAAGAAACCCTTGTAACTCTTTTTTCTTAGGATAGAAATAAATAATCAATCTTTGCAGTCTCACAATTTCATACGCAATGTCTTTTTCTAAGAAGGGGTAAATAGCCAAATAGTTTTTAGTTCTTTTCCCTTTATTGGTATTCTTTAATTGTCAGGGTTGCCTTAGGAGAACTTGTTTTATCATTCCAGTCTATGGATTAGCTTGCTCTGCTTTCTTCTCTTCTATCTCATTTCAAGATAAACTTTAAACATTGACCTTAATGTTTATCTAGCTATTTTATTCATTATTCACTTGCCCCCAAATATACCCATTGCAATCTCATATAGGTAGATCTCCCAGCCCCTCGAAACAGAATGAGGCAAAATGGGTTCAGAGGGCTTTGGGATGAAAAGACCTAGAGCAAATTTAGATGCCATCATCTCTTCTGAAAAATTAGACAAATTAAATAATCTCTGAGAACCTTTCCAACTTTATATCATGATCTTCTGGATAGTATAGTATCATGGTTGTTTACCTCAGTGAAATGTTAACATTTCTTTTCCTTATTTTTTGACAGGTAAAATTTTGGTCCCAGCATATTTCCTTTATCCTTGTTGGAATAATAATTGTCACATCTATCAGAGGATTACTGATTACTCTCACCAAGGTACTGTGCATCTAATCCTAAAAAATGTGAATTAAAGGATATGTTTAGAAATGCAGATGATAATATTTTAAAAAATCAATCTTTTTTTTAGATAATTGAAACATAATAAAAAGAAAAAAAGAAGTGAAACCCAAGAGAAATAAGGGGAAAACATTTAACTTCTCTCAATGCATTCAAGTCCCCAGGACTAAATCCCAGGACCCTGAAAGAGCCAGCTATTATCAGTGATTTTGAAAAGTGTCATTATTGTCTGAATTTTCCAAAAAAGAAAGAACTCTGCAAACCATAGGCCATTAAGCTTCCTTTAAGTTGCTAGCAAAACCCTAAAAGATATTATTAAATGAGGAGTTTGTGAATAGTTTAAAAGAGAATTAGTGATCATAAAGAGCAAACATGGCTTTAAGAGCAGGTCCCACCAGCCAACCTTATTTTTTTTTCCATAGAGTAAATAGAGTATGATATTAGATGAACACCGTGAAGATTGTTTTCTTATATTTCAGTAAAGCACTTAACATAACCTCTTTTTCTGCTATTATGGACAAAATGGAGAAGGCAGGCTGGAATAGAATACAGTTAAATGCATTACTGCTTGAATGATGCAGTCAAAAGACTACTCATTCACTCATGTCCAGTGTTAACTTGGAGAGATGTCTCTGGAACAGTGCCCTGGGGATCTGTCCTTGGCTCCATACTTTTCAGCATTTTAAAAATTTTTTTTTAATTTTATTTAAGACAAGGGGGTTAAATGACTTGCCTGAGGTCACACAGCTAGGCAATTATTAAGAGTCTGAGGCTGGATTTGAACTCAGGTCCTCCTAACTCCAAGACTGGTACTCTATCCACTGAGCACCTAGCTGCCTCACTTTTCAGCATTTTTGTCAGTAACTTGAATACTAGACAAACTTAGAGATGACTTGAAGTTCAACAGGTTGATAAACATATGAGCTAATAGATTTAGAAGGTCTCAACATACTAGAATAATGGCTAAAAGTCTACTAAGATAAAATATAGTAGAGATAAATGTAAAAGTTCTATACTTAAACTTCAAAAACCAACAAATTACTATTTCATTCACAGTTACAAGCCAGACAATAATTAAAGGCACTATGGTATGATGAAATGAGGAGGAGGGCAGAGGACTTAGGGCTTATTAGGAAACCTGGGTTCAAATTTGATTGCTTATGTTGACTTGACTACCTGTATGACATTGGACAAATCCTGTAACTCGGTCCTAGGCCATAGTTTCCTCACCTATAAGTGAGGATGGATCCCTCAAGACATTTGCCAGAATCTAGGACTTTGTGATCCTGTTGGGATCTGACTATCTCTGAGGTTGTGTTTTCAGTTCTAGAAATCACATTGACAAACTGGAATTTATCCAGAGGAAAATAACCAAGAGAATGAGGAAACTTAAGATGATGCCATATAAAGATTGTTGAAGGAGCTAGGAATGGTTATTTGCCAGTGGAAAGAGAAGACCTAGGGGAAACAAGATAATTGTCTTTAAGGAGTCAAAGGGTTTACATCTGTAACTGACTCTTCTGGATCCCAAAAGGTCCTTCAGAGGAAAAAATTAACACAAGGAAGATATTTCCTAATAATTGGAACCATCCAAAAATAGAATGGGCTACCTTTGGACACTTAACGAATTTTTCTTCTTTGTAGGCCTTCAAATGAAAGTTTGAAGATTGAGTTTTGGAAAGGTTGTAGAGGGGTTTATTATTTGGGTAATGGACTAAGCCATCTCCAAAGTCTTCAGACTTCTTTGTGGTTTTGTAAAAATATTTGACAGTGTTAGCTGCTGAACAAGAACTCTTCCTAGAATAAAAGACCCCAGCAGCTCTTTGCATCCTCCCTGGTGCCTTTAAACATGGCCAGCTCTCTCTCCACACTGTCCTTCAGAAACACTCCTTGGGCCCTTGCCATCCCTTTGACTGTTAGTGTTTCCTTAGAAAAAAAAAATGAAACACAAAAAACCTTGTTTTGTCTTTTCCTCTCTGTGTCCATGTTGTGTGTACACACACACACGGACACACACACACACACACACACACACACACACACACACACACACACATATAAATTGTTGCCCCCTGGAGGCAAGGATTACTTGATCTTGGCCTCTGTCTTTCCAGCTCCTCGCACAGACTGGGATCATAGATTTAGTGTTGGGAGGAACCTCCAAGATCATCTCATAAATCTCATTTTACAGAGGAGGAAACAGGTTGGGAGAGAGTCCATGACTTGTCCAAGGACATACAGGCAGCCTTCTTCCCACTGCCTCCCCAGAGGAGGCTTCTAGTTTGAATTGAATCCCAGATAGGTCTGGGCATTTTAGATGCATCAAGCAAGGAAAAGTGTTTTTGTAGCCAAAAGCCTGCTTCTGGAGAGAATGGGGGAAGCTGTCTGCTTTCCTGATTACTTTGGGAAGACTGCAGTGGAAGAGCTGAGCAATTCAGGGGTTATTAGAATGGTGGGAAAGAAATAAACTTTTTGTTAAGGGAATTTCCAGGCCAATAGCATACTTCCCAGGAGCAGCAGGATGGAGCTCCAGCTAAGTGAGAGAGGAAGGGTCCTTTCAGAGGCCAACTTTTCAAGTCTCAGTTTAAATAGATGAAAAATGCAGTGAAGAGAAGAAAGGAGGAAGGATGAGTAAAGCCCTTCAGAAGAAAATTACTTTTCTGGTAAGAAAATGGAAAGAATAAGAAAATGTAGATTTAGGCTAATCAAATGAAGGAGATTTTACGTGCATGAATAACAGTAGCCAATAGGTCAAGACAAGTCAATTATTTATTAAACCAACTATGCCAAGGTCTGAAGATACAAAGGAAGGCAGAAGAAACTCATATTCTAATGGGAAGGACTACATATCAACACTTTATACAGTCAGGACATAGGCAGTATAAATTGGAATCTCAGAGGAAAGATCCTGAGAGGAAGGAAAACTAGAAAGGGTTCCTTGCAGAAGGTAGGTCTTCAGAAAGATGTCCAGGAAGCCAGAGAAAAAGAAGAGGAGGAAGAGAATTCCAGACGTGGGGGACAATTGGGGAAACTACCTTGAAGAAAGAGATAGAGGGTCTTCTTGTTCCAGGAACTGCTAGAAGACAGTATCACTGGCTCACCAAGGGTATGGAGGAAAAGATGTAAGAAAACTTGAATGACAGGTGGGGACCGGGTGAAGAAGGGCTTTACTTTTGATCCTTAGAGATAATGGGAAGATTCTGGAGTTGATTGAAGGGGGGGGGGGGGGGGGGGACATGGTCAGACTTGTGCTGTAGGAAGATCAAATTGATGTTGGAGGATGGTTGGAGGGTAGAGCCTTAAGGCAAGAGCTACATACAGGGTGCAGAGAAGGAGACACCTACAAGAGGTAATTTAATTTTAACATTGAGAAAGTCATTTACTTGTGCTATTTTGTTTGATCTCCCAATCCTAGGCCCTCCCCAAGTCAGATTAAAAACAACTAAAGCTGAGAGAGGTTCAGTGACTACTAGCTCAAGGTGGCATACCTCCTCTGAGTGTCCAAGATAAGATTCACTCAGGGAAAAAGTCGAGGGGCATCTCATCCTTTGTCAGAGAAAGAGACCCTGAATTTGTTTAGTGGCACACCTTGCTGTCCTCATTGATTTGGGCCATCTATTGGGAAGACAAGTTCACAATATGTTCAACAGTTAATTTGGTCACCAAAGTATTTCTCTAATGATGAGGTTATTCCCCACCCTCCAGGCCCTTAGGGGTCTTCTCCACACCTCTCACTGTCATTTATGGACTCCTTTACTGTTCTGTGACAGCAGACTATAGCAGGGTGAGGTCTTTTGTAAAGAGCCCAGTTACCTGGAGGGGTCCCATTGTTGATTCCACAAGCACCTTCCTTATGCCTCAGTCTAACCCTTCTCTCTCCCCCCCTCTTTTTTTGGACAGTTCTTTTACGCGATTTCCAGCAGCAAGTCCTCCAATGTCATCGTCCTGCTCTTAGCACAGATCATGGTAAGTGGGTGGGGCTCTCTTCATTTGGGAATGCTAAAAACCCATGTAATTAGCCCTCTCAGGTCACTATAGCAGGACTTCCTGGTCTGATTTCTTTATTTGATCTCCAGGGCATGTATTTTGTCTCTTCGGTGCTTCTCATCCGAATGAGCATGCCCCTAGAGTATCGCACCATTATTACCGAAGTCCTTGGAGAACTGCAGTTTAACTTCTACCACCGTTGGTTTGATGTGATCTTCCTGGTCAGTGCGCTTTCCAGCATCCTCTTTCTCTACCTCGCACACAAGCAAGCTCCTGAGAAACACATGACCCCTTGACCAGATAAGACTCAAGCCTGTCTCAAACTGCTGAAAGTCCAAGACTGAGAGGCAGAAGCAGAATGTCCCAGAGGAGAGAAACTGAGGGGGTTGGGTTTTTTCAATTACAAAAATCCAATGGTGCTTCCACTGCCTCCAGCATTTCCACACCATTTGTGCTATCAGGATTGGCAGAAGAGAGGACAAGAGGATCAAGCCTTCAGGCCATAGTACATTTTCTGGGTGCAAGATGGTACCCACACCAGAAAAATCAAAGGGAGTCAAAATCAAAGGAAAAGATACACTGGGAAACTGATGTAGAAGGGATTGCACTGTTGCTATTCTTAGGTGATTTTTTTCTGTTTGTTTAAATTCCAATTTCATCAAGAATATGAAAAGGAAACTGGAAGTCATTAAAATCAAAGTTTTTGTGGTACATTGATTTCAATTTGTCTTATGTCCTACTTGGGAACATTTTGCCCAGGTAAGACCACAGACTTATGGGGCCTCAAATTGACAAATGGAACACAAACCCCCTACATTTAAAATATAACCACAGAGGGCATTGTTGGCTAGGAATTTACTTTTCTGTGACCTAACAAAGTTGTTTTATGTTGTTGTATCAGTATGTCTTCTGTGTTGATCTTCTGGGGCTCAAATGAAGGAAATTCCACCAGAGAAACAGCCTCTCCAAAGGTTTCCTTTTATCTATAACATCATTTGAATATGGAATGTTCATTTAGAATGATTGATGAGAAGTTAGAAGAAAGAAAATGGGATGAGGCCACTGCAAGAAGCCATAGGATGGGGAAAGGACACTAAAGGAAGTGAGGGAACACACAGTTTAGGTTCAGCTCTGCCATAACTGTTGTATCCCATCAATTTTAGAAAGGGGATGAGGCTTTAGCTTCCTATCCTAGCCATGCCTTTGCTTTCTTGTAAGAACGCATAGGCTCAAGGTGTTTAGCTGTCACCTTGACCAAAGCAGCTGAAAAGGAAAACAGCACACACTCATGTCACACAAGTATTGCTGATGTTTATTCTTCATTGCACTCACAGATGCATAGCATACTATTTCTAAGACAGGTTGATCTGGTCAGATTTCACAAATATAATGAGCAACTGTCTCCTCTGCTAATTGTGAATCACCTTTGGTGCTTCAAGAGGCCCCGGCCTATGCTGAGAGGCTTAACTCTACCTCTCTGTCTCAGACAATCACTTAAGAGAGAGAGAGAGAGAGACTGGGAATGAAAAGGCCCCATGGGTTCTCATTTTCTAAGTTAACCACAAGTAAACTGTCTACAGCAGCCCTCCCTAAGATGGGTGACAGGAAAAGACAAGGGGCTTCTGTCTGGGGCAGGTTCACATGGAGTCCTTCCCCATGAGGTTACTTTCTTCACAAGAGGTAATAACTTGTTCCTTAAGAGGATTATTCCTATCAGATTCCAAATTCAGAGCCAAGGATTGGTGTCATCATAATTCAGTGTCTTCAGAGCTGGAAGAATAAGAGCGCGTGCTATTGGCCTACAGAGAAGAAAAGGACAAAAAAAAATTGTTTACAAGTGATACAACTCAAAAACCCAGTGATCATCTTCAAAAATATCCCAAGGAACATCAATTAATGCATAAAAAAAAGATTCTATGCCAAAAGAGGCAGTCACTTGAGCTTTGCATCTGACTTCCTGTTTGACTTCAGGTCTCTCCCTCTGAGGACACGAATATTAGATCTAGAATAATTCTCTAGTTGCCTTTGCTAGGAACATTATGGTTAAATTATTGAAGAAAATCAGTGCTTTCTTCTTAGAGGCCCAAAGTATAAGATCAATGAGTAGTTTTGTTCTCAGAACCTGAAATTTTGCTAAAGAAGCAACCTGGAGCCTGAGTGGTCTTCTGGAAGGAATGCAGAACAAGGATTCAGGAGACCTCCAGGCTCTGCCATGAATCCATAGTATGTTTTGGAGCAAGGCCTTTCACTTCTCTGCTTTTTAGTTTCCTCATCTAAATATTAGAGAGTTGCACTAGGTCATTTTCTAACTCTAAAATTTTATGATTCAACAAATTGCCTGTGAAGATTCCAGAAAAAAAGATGTGTAGAGGAAGAAACAATGAGCTGAGTCCTGGCTCTTCGTCTTAGTAGGTATATGACTTTGGACATTCACAGCCCCTCTCTGGGACTTGCCTCCTCATTTGTAAAATGAGGGTATTGAACTAAAGGGTCTGTTAGTCCTTCCTACTCTCACACTCTGATTCTGTATTATTCTTTGATGACTATAGGTAGGGGGCTCACCTAATTAAAAAACTACCTATGCAATGAACCTGAAATCTTTTTGGATTTTAAAAAGTCAGGAAAACTTACTCGTTCTTTTGGCATGGGTAAGTCTTTCTCTCTTTTGGCTGGTGACTCTTCAGTAGAATCAGGGGAGTCCTCCAATGGATCCGCCATGGAGGATATAATAGGTACTTTCTTAGCCTTAAAGTAATCATAGGCCTTCTTTTCACAGACTAATAGAATGACACTCTTGCCACTGTTCTGGATTTTGTCCACTACATCCTCATAAGGTTCTTCCATCATGTTCACCCCATTCACCTCAATGATATAGTCATCATCTTCTAGCCCAGCTAAGTCAGCAGGGCTACCCTTCTGTACCTGTGAATAAAGGTTGATTTTTAATTTTTATTTAAGGCAGTGGGGTTAAGGGACTTGCCCAAGGTCACACAGCTAGACAATTATTGTCTCAGGTTGGATTTGAACTCAGGTACTCCTGACTCCAGGACCAGTGCTCTATCCACTGTGTCACCAAGCTGCCTCCATAAAGGCTGATTTTAATAACTGTAGTGCAAGAAGATATATTGCCCTTATCTCCTTCCTTAGGACAGATACTGAAGGTGAGAAGTTGGCCAGCTATTTTTAGCCCTGCTGTTTTAACACATTTTTCTCGACTTTCAGTATTCTACCTGAAAAAGCCATGTTTCACCCCAATAGTATAAGAAACAGTCACATGCTGTACTGTATGTGGCCTTTGATGTGGCATCATGGGATTCCTACACCCTTCTTTTCAGAGATAGAGATCTCTACCTATAACTTTGGATTCTTATTTCGATCTTTCATAACAAGATAGGAAGACAATCCCCTCAAGATATGGTTGTATACAAGAAGCAGAAAATAAAAGTACAAGTGGATCAGTCCTGGTTTGCAGTGTACCTACACAGGGTCAGAAAGAGCCATATTAGCCACCTGAGAGATAATCATCACTGAGCTGGATTTTGAAATTTTATTTGGAGAGAATTGGATAGGAAGTTATCTAAGATTTGAGGACTAGATCTCCCCATTTTTTCCCAGGAAAACTCAAGTGCTTGTGAGGACCCTGACAGTTATTTAATAGACCATGGTGATTGGGAGCTTAATTAGGGGTTCTCTGCCATTTACTGCTTTAGTGTATTTGAGCTCCATAGTCTTACCTCTTTGATGAAGGAACCAGGCTGATCCCGAATGGCGTTTAAGTGGAAGCCATAGCCCTGCTGACCCTTGACCAGTCGGCAGAGTTTCGGCTTATGAGTTGCCACTTCCTTGGGGGGATCTAGGCTGGTGGCTTTGGGAGAAGGAGCTGCCAGAACCTCCTTGACAGCACCATTAGGCAGCACTTGATTTTGAAGATGGTAGAGAAATGGAGAAAGCTGAGCCTTTGAAGAGAGAAATGCTTTGTTAGAAATGTTTGACTAGAAAGACCTTAGGCTTTGTGCTAGGAATGTGTGCTGGTTGGATTTCTAAGACAATATGCTTATTCCACTCACTGATATCCCCAAAATTTAGGCCTGAGAGCTTTATGCTTCCCATGCAGAAAGGTTTTGGTGGGAACTAGATGATAAAGTGGTGTGTATGTTTGTGTGTGGTATTTTACACACCTGTATGGAATTGAAAAATGAAAAACAGATGAATAGAATACTACTGGTGGCTCAAGTTTCTTCTGTTTTGTTTTCTGTGTCCCCTAGTTTGTCATATTCTTTTTTTTCCCCTAGATGATGGCAAACTAGTCATTGACTATCCCTCTGTCTCAATCTGGGTCATCTTCAGAAGACTAGGGAGCTAATGACTACCAAGGTCCATGTTTCTGAATGGAAGAAGCCACTGAGTAGTCCTGGAAAGCTCAGGTCTAGTAGAAAAGAAACCATCCATTCATACCAAGATTTAAGAATAGTTGGTCTAAGCTCAAATTTTAAAGTTAAATCTATTCCATTGCTTCTTACCTTTGGAAAGCCCAGGGATCCATAGTGCCTGCTATTCCTGCTATGACCTTAATTAATTTTGCAACATATTCATTCTCATTCTCTCTCTCTCTCTCTCTCTCCCCTCCCCCCACAGTGAATCCCTATCACCTCCAGCATCAAATGATAAAATCATCTCTCCAAGTCCTTCAAAATCTCTTCATACCCCCACCTTTCCAGTCTTCTTACACCCCCTTCCCCCTTCACATACTCAAAGATTCAGTTGCACTGTCTTTATTGCTGTACCACCTCAAGCAAGACATTCCATCTCTGAATTCTGGCCATTCACTGGTCATCCCCCATGCCTAGAATGCTCTCTCTCCCTGACTTCTTTCAAGTTTCATATAAAATCTTACCTTCTACAAATGCTTTTTCCAATCTCGTAATTCTTGTGCCTTCCCTCTGTTGATCATTTCTACTTTATCCTATATAGTTTGTTTGTATATAATCATTGGCATCTTGTCTCTATTAGATTATAAATTCTTTGAAGGCAAGGACTATCTTTACTCCAAATCCTCAGTGCTTAGCACATAGTAGGCTCTTAACAAATGTTTAATGACTGACCAAGTTAGTGGAACCACTAGCAGACTTTTTCCTTTCAAACCTATCCTTCCCCCCTGTTCCCCCAAAGCCCCCCAAAAATGTATTGGTACATAATGGTATTCATTGTGTTAACATCAAGTGAGACTTTGTGCTTATAAACCATTTCACCTTAATCACAAGACTACATCGCCTTCCTTTCTGAAAGAGAACTGCAATAGCTTAGAACTTCCTAGCTGCCCAACTCAAGTGATAAAATTCAGACCTTTTCAAGGGTGCATTTGTATAATTGTTCCTTATCAGTCATTTTCCATATTTTGAAAGAACATAGGGGATAGACAAACTTTTAAATGACTCATGGCAAGAAAAGTTAATTTGAGTCATTCTATATCTCAACCGTACAATATACAGTAGTATAGTAACTGTCATAAAATTACCTGGTACTAATATTATATCTCCATTCAAAGGCATAAAAGGTCAATATAACTAAACTTCTAAAAGAGTAGCTTACATTTCTTGCCTCTAAATCTTCATCAACCACTCACTCCAAAACCACCTGCAATTCTATTTATCCTCATTCAGTTTCAGAACAGTCAATAAGTCCTGTACCAGATATGATGCTAAGTCTTGGGCACACAAGGAAAGACAAAATATGGACCCCACTTTCAAGGAGCTCATAGGCAGATGAGGAAGACAACATTCAAGCAACTCTGTCCAAACAAAATATAAATAGGATTAATTAGAATCAACAGTGAAAGGGCTAGCATTAAGGGAGCTCAGAAAAGGCATAACTCTAGAGGTATCCCTTTAGGATTGTCCTCAACCCACTTATCAACATTATTTGCATATCATTGCTCAATCAATTATAAATAATGAACTTGTGAGTGTCAAATGCTTTTATGAAGGCCATCTACTGCATTTCCCTGTTTTTCTCGTCTAGCAGCCCCTGAGCAAAAAAAAAAGGAAAGTGGGTTAGTTTGGCATGACTTTATTTTTCAATGAATACACAAACTCCTAGTAATCAGTCCTTCCTCTTGTTAGTGTCCACCAACTCTTTGTTTAATAGTGTCTTCTAAAACCTTGTTGAGAAATGACATCAAGTTCAGTCCATTTCTGACAGAAGGGACATAGAATCTTAGATCTAGAGCTTGATGGGCCTAGTCCAATCTGCTCATTTTACAGCTAGGAGAGCTGAGGGTTGGGGAGAATAAACCCTGCTCAAAAAGCTATTTCTTTTTTTTTTAATCAGTACATTTGCTCATCTTATAGCTTCTCTACTCCCAGATACCACCTCAAAGATTTA
The DNA here is from genome assembly GCF_037893015.1 of Macrotis lagotis. Lineage (NCBI taxonomy): Eukaryota > Metazoa > Chordata > Mammalia > Peramelemorphia > Peramelidae > Macrotis > Macrotis lagotis. The sequence goes on from NC_133662.1 coordinate 227,310,873, forward strand.
CAATATTGGTTCATATCTGTAAGGCTGAATTTTCCCCAGTACTCTGAATTGTAATTCACCAATTCAACCATTTAAATGGTGACTATCTTCTATTTTCATCTATTTTGAACTCAGATTCCCTCTCAGTGATTTCTCCTCTTCAGTTTGAAGATTTTTTCTTCATGGAGAAAATTCATAATTACTTGGGCTATTCTGCTTTCATCAGTTAACATTAAATCACAGCCCAATAAAGACAAGCAGCCAGTGTTAACCAAGGAGAGACAGAGGAGGTAAGAAAAAACCAGGAGGTTTTCTTCAGCAAGATCTCACAGCTCACAGTTAATTGCTATTGCAGCTACTACTTCACTGGGTGCTAGCAGTTATCTGATAAATATTAATTATAGCCAACTGAGCCAGGTAGCAGCAGATAATTTAAAGGCATCTCTCTAACAAAGCCCTGATTGCTGCAAACATGAAAGGGCAGATCATTTCCAAAGAAGAATAACGGCAAGGAACTATTAGGGGAAGCCATAAGTAGGATGATCAGAATTTCAGTAGTTAACAGAAAGCAATGAAACTGGTCCTGTGATTTACAACCTTAGTACAGACTGTGCCAGACTGATCGATGTTAGAAGATTGAAAAAACTATTTTCTGGCTTATTAGGAAGGAGGAAGTGTTTGTAACTGCTCAATCCAATGGCCTTTTCTTAGATTTACTTAACTTCTCCTGGCTTTTTGATCCTGTTGACACCCCTTCCTCTTAGATATTCTGTTCCCTGGGTTTCCATGACACACACTCTTTTTTTGTCCTCCTTCTCCTCCTCTTCCTTACCTGATGTTGATATTCCCCCAAGACTCTATTTTAAGCCCTCTTCTTTGGTGATTTCACAGCTATAATGGATTCAAATGTCATGTGCATGCCAATGACTCATGTATACATATAAGTATATATGTATGTCTACCCATTTACAGTAGTATACTCAAATGAATGGATGATCTCATCAGTTTAGGAGTTCCCATCAATGATGTGGATTACAAGCCATCTTGGGCAGCTCTTTTTCATATCCTTCCAGAAGTTTATCATAAGAGTTCCATTCAACATGCTGGAAGCCTTCTTTGCTTTCTCTCAATACCATGAAGGTACCAGTGGAAAACTGGTTGTCTCCCTGTCATACTCTTTTTGCTCTTTGGCCAGCCCATTTTCTTTTCCTGTTATGTAATTCCCTGTTTTTATCCTTTACTCTTATTCTCCTTTGGATCTCCTCTTTGGTTGTTACAACCTACTTCCACAGCCACCTTTTCATTGCCCTCTCTGATACTCATCTTTTTGAAATCAATGTTATTACTATGTTGCACTATTAGTATTGGAAGGAAAATCTTTGCTCTCCTAGGAAGTTTGGGACTAATAAAATAATAATTGCAATTTTTCTTCAGATAATCCCATTCATTTTCTTTTCCAACTGTGGGTATAGTTCCTGATCTGTCTCTACTGTCTGTCTCAAATACACATACCAATGGATAACCTCTTTTAAGTGTCCATCAAAATGCATGTTGAAGTCTAGGCAAGTGTCTGGAGAAAGATTTAACAACAAGTTGCCCAAACTATCTTATTTTACAGATGAAGAAACGGTCCCAGATAAGCTAAATGACTGACTTAAACTCACATAGCTATAAGCTTCTAAAGTCATTACTGATAATAGCAAAAATAATTAAACCATCACTTGGGTTTTCAGATCTTTTTTCTCCCCAACATTTCAAAGCCATTAGATTTATCCTATAGGTGTCATCTAACACCATTCATTCACTTGTGAACCTATAAGAGTGAGCAACAATCAGTGGACCTGAGGAGGATCTCTGCAGAGAAGAAAACAAATTCTACCTCTGTATTCAACAGCAGGGAGTCACTAGGTCAAACTTTTACTGGAGGCTTCTTTCTCAATAAAAGAGGGACTTCTTAGTAGACTCTTCCTCAATGCTCCACCATCTTTGGGTGTCTGCTTCAGAGAATTTTCCCCCTCAAGGGAAAGAGCCATATGTCTATCATATAGTCCCTAGACCATGGAATTTCTTCTTTTTTTTTTCTGTTCATGTTCTCCCATTAGTCAATTTTTTGATTCCTTTTGTTTCTTTAGACATTTTTTCCTAACCAGCTTCCTTCCTAGATGATTTCTTCCATTCTTCCTTCTAAGTACCCTTCTCTTGAATAAAACAAAAGAGATAAAGGTCTTCTTCAGATCCTTTTAGCCTCCAATATGATTGATGAATGTTTGGGGCAAGAAGATAAGCATGGCACCTTCCTAGCTCTCCTTTAGAGCACTTCCCTTGACTGTAGTCTTGATGATTCATGCTGAAAGCCCTGCAAATTGCTTGCTTAATATTAATAACAAGGTTTTATTAGCCTTTGTATTAAGACATTCAAACAGTGTCTAGGCCTTATCTATCAAGTAGTCAACACTCAGCTCCTACATGACAGGGACCATCCCAAACACTGGGGAGACAAAGAAAGACAAAAAACAATCCCTGCTCTCAAGGTGCTCCCTCCTAGCCTAAATGAAGGGGGGAGAACAAAATGAAAACAGCTATGTACATATTAAATAGGAGTTAATGATCAGAGGGAAGGCACAATCATTAAGAGGAATTGAGAATGATTTCTTGTGGAAGACTAGATTTTAGCTGGGACTGAAGTGGAGAAGGGGGCATCATTCCAGCCATGGGAGAGGAGGAAAATGATGAGCACTGATTTGTGCAATATCCCATGAAGCAAATGTCCTTACTGGACCACACTCTTCTATAACTTACCAGTTTGTACATTGCATCTGTCTCCTTGTCCACCACCAGGAGTGAGGTCTGGTCTCCACCCTTTCTAATCTTCTCCACAATGCTGTCATGATCCATCATTTCCACTGACTCTCCATTGACAGCAACAAGCAGGTCATTATTCTTCAGACCAGCTGCTTCTGCTGGGCTTCCCGAATCTATGTCTTTGATGATCTGACCTAATGCCCATAAACCAAATGGTCAGAAATGTTCTTCTCTTTCTGGGGAAATATCTTAACTATGGAGATGATGAGAATAGGGATAACAATAAAACAATACAGAGGAGTAAAGTTCTCTCTGTATTATTTCTTAAACTGCCACAGTTTAAGATCTTAAATGATAATATCTACTACTTCCATCTACTCATCTCAAATTAGCATAGAAGTGTAACGTCCTTGGAAAATGCCCATCTTCCCTTGCCATTTCAGGGGACTTTGCAGAATATGGAAGTAAATATAGCCTTCATCCCTGCTCAGAATTCTCACAGTAATGTAGTAGGCTCAACCTTTAGTAAGGAAAGATACTTTGGAGAGGAAGGAAAGTGCTAATTTCAATTAAACTCTACTTCATCAAAATAGTTTGTGTGCTTTAAGTCTCTAAACAACTGGGGAAGGCAGTTAATCACCACTCTCATTTTACAAGTGGTTAGACTGAGAATGGAAAAACTCGATGATGGAGCCAAGGCCACAGAGTGAAGAATGATCACACTTCCTTCCCTACCACCCAGTTCCTTATTCCCAAACCCCTTCAACTCTCCCACCCAAAGTTGCAACCCAAAACCACCCACCCTTTCCACATGCCCTCTGGAATGCGTTCCCTAGGCACCAAACTTTGTCTTTATCCTAAATTGTTTCTGCTTTCACTCCCTCCATCTTCTAACTATCACTGAAACCTTGTTCCCCTAGATGTCATGGTCTCCTTGGCCACCCTTTCCAGTCCCAACCATACTCACTATTGACTTATTCCCCTTGATTCCCTAGTCATGGCAGGGGAGTTAGAATACTCTGTTCACCATTGCCATTTCCAGGTTCCCCCCCCATTCCATCACTCAGTTACCTCTCTTCCTTAGAAGTTTATGCAATTCATATCTACCACCCAATCAAAATCCTGGTAGCTACAGACCTCCAGGGCACTTCCTTTTCTTCCTCAACTAGTTCAGTATCTAGCTCATAAGTTTTCTCTCCTCCCCACTCCTGCCATTATATTGGGGGGCTTCAGAATACTGACGACTTCAATTCCCTAACTTACTCACTTCTCATGACCAGTTTTCTCCATTCCCAACTTAGCCACACACAAAGATGCTCGGGAAATTAGAGATGGGATTGGAATTGCCATCTTCCTGATTCCTGATTCCCAATCTAGTGCTATAGCCATTATGTTATATTATCTCTCTCACAAACACATAGACAATGCTTAATGAATAAGCTTAAATTGATATTAATGGCCTCATACCAGGGAGCTTCAGTATATACATTGACTCTCCTGAAACACCTTAGTCACTTAGTTTCTAAACTTCACTTTCCACAATCCAATCCTCTGTCTCACCTCAGCCCCACACAAAGAGGATCATACTTTTGTTCTTGCCAACAAATGTACAAAATTACTTCATGTCAAAAAATTCTGAAATCCTCTTGTCTGACCATAATCTATTGACTTTACACTTATCCCTCTGCCTTCCCTTACCATCACCCATTCCATGACCTCTGATCTCTTAACCCTCAATTCTTTCCCAGGCCATTTCCCCTGAATTTGTCACTCCTCTTTTCCATATCATGACCTTTGGTCAACATTCAGTTCTGTACTATTGTAGTTTTTTGAGTCTCTACTCACCCCCCCCTTATCAGTTTTCTGTTTGTACCCACCCAGGTCTCAGTTTTGAATCATTCCTACCATCTGCCTTGATAGAGTGATCTCTGGCATCAGACCCCAAGCTGATCTAAGGATAAATTCAGGCTGTCCCCAAAAAAGTATCAGAGGAGCCTGACAGAAACCTGAGGCCAGAGTCATCAGCAAAGAATCAGATAGTTGAGCCTAGAGAATTTGGAAACTTCTTACCCTTCTGCCCTGGGCCTACTCTCAAGTAAAATCCATAGCCATTCTTTCCCTTAGTCATGTCCACAGTCCGGGGCTTGTGAGGAAGCAGCATCAGATTGACCGTGTCTCTTTTGACTTTTATCTTATGATCATTGTAATACTTGTCCATGTCCTTGTCTATCAGCAAAAACATAATTTGACTTCCTGCCTTTTTCACCTGGAGAAGCAATAAGAGAGTTATGTTCCCATGGACACATAGAAATATAAAAACATAGCTTCCAAGACAAAACCGTAGCCCCAGAGATTCAATGTTAGGGAATTACAGCCTTCCTGGTTTTGAGAAGCTAGTGATATGATAATGGATGGAGCCTGGAATCAGGAAGACCTGAATCCAACTCCTAACTGACTGACCGTGTATCACCTGACAACTTACTCAGTTTCCTGATCTGTAAACTGGGAGTGATAGCAGGGTGGTTGTGAGGATCAAATATTTGGCACATAGGAGGAACTTAATAAAGGCTTGTCTCCTTCCTTCCCTCCCCCCTTTGAAGTCAGTTGACAAATATTCATTGAGTATCTACTACAAAGTCACCTTCCTAAGCCCAAGAGAAACAAAGAAAAGTAAGAGATAGTTCCTGACTTCAAGGAGCTTACAGTCTTAATAGAGGAGACAACACAGATGACTATGCACAGGATACACGGGAGAGAATTCATAGGGGGGTTCCTGGGTTTGGGAGGTATCATCCTCTGGCTTGAGACAGCACTTTGTTCTCACACTGTCCTTTCCCTCTAGTTAAACATCTTCTTTCTACCTTGATTTCATTTTTTTCCTTTTTTAGGTTATATTTCTCATGCAAAGTTAAGAACTTCCTCTTAGAAGTAGAAAGAGGCCACTAGAAGTAGAAAGAGGCCACTATGAAAAAGATACTATTATGTATCACTAAAATACATGTTGGGACAAGGAAAAAGACAACTATAAAGCAATCTTTTAAAGTCCTAAATCCTTCATGTTTCAGCTAATATCCTTCTCTAGGAAGGCCCTGCCAGGCTCCCTTAATGGGAGTGCCTAACCTCCAGTTTACTCTCCTGTATATCTCTTGTTGAGGGCAGCTAGGGTGGAGTCTTGGTGCAAAGATCCCAATATGGAGTCGGGAAGACTCATCTTCCTGAGTCCAAATCTGGCCTCAGACACTTAACTAGCTGCATGACCCTGACAAATCACTTCACAATGACTGCCTCAGTTCCTCACCTGTAAAATGGGTTGGAGGAAGAAATAACAAACCACTCCAGTGTCTTTGCCCAGAAAACCCCAAATGGGGTCACAAAGACCTGGGCTGGACTGAAAAAAATGACTCAACAACCAACAACATCTCTTGTTTTTGCATAGTCGTTTACATGTCTCTCCCATTCAATCTTGAATTCCTTGAAAGCAGCTCCTTGATTCAACTTGACTAGATTCTTCTTGGATTATATGATCTTTTAGATTTTCAGGGATTCATATGACCTACTATTTTAATATGCCCATATTTGAAACATGCTTTTCCATAATCCATGGTGCTATGTTGAATTCTCAAATCTGAAATAACTGGGAAATCCAGGGATCAGTTTAACTTTTTGACACCAAGCTAAAGATTATAATTATCTCTTGATATATGCTTTATAAAATATCTCTCTTTTTTTTTTAGGCTTTTTGCAGGGCAAATGGGGTTAAGTGGCTTGCCCAAGGCCACACAGCTAGGTAATTATTTAGTGTCTGAGACCGGATTTGAACCCAGGTCCTCCTGACTCCAGGGCTGGTGCTTTATCCACTGCGCCACCTAGCCACCCCTAAAATATATCTCTTAAATTTAGGGAAAAAAAATTTTTAATGGTGTCATATAATTCCTGTGCTTTCATTGAATTCCATTATAAATTTAGATATGTGTCCTCATAGGATAGGGGAGAATGATTGGACCTGTGATCTCATTGATTCAGAGAACTCCCAGGTGAGTATATTCTTTCTATCAATGAAAGTCTGAAATGAAAAGTTGCAGATGGTTGCTCTAGAACACTGAAAGGTTAAGTGATTTTCCCAGGGTCCTACAACAGTCAAAATCAGGACCTGAATTCATGTTTTTGTGTCTTCAACACTAGCTCTCTCACTACGTACTGTCTCTCATAGGAACAAAAACAACAGATTTGGTTCAGATTTTTGGTGAGGAGGTTTGAAATGCTATTTTCCATAAATATGCTCTCCTATGGATAATCAGTGAATGAATGAATGAAGAAATATTAAGCATTTACTATATACTAAGCACTGTACTAATCATTGGCAATACAGATACAAAAATACAAAAAAAAGAAAGATCACTTCTACACTCAAGGAACTTCTAATAAAGAAAGACAACACATATAATGGAGAAATGGCAAAGGAAGATGGTTTTGGACTGGGAGATTATAGATATGGTGAACTGAAACACTGGGTCATGAAAATAATTCTGAATGAGGATTGAAATATTATTTTCATGTTTTTTGTTTTTCCTCTCATGGTTTTCCCCTTTTGATTCTTTCACAATATGACTAATATGGAAATATGTTTAACATGTATAACCCATATCAGATTACTTGTTGTCTTGGGAAGGGGGACAAAAAAGTGGGATGGAGAAAAATTTAAAACTCAAAGTCTTATAAAAATGAATATTGAAAACCATCTTTACATGTAATTGGAAAAAAATAAAATTGAGAAAAAAAAACACAGCCATTCGTATCCAGAGGGAAAAAAACACAGAATCTGAATAAATACTATATTTACTTTTTTTAAAAACTTCTCTTGTTTTTCCTTCCTATATCATGGTTTTCTTTCTTTCCCCTTAGTTCTAATTCCACTTACACAAAATGACTAATATGTAAATATGTTAAAATAAATGTACATGTATAACTTTTACCAGACTGTTTGCCATCATGGGAAGGGGAGGGAAGGGAGAATGGTAGAAAAATGTATAACTCATAAATTTGCAAGTAGATGAATGCTGAAACACTACTATAGCATGTAATTGGAAAAATAAAATTTCAATTAAAAAAAGGAAAAAAAGAAACATGGAGTAATTCATTGATATGGCATTTCTAGGAAATATTGATTTTGGTCACAGAGTTAGGGAGATGGAAAAGGGAACTAGAGAAGGAGTTCAGGAAGTAGTATGGCGTGAAAGTGACTGGTGGGTTGAGGTTGGTCTAGTCCTAGGGAATTCTCACCATTCAAAACTCAGGGCCTCAGGGCAAAGGTCTCTTGGACCCAAAATGATATGGAAATGACCAAAGACTTATTCCAGGTTCTGCATCAACTTCTCTATGTTACTCTTCAGTCTGTCCCTTGATATTATTGAAAAGTCCTTCTGTCCTTAAGCCATTCTGGTTCACATTCTGGTTTCAAGTCTTCTCCCCAAGTTTGAAGAACAGAGAAAAGCAGTAAATACTACCTTAGCAAAATTGAGCTTTACCTTTTCAACCACCTCCTCATGACTGGCATTTTCTACATTTTCCCCATTCACTTCAATCAGACGGTCTTCAGATTGTACACCAGCCTTTGAAGCCACACCTTGGGGAATCAAGTCAGTCATGTATACTCCCTTTTTACCTAGAATAGAGGTAGTGGAAGAAAAAGAAGAAAATTCATTTCAGGCAGCAGAAGGGAACAACTCTGGTTTACCAACACTTTGGAGTCCCTAAGGTCTGAAAATGAAAAGCCTTCATCTGATAAATTGCAATTTCATCTCTTTGTGGTTAATCCACTCTTTTTTTAGGAAACAAGAACAAAACCCTGGCTTCTTATATCCCCTGATGAGAATATATAGTAGTATAGCCATGAGAAGAGATATTCAACAATTCATTGATTTGCTCATAATTCCTGATCCTCTCTAAAGTACGAGGATTATAATCAACAGTCTTATAGGGAGCAAACATTTTAGCCAGAATTGCTTAATCAGTGTATCGCATGTTTCCTGGTTTACCCCTACCTGTCTGACCTCTTAGTCTCCTTTGTCAGAGATCTTCATTCATATCATGCCCACTAACAATAGTTATCTGATTTGGTAATCTCATCAGCCCCCCTAGGGCCAATTATTCTCTCCATGCAGGTTGTTCCAAATCTGTATCAGTCCCAGTCTGTCTCCTGAACTCTAATCCAACATCAAGAGTTGCCTTTGGGACATGTTGAACAAGACGTTCTGTAAGAATCCCAGACTCAGTATGTCCAAAATCTAAATATCTTTTCCCAAAAAACTCTTCCCCTCTTTCTAATTTTCTTATTAGTTGTATTGACACTAACATCCTCCCAATCACCTGATCTCAAAATCCTGGGTGCCATCCTTGATTGCTCACTCTCAATCACTCACCTCATATATCTAGCCTCTTTCTAGAACTTTTCATTCCTGCTTTGACAACATCTCCCACATATATCCCCACAATGTCTATTCACATTGATGAGATCTCAGATCTATCAAAGCTTAAGTCACAAGTGGGACATAGAGAGTGTGTTGATAAATTAATCAAGACTTAAGAACTACTTTTCAAAAACACAGTTGTTGCTTATGGATCAATCAACACTATTACTACTTCTCAAAAATACAATTGTTGTTAATGTTGGGGTCGGGACCATATTCCTGGAATATGTTATGATGGGATTGGTAAAAAGCATATTTCTATAAGGTTGGCAAAAAATCCACTTAGCAGAAAGATGTCAACCAGTCCTAAATTCTGTTATCCGTGAAGCAAACTGCCCATGGATCAGTCAAGAAATTGAAAACTGAATCAAAAAGTGTCCTCTGAGAAACTGCACAGAGGCAAACCCAATAGCCAGAGAGAAGTTCATTTTTTATGAACAAAGATTTCTATGAGCTATTAGAAACTAGAACTACAAAGCAAAGCATGGTTTTCAGATGAAAGGAAGACAACACATATGATGGAGAAATAGCAAAGGAATAGGGTTTTGGACTGGGAGATTATAGGTGTGAGCAGAAACAGGTCATGAAAACAATTCTAAAGGGATGGTCTTTTTCAAGTAAACTTGCATCAGTCAATGTCACTATGGTTAACAATGAGGAGACATATCTTTCTGCTAATATCCTTCAGATGATAAATTTGTGGACTGTGCCCTCAATAGTTCTGTTATCCACCCATGTTCATTTAACTGATGATTGCTGCCTACAAAAGTCATTTTTAACATATCAAAATGGTGTTGAATCTGAAAAAATAATCATAGGTTTGTACTCACTCTTGCTTACTAACGTTAATTATTAGGTTTCATGTTAATATGCTATGGTTCACTAATAAGCCTAGTTAAATAAGACATTTGATTTTTAAAAAAGATAATGTACAATCTAGTCATTTGAATATAATTGGACATTAACTATGAAACCTACTCACAAATGTTTTGTGAAATAATTGGTTAGGGAGAGATTCAGTCTTCAGTATTTTTTCCTGTATATAAATTAATTCTTTAAGGGAGTCAAACCTGCAATTTGGAGCTTTTTTACATCATATTCCAACCTCTTTCATTCATTGGCATGAGGTAACCAGCCCAGACACTGCAACATTACCAGATTCTGCCCAGAAGACAGTGTGCCCTACCTTATTTCCATAAACATTATTATAATAAATTGGGAAAGTAATAGAAAAGAGGTATTGCTGGCTAAGAAATGATTGTCCTAATCCTCTACCCCACTAGATCAGATACAGAGAGAAATCCAGTCTCCCCTAAAAGAGATGGAATATAAACCCTCAATTATATCCAAGTCATGGAAGTTCCAAAAGGAAACTACAAGGAACCATTGAGAATCCAAGTGTTTGTTTTCTTTTAAAGGTTTCAGGGAAGAGCTATCAGATAATTAAATCACCAAACTGAAAGAAAAGCAACCATGAAGAACACTTTACCCTTCTCCCTGAGAAATCTGGGAAGTATAACAAAGGTTCCCCAAAGACGTTCTACTTCATTCACCTTGGACGGTTTTCAGAGAGAAGCCATAACTGCTTCCCTCCTTCACCAGGTAACACAGCCGGGGCTGGCTCCCTGCACCTGCCACCCCATTCATCACTGGGAGTGACTCCTTTTGGTTCTGACTCAGCTCCTTCAGATCTATCCCCTTTTTTACCGCTTGCTCGTAGGACACTCCATCCAGAACCAGGAATGTCACGGAATTCCCACTTTTCTTGACCAGATCCACAACCTAAGACAAAGAAGAGATTCTGTGAGCAGCCTGAAACAAAGCAAGGTAAATGCCTAACCTAGGCTCATTCTATTGACTTTGGTATTTTCCTTGTCCTTGTTTGTGCCTCTGCTACTTCCAGGTGGCAGAAATTGTCATCTCATCCCACTCATCCTCCCTCCAAGTGAGGCTATCCTGAAGATCCAAAGTCAGAGCATTTCTAGTCCTTAGATCTAATTCCCAGAGGACTCTATGAGAAGAGAACCATTTTTGGGTATCTGATCTGTTCAGTAGTTGTCTTAAAATATAACTAAGATTTATTGGTGGAGGAAAGTAGTTTGTGGTACTAGATATGAGTCTTATGATTCTTGGTCCATGCAGGAACTCTTGGCTTGAAAGGCAACTAAAACAAATAAAGCTTTGGGACCTTCTCTAACTGCATCAGGGAGAATGAAAAGAGAAAGTTGCCTTGGCTGACTGATGAGGCACTGGGACAGAAAATCTAGGTGCAGAGAAGACACCGAGCAAGATCCTAACTTATAGGTTCAGGAGAGACCCCTCCAAGTCCCATTCACCTGCAAGTGCTCTTCTTTGTCCACATATACCCCATTGATGCAGAGCACCCGGTCACCATCTCTGAGGCCTGCTTTCTCCGCTGGGCTGCCCTGTTCTACCACCCGAACCAAGTGACCCTCAGTGTCTTTCTCGATCCGGAGGTAGAAGCCATAGCTTTGCCCATCTTGTTTGGAAAGTTTACATTCTCGAGGTGTGAAGGTAGAGGCCATGTCTGTTCACAAAGGAGAGAAGAAAGGGAAAATAAAGAGAAAATAAATTGACTGTAGCAGCCAGGTGGTGCCATGAGGCAAAAAGCTGTACCTGGAGTCGGGAAGATTCAAGTTCAAATTTGACATCTGACATTAGTTGGATGGTCCTGGGCAAGTCGCTGAATCTATGTCTCCCTGAGTTTACATCTGAAAATTGGAATAATAATAGCACCTACTTTTCAGGGTTCTTTTGCAGATAAAATTAAATAATATTTGTAAAGCATTTTGCAAACCTTAATGTGCTCTATCAAGCATAGATATTATCTGTTGTTCATCTTCCCCAGAGCTGATCTACATGCCATCCTCTCACTGCCAACACAAGGACACATAGAAGGTATGGGACAGAACAAACAAACCATCCAGGCTGAATGACATTCCTCTCTTAACCCCATATAGAACCATCCAGATTAAATAACAACCTTCTCCTCTATCCCTGGACAGAAGAATAAACCACCCCAGGATAAATTAGAACCCTCTCCTTTATCCCTAGATAAAACAAACCATCAACTCCTCTATCTCTGATTAAAATGAATAAACCATCCAGATTAAATAACCTTCTCCATCCCTGGACAGAATGAACAAACCATTCTCTCTCCTCTATTCCTAGACAGAATGAATACACCAACCTCTCCTTCATTCCTGGATAGAATAAATATACCATCCACTCCTCTCTCCCTGGATAGAATGAACAGATGCCCAAATCAAATTAGAATCCTCTCCTTGGACAGAACCAATAAACCATTCTCTCCTCTATCCTTGGAGAGAATGAAGAAACCCTGCAGCTGAATGAGAACCTTCTCCCCTAATCCTGGGATTTTGGCTCAGCCCTCAAACTTAATGCAATTCATTTTGTTTGAGAGTTACTCTAGTTTGGAAGACCACCTCCCGGCTGCCCGTAACCCTCAATCACCTTTCTCTTGCTTTGGTGCAGGCACCTACAGACCTACCCACTATATCAAAAGCCAGCATCTAGCACAGTATTTTGCCCATACTAAGTGTTCAATAAAGACTTGTTGATTAAAGAGAGAGAGAAAAAAAGAATGGGTCATCTCTGCTCATGAGCCAAAGGAGAAGAGGCGTAGCTTGTTGAGTCATTCTCTGGATCTTCTGGCTTACAGGATAAAGGAAACACCACCAGCTGAGTTGCTTCAACTCCATGCCTTTGGATCGAGAGGCTATCAGGCTAGAGATCCCCTAGTTAACAACTAGGCCAGCATCCTACCAGACACCAGGGCAGATACAAATGAGTAGAAAGATGAGTTTCCCACTTATAAACCTATCTCTTGCTAGAAAACAAACGTGATGACGTCTATATAGTGTTCTGGGATTCTTAGAAAAAAATTCATACTGATTCTTAAGTCTTCACCTGCCTCCTCAGGGTTGACCTAGACATTCTGTTCCAAAGTAGGTAGGAAAGCCTCCCATTCTTGGTCAGATTCTACTATTTCATACTGTCCCAAATGGTATCAGCCAGTGCTGATTAAGACAGGATGACTCATCAGAGGCAAGAAATCACTATGCTTTTGGAGTATATAGAATATCATTTACTTTCATATTTATATAAAGACTTTCAAATGATCTAAGGTACCAGGGAAACAGAACTAGCATCACATCACTAAAGTTTAATGTGTCAAAAAGAGAAAGAGGCAAAGATGACCCCCCTGGAGATCACAAGCTCACCTGTCTAGAGCTGGAACAGACCTTAGAGATTCAAGGGATCCTGACCTGGGATCTGAGAACTGAATTTTTCAAAAAACATCTTGATAACTATATTTCTTTTTTTTTTTTTAGTTTTTGCAAGGCAATGGGATTAAGTGGCTTACCCAAGGCCACACGGCTAGGAAATTATTAAGTGTCTGAACTCGGGTACTCCTGACTCCAAGGCCAGTGCTCTATCCACTGTGCCACCTAGCCACCCCGATAACTATATTTCAATGTAATTGGAATCCTTTAAATACATTCTGTTAAGGGATTCCCAGGCTTTACATGGCTGCCAATGAGGACTATTACACAAGAGTCCAAATCCTTCACCTTACAAGAAAACAAAGATCCAGAGAAGTTTAAGGATTTGTCCATAGTCGTACAGCTAGAAAGCAGAAAAGGTGAGATTTGGACTCAGATCCCCTAACTGCAAAAACAGTAGATTTTCCATGCTCTGGAAATATTCTTTCCAAAAAGAGTATTAACTCTGTAATGGATAGTGCCAGACCTGAAACCAGAAAATTCATCTTCCTGAGTTCAAATCTGGCCTCAGATACTTATTAGCTGTCTGACCCTGGGCAACTCATTTAAATCCTTAACGGGGGCGGGGAGGGGGGGGAGGACTCATTTGAGAGGATTATTTCCCATTGCCAGAAACACAGAAGGATCTGCACGTGATTCATTTGGGCTCACTGATGCTTTTCCTTCCTGCTTTTTTCCTTATCTGTAGAAATCAACCCATGATTATGTGGTCCCTTTTAGGCTCAAAACCCCCATGGCCTGTAAGTAGGCATTTCCAATCATTTCCACAATAAGTTGATCAACTTCATATGACTGTGAAAATTTTTACCAATACTTCATGCCTCACCAGTAAAAGGGATGGATAATGCGGAATGGCCAGTCTGATTATTTTATTAAAGACACATAGTTGACCTCACGTTACCATCCTTAAAGTAATTGGAACAATGAAAGCTCTTTTGTTAAAGAAGCTACTTCAATGAAAAATTGAATATCAGTTTTTATGCAAATGAAATTTTCTAAAGCCTCATTTGTCCTACAACTTCCTTTTCTTAGCAGACACATTTGGAATGAAAGAAATCTGAATCAATAAAGTCTTAAAACATTTTATCTAGTAGAGTCCACTACGGGATGACTTTTAAAATGACCTCTCTACTAATTTATACTAAACTCTAAATTTCCAAGAAATTTTCTTATTGTCTTCATCAATATAAGGAACTGTTAATAAGAAGACTCTTTATCAATGCAGATCACCAATTGCTCCATAACACATAGTCTTGGAGAGTTGGTTGTAGTACCAAGAAGGCAAGTCTTTCCCAGCTTTTGATCCCAGATCTTCCTGACTCTAAAGTATCTCTCTGCCCCCAGTATCATGCTGCTTCTGACATTGGGAGAAGAAGCAAAATACTGTTTAGTTCATTTTAATTTTTTTTGTTTAGTTCATTTAAAAAAACAGTCACATACCCCGAAAGATCTAGAAAGAAAGATTCCATATATACCAAGATATTCATAGCTGCACTCTAAGTACAGAAATGGAAACAAAGCAAATGCCTTTCCATGAGAATGGCTAAATTAATTGTGGTGAATGAATGTCAATAGTATTGCTGTGTTATAAGAAATGATATGTATGAAGAATTCAGAGAAGAACAGGAAGACAAATGAACTGATATAAAATGATGGAAATAATTTATTCAATGGTCACAAAAATGTAAATAGCACAAATAATAAATGTTGTATAATTTTCATGCAAGCTTGGCCCCAGAGGACATTTGAGAGAAGGTATCTCCTTCCTTTCATTGCAGTGATGGTCCACCAGGGGTATGGAGTCTTTATTTCATTTGCTGCCAGGCATGGCTGATGACAACTTGCTTTTATTTTTTTGTTTCCCCATCTTTGTAACAAGAGGCAGTTAGCCAGATAGAGGATGGAGGAGGGACATAGCTAGAAAAGTGTGTGATGTTCAAACAAAAGGGACCTATAAATTCAGAAATCATTTTTAACACAACCTCCATTCAGTTTGGGGGTCCTTTGAATTCTGAAGGCTAAAGTTTTATCTCCTGTGATATCACTAGCCCCTACAGTAATGTGAATACACTTAGTAATTTCAATGTTGTTGCCACTTAGATTCTGAAAGAGATTTGAGTTTGGGGGAGTTTTTGCATTTCAACCCCTCTTCATCACTCATACTCAATCTACCACTTCCTGAGGAGACCCAAAGATCAGAAATTACAGAGGTAGAGATCTGTCACAAGTAACTGTCACTAAATTTCCACGACCCCACACATTTCTTTATAGATTTTCTCTCCCCAGTTCAAATGACCCAGATAAAACATGAAAAGTCCAAGTAAGCAGAAATTATTCTGAGCTCTGGGGAAAAAAATCAATATTTGACAGAAAAGATCCTTGTTTATGCAAGAGGCGAGACAGGGATCTCTGGCTGATAATCAAGACTTCTAGAAAAGGATAAAAATCAAGAAAATTATGATTTCTTTCTTCCCTTTCTGGGGAGGTGTTGTAATTCCCAGAGAGAAAATCTTTACCAATGAAGCCAGGTAAGTTACTCTGCAACTTATGGCCTAGTAGCTGAGCTTCCTGAGGTATGAGAGTACCCCAAGGGCCTGTGAATGACTTCACTCTGGTGTGGATCAGAGGAGACCCTTGAGCACTGAAATTCTTCCTGGCCACCTGCCCTCTATCCACTAACTCTCAATAGTCTCCCTGGGATTTACCATCAGTCATGATCATTAATATAGGAAGTTTGAATTTACAGAGCAGTTTTCTTCTAAAGGACTTAAAATGATTATGATAGACTGAGGTAGAATGCATTCTAGTGAGAAAAAAAAATTTTGAATTGCCTCAGGAGGCAGGGGAATTGGGCAAGGATTGCAGAAGGAGGTGAAGTGGGAAGTTAGTGTGATGTGACTTTGTGTCTTTGGATGTGGGAAGCACAGAAGAAAGAACTGAAGCCACCCAGTGAGTTCTGTTCCTCCCACCTCCACCCAGAGAGAAGCAGCTAAGAGGGCTGCGCCTTCTATTCTGAGCCCAAGACTAGACCATATTCTTTAGTTCCCTATCATCATCATCACCACCCACAGCCTCAGGGAAGTTTGTTTTTGCTCAAGTCATAGAATCTCTGAGTAAAAAGGGACCCCCAGCTGCCAAGTGCGCCAACCCACACTCACATAAGGGTTCACTCCATAGCATGCGGTATTCAGCTTTTCCTTAAATGCTAGTGAGGGGAAACCCACTACTCCTCAAGTGCTCTGTTCCACTTCAGGACAGTTCTTATTGTAAGGAGGCATAGCTAGGTGGTACAGTGGACAGAGGGCAGGGCCTGGATTCGGGAAGAACTGAGTTCAAATCCAACCTCAGAGACTTTCTACCTCTGTCACCCTGGGCAAGTCACTTAACCCTCTCTGCCTTGGTTTCCTCATCTGTAAAATGAGCTAGAGAGAAGGACATGGCAAACCACTCCAGTATCTTTGCCAAAAAAAATGCATGGAGAGTCAGACACAACTGAAAATGATTGAATAATAACTTGCTGTGAGGGGGCAACTATGTGACACAGTGGATATAGCAAAGGAATTCACCCCTGAGTTTGGAGAACCTGAATTCAAATCCAGCCTCAGACACTTAATGACTTAGCTATGTGACCTTGGGCAAGTCACTTCATCCCCATTGCCTTACAAAAGCCAAAAAAAAAGTAAAAAACTTATTGTAAGGAAGTTTTTCTATAGCTGCCCCTCTACGTGTTCCACCCACTACTCCTACTTCTATCCTCTGTGGCCAAACTTAGATTTTTCCACATTGTTTTTCAAATATTACAGGACCACTCTCATTATGTACTTCTAGTTGTCTTTTTCTTCAGATTAATTATCCTCGGTCGATCCCCAGATGACATGATCTCAAAGTCCAGACTAGCAAAGGAAGGCTGAGAATGCCAAGATTAGGGTGACTGTAATAACAGATACTTTGACTTCACTTTGTGACCGATAAAGAATCATAGATAAATTATTAGAGCTATTCTTAGCCAAGTTCAACCCCCCATTTTATAAATGAAGAAAATGAAGCCAAAAGAAATCGGGTACCTTACACAAGGTCATGAATTACTAAAATTGCCTCCTTCCTAAAGAGGGGCCATCGGTCAATGAATGTCCTTGGCCACACCTAAGTTATTTTGAGCACCTGACTCTCCCTGAGCAGAGAGGTTCTGTAACCTTTGAGCCTCAATCTTGAGTTCTGACCCAAGCAGAGACTAATTGGATTTGGTCAAAAAAGCTTGATCAAAAGCTGGGGAGAACCCTTTCCATGGCTACCTAGAGAAATCTAAATCTAACCTTCTTTCAAATGCAGGTAGTCCTCTTCCCCCTGACCCTCTCTCTCACTGCTATAGCTCATGTCCTCAGAACATAGCCTTGGTTACCTGGGCTCTATTCCAGACCAAGACACACACACACACACACACACACACACACACACACACACACACACACACACCCTCTCTGAGCCCTTCCCCCTGCCAATGACAAGCACAATTAGTTTCTGTGAGCTACATTCTATAATGCCTACTTTTAAGTATCCACTAAGTTTAAAATTCACCAAACACTTAACACCAACTGCCAGGAAATTGGGTTTAAAATGCATTTTTTTTAAAAAAATCATGTTTACCAATCATCATAAGTCTATTTTCATAGGTTCATACTGAAAATCACTCAGTGTCTCTGAGAATACATTTCAGAACCCAGGGCAATATTTACCCCCATCTTCATCTGATAGTGACACTATTTCAGTTTCCTTTTTACACTGTGTTTTGTTAAGATAGAAAACTGCATGACATAATGGAGAAATGCAGCATTCTGTTCCCTGGATAGGACCTGGATTCAAATTCTGACTCTGTCATGGGGTCATAGGCTAGTCCCAATCTATTTCTGCTATTTCTGGGAGGTCTGATTGCAATGGAGAGAAACTGGCAACGAAGTTGCTCTAAGAGTTATAAGAATTAGTCATGAAAGAAATAATAGGTCAGAAATGGAGGGGTGAGAAAAGAGAAAGGAACCCCAACTTATCAGGAAGTCCAGCCAAGGTACCATGGACAGAGCAGAGGCTCTCCTCTGGGTTCAAATCTTGCCTCTGATGTCATCAGGGGAAGGGAGCCAGGGAGGTGGAGTCAGAAAGACATGAGATCAATCTGGCCTCAGTTACTTCCTAGTGATGTGGCTTTGGCAAACCCCCTAACTCTGTCTGAGTTTCTTCAATGGTAAAAATGGGGATTATAACAGCTCTTCCTTCACAGGATTGTTTTGAGGACCAAATGAGTTAACATTTGAAAAGTGTAGATACTTAATAAAAAGATGTTTTTCACCCCCATCTCAGAGAAATCACTTAACCTCCCTGGGCGAGGAAGGTGGGCTAGATGGCCTCTGAGGCCCCCTCCCAGGTCTACATCTATGGTCTGACCTAGGGATGCTTTTTCCAAGCTACACTGAGCAGTAAACACTTGGGACTTAATATAATAATAGAGCAGATGCAGTAAACACTTGGGACTTAATATAATAATAGAGTGGATACACCCTAAGAAGAGATTTGGTGACATACTGGCCCTTGAATAGTCCAAGGGGAAGCAGAACCTTGAAATGAAATGGTAAGAGAGCAAATGAAGGCTATTTTCATATTGAGTAATGAACACATTGAAGGAAGGAAGGAGGGAAGGAGGGAAGGGAGAGAGGAAGGAAGGGAGGGGGAGGGAGGGAGAGAGGGAGAGAGGAAGGAAGGAAGGAAGGAAGGAAGGAAGGAAGGAAGGAAGGAAGGAAGGAAGGAAGGAAGGAAGGAAGGAAGGAAGGAAGGAAGGAAGGGAAGGGAAGGAGGGAGGGAGGGAGGGAGGGAGAGAGAGGTGGCATAGTCCAAAAAGGAGATACAATTTCTCACCCCAAGGTTCTCTCATGCCAATGCAAAATTGTGTCAACAAGGAAACTGAAGCCAATGGGGAAAGAGCAACTTTGCAGTCAATGGGGAAGGTGATGTCACTGGGTGAAGTGTAAGAGTCTGTACTTAATTTCAGTAAAAAATGATGCCAAAAGGGCCAGGGTGCAGAAAGAAAATGAGAAACATAATGGTGAGATGCATGTGATGGAGAAGGGGAAGGAACTAACAGAGCAGAACAAATATAGTCCCTTTGCCACTGTCTATATCTGAAATCCCTTCCTACTGTAAATTCTATACATTCTTTAAAGCTATATATTCCATGAAGTCTTTTCAGACAAAACTCTTCCCACTTCCCCCTCATTGGTTATATTCCTTCCCCTCTTTTGACTTCATGGAACACTTTGTATCTCACCCTCAATAATAATGAGTGATATGTATATGGTAAATATAATTAATATTATATACTTATAGTATATTAAGTATACTTAAAGTATATTATTTACTTATATAATAAGTATATTATATACTTATAGTAACAAAACATATTTTATATATTACTTCATTTGAAGCTCAAAAATCTGGAGCAGCTAGGTGGCACTGGCTCTGGAGTCAGGAGGAGCTGAGTTCAAATCCCACCTCAGTAATTATCTAGCTATGTGATCTTGGGCAAGTCATTTTAACCCCATTGCCTTGCAAAAACAAAACAAAAATCCTATGACTTATTTCATCATATTTGTGCTGCTAGCAAAACCTAGAGCAATATGCTTGGTTTGATTTCTAGTAAACTCCTAGAACATATCATTACTGGGGTTGTTTAGGAACATCTAGAAAAGGAGGCAATGACCTCTAAAAGTTTCAGAATGAACAGATCAAGGCCAGATGACACTCGTATCATTTTTTAAGAAGGTTATCTAAATTGGTAGAAATGAGATGGTTATAGAAATAATTTACCTAGACTTAAGCAATTCACTGTAGTGATGGAGAGATATGTGTTATAGTACTTTGGGGTGTATTGATCCAAAAAAGTAGTTGCTAAAATTTCTGAATCATTTAGAGATCTCTAAAGGTATACCACAAAAAAAAAATCTGTATTTGGTCTGGTGCAATTTTACTGTTTTATCAATGACTTAGCTAAAGCCACAGATGGAATATTTATCAAATAGCTAACACTATGGTTAATGGAGCCAAGATTTAAAAAACAATGTACTGAATATACTAAGGTTAAATTTAACAGAAATTATTATAAAATCCTGTAACTGAGTTTACAAAATAATTTCACCTAGATAAGATGATGGAAATAAAGTTAGACATCAGTTCATGTGAAAAAATAACTAGACAGTCCAGAAGACACCAAGTGCAGTTTTGATATGTCAGAAAGAACAACTCTTTCAGGCAGCTAAGCGGTGCAATGGATGGAGCACCGGCCCTGAAGTCAGGGGGATCTGAGTTCCAGTCTGGCCTCAGACACTTAATAATGACCCAGCTGTGTGACCTTGGGCAAGTCACTTAAGCCCACTGCCTTACAAAAATAAAAACAAGAACAACTCTTTCCCCTACTGATTTCTTCCAAAGGTCTTCTAAATTAAATAAGAAGTTCAAGGACCACTATGTTAAAAGAAGGACCAAGAGAAAGAGACAAACCCCAATAATAAAAGTTAGTAATAAAGATGGTACCTGAAAACAGATAGACCATTGTACCACTACTAGACTAGGGATTTCCCAAATCGCATCCATTTTTTCAGTCTTTCACATCTTTGTCTCTTCTTTTTGATTTCTACTTCTATCACCCCAATCTAGGATCATATCTCTTGTCTGGACCATTTCAGTAGTATCCTTGACTAGTCTCCGTACCTTCAACCTCTCCCTTCTCTGGTATGTGATGACCAGATAATTTACCCAGGTTTACAACCTTGAAATAATCCTCGATTCTGCCCTCTCCTTTATTCCTCAAACCAATCACATACCAAGTTTTGGCAGTTTCTCTCCTCAACATCTCTCATGAGCACCCCCTTTTCTCACAATCACACCCTTATCCCCTTTCCCCTAGACCATTTCAATAGTCTCCCAATTGACCAACCCTGCATTAGTCTCCTCCCTACTCTATTCTCCACAGAGCTGCCATTCCCTAAACTGAATCCCTCTGCCTAGAAATATCATTAGCCTAGGGGACTCCCGATGAGGATCTCCCTCTACCAATTCAGATGGGTTCCTACTACACAATTTTGGGTGACAGACAATTATCTAAGTCATTAAAAGGTGTGTCTCCAGATTCCAAAACCACCTCTCTCTCTATTTCACCACAATGCCTAATTGACCTACTTGGCTTTCCAATCTCTTCCTCTACAACTGTCTTCTTCACACTTGTCAAATTAATATTTCCAAAATTCTGTTCTGATCATGTTGCCTTCCTACTCAGACTTTCACAATGTGGCTCCAAGTTTTATTTTACATGACTCGCCTTCCTACACTCCGATCTAAACCATCCATTCCTGGAATTTTTACATCCTATCTCTTCTCTCTGCCTTTGTACAGGTGCCTCCTCACCTCTGCTTCTTAGAATTCCTAGCTTCTGTCCCATTCTCAGTGGCCCCATTCCTAGAGGAAGCCTAATCCCCCTTTTTAATAAAAAAATTATTCATTTCAAACTTAAATACAAAACAAAAAAGAAAGGAAGGAAGGAAGGGAGAGAGAGAGAGAGAGAGAGAGAAGAAAGAAAGGAGGGAGGGAAGGAAGGAAGGATGGAGGGGAGGAAGGAAGGAAGACCTCATGCCAATCTAAAGCCCACCTTGAAGTCAGAACCTCTTTAGACATTATTGGCTGTGTGGATGAGGGCAAATTACCTGATGAGATGCCAATCCACACAGATGGAGGGAACTCCCCAGGCAGATAAAGTTACAGCTTCATGTGGAAGTGCATGCAAACTTGCATATTAATGTTGAAGTAATAGTCTTATCTGTGATCTCTTAAAAGGAGTGTTTTGTAACAGTTGGATGAATGCAATAAAATCATGCTTTCTGGATTGGCAAGACCCCTGAATCACTGAATTTGAGAGTTGGAGAAGATCTCATTGGCGTCTGATCCAGCTATCCACTATCTCATATGTGATAAGGGTCCTCCCTCCTTGCCATGAAGACCCTCCATTCAGCTTTGGAAGAGTTTGGATCAGAAGAAACCATGCCTAACATCAAAATTAAATTTGCTTCTTTGCAATTTCCATTGGTATTTGTTCTGCCCTCTGGAGCCAAATAGATCAAATAAAATTCTTTCCCCTTATGGGGGAAGATAACTCTCATGTCCCCCTGAGTCTTCTTTATGGGTAGCCAGGTAGTACCACAGTGAATAGAATGCCAGGCAGGACAACTTCCTAGTTCAAATCTAGCCTGAAACACCTACTAGCTGTGTAACCCTGGGCAAGTCACCTAACTTGTTTAGCTCAGTTGCTCTTCTGTAAAATGAGCTGGAGGAGGAAATGGCAAACCGGTCCAGTGTTTTTGCCAAGAAAACCTCAAATAGGGGTCACAGAGAGTCGAACATGACTGAAATGAGGCGTCTTTCCGGGATACCCATCCTCATTTCTTTCTATTGGTGTTCATGTGGCATGATTTAAACCTAGCACCATCCCACTTGTCCTCCTCTGAACACCCTCCACATTCTTCTTCAACAATGCCCCACTTAACCCAGCCCAAGACCACATTAGGGGTTTTGTTGCCACATCACCCTCATAATCCTATAAAGTACCCAGATCTTTTTCAGATCTAACCATCTAACCATGACTCTGCCATCTTCTTATTGTAAAGTAGCTTTTATTTTTATCTTCAAGGACTAGACTTTGCATTTATCCCTACTGAATTTCATTTGATCAGATTTAGCATGATAGTCTTGCCTAACAAATGTTCTTTGAATCCTGACTCTGTCATCCACTGCATTAGCTATTCCTCCCAGCTTTGTGTTTTGTGGAAATCTCATCTATGCTTTTTTCCAAGTCATTGATGAAAATATCAAAACAGCCCAGAGCCAAGCACAGATTCCTGGGTTGTAAACCTCTGACACATTGGATCATGAACCTAATCTGGGTCTGACCATCCAACCAATTAGCAACCCTTCACATTGTAAATGTTTCTAATTCATCCATTCCAAATTCTCCCTAAGAGCAGCAATGCTTTGTTCAAAAATTTTGGTAAAATCTAGCTTAACCAAATCCACGGCATTCCCCTAAAATACCAGTTCAATAATCCCATAGTACAGTAAAACCTGCCCTTAATGTAGCTGTGCTGGCTTTGCAGTCACGCCTTCCTAGTTTCACGTTTGCCAACAGCTCTGTAAT
This sequence comes from Macrotis lagotis, assembly GCF_037893015.1. Taxonomy (NCBI): domain Eukaryota; kingdom Metazoa; phylum Chordata; class Mammalia; order Peramelemorphia; family Peramelidae; genus Macrotis; species Macrotis lagotis. The sequence continues at coordinate 227,334,671 of NC_133662.1, forward strand.
GATCCACTCTAGAATGTTCCCAGGAATCAAAGTCAAACTAACTGGCCTATAGTCTTCAGACTTTGTTCTCTCTTCAGTTTTTTTTTGAAAGGCAGAACATTTGTTCTCCAGTCTTGGATCCTGCTCCCATTTTCCACCATCTTTTCAAATCTTACTGACAGAAGCTTAGCCACCACATCTTGTAGGACAAGAAGACAGATTTCATCTGAGCCAGGTGATTTGAATTCATCAAGGTCAATTTTTATATTCATGTTTAGTTGTTCTTTAATCTTATCTGCCTCTTCACAACCCTTTAGGGGGGTTTTCTTGGTTGTTAAAAAAAAAAACTGGTTTGCCATTTTCTCCTCCAGTTCATTTCACAGATGAGAAAATTGAGGCAAATAGGGTCAAGTGATCCAATCAGAGTCACACAGCTAGTAAGTGTCGGAGGCTAAGATTTGAACTTGGGTCTTTCTAACTTCAGGCCCATCTCTCTATCCACAACAGCAAGGGCAACTAGTACCCTTTTATCTCCTTATTTATCTCGGATATCAATGCTCTGAAAGTCATTTTTATTTTTTAATTTCTATTAGAAAATTTATTTTTCCTTTAACAATTGAGTACTCTTTTTCCTTTATTAGTTATCATCATTCCATCCACTCCAAGCAAAGGTCCTGTCCTTTAATTGATCCTCCTTTCCCAGCCCAACTAACTTAAAAATTAATCCCTTTTTATTGTTCTTAACTTGCTTTGTTAATATCAGATAATTCTGAGCTTTAAAATTTCTAACATTATTTTACAGGACTGGCCTACCATTTATATGTCATTCTCTGGCCTTACTTCTATTTTTAGTATATGACTTTTCAAAAATCTTAAGTTGGTTGATGAGTTCCCTATTTATCCACATCAGTCTCTTCAGACCAATCCTCTTTTTTCTCCTCATTGGAATTGTTTCCCTTTGTGACTTCAGAATTTCATTCATAAATGTTTCCTATTCCTCCTGGGCTGACTTATTCTGAAGCATTTTAGTCCATGGGAATCCACCTGTCTTTCCTCTGCACCTGCTGAAATTTGTTTTTGCAGATCTAGAACACTTAGATTTCTTTTGTTCTAGCACAAATTCTAGGATGGAGTGGTCACTTCCCATCAGGGTCTCCCTCATCTCCACCCCAGCAACCAGTTCCTCGGGGATCACCAGATATTAGCAAGGGAGCTTCGGAGTTTTCTGGGCAAACATCTTGAGTTGACAGGTATGGAAACTTAGTGTCCCTAGAAAGACTCTGAATCTCTGTTTTCCCCCACTCTATGAACCCTCCTAGTCAGTAATTCCCATGGAAAGATTTAAAGTTCTTAAGGAAGCCCCAATACTGTGCTAGTCCCCTAAGCCCCCCACCATCAATTCACTTGAAGGTGAAAGCTCCACAGCTGGGCAAAGAAGAGGCCATTCTACTCAGTCAGTTAAAGCCATATTCTTGTACATACTGGTACAGAATGACCATATCCACCTAGCATACTCTGACTGGACAAATGGGCTGAGGTACCAATCATTTCTTCTTCAGGGGAAAAAATAGACTACTTACAGCCCTACCTGTTCCATCCCTATCCTGTCAGGGGAAATTTTCAAGACTACTAAAGAGAAAATTCAGCCATACATAATAAAGGTCTTCTATCAAATTTCCAGACATTTATTCAATTCAATAAACTCATAAATGTAAGTTAACTAGACTAAGGAGTAACTAGATAGTTTGGAGTCAGCAATACCTGAGCCCAGCCTGGGACACTAGTTGTGTGACCCTGCCTTAGTTTCTTCATCTGTAAAATGAGCTGGAGAAGGAAATGACACAACACTCTGGTATCTTTGCCAAGAAAACCCCAAATGGGGTCATGAAGAGTGACACTACTGAAATGAATGGATAACAACTACACCAAGTGCCAGGGATCCAAGGTGGCAGGGAGACAAAAGTAATGTTATGCCCTTAAGTCCATATGACTTTCTGAGAGGAGGAGGGATTACAACTTGTAAATAGATTGTAATGCTATTTAATTTGATGACGGTGATAGCAAATAAGAATATCACTGATTTCTGGAAGCAAGGATGAGAAATCAGAGCAAACTTTCCCAGAAGAGACCCAGGAAGAGAAGGATTCTGAAAGCAAGTGATGAGGAGGGAGTGCATTCCGTACATCTTCACAGAAGCAAGAGGTGCATTTGAGCATTTCACTTAGATCTTTCATTGATCTCTTTGCCTCAACCCTCCTCCCCAGTAAAAAGCAGCCCCTTGGAACAATGACAGGAACAAGACCAGAACCTAGGCTCCTTGACTACCAGGTCTGTTCTCTTTGCACTAGATAGGAGACCTTGCCCAGCATTTTATGGTTAGAAGAATGTACGAAATTCAGAGATGAATGATTCACTTACCTAAGCATAATAAACAACCTCAAGATCTCTTCGTTGTTTATCACTTGGCTGAGCACATAACTGCAGAGTGTGTCTCCATGAGTAGCTAGATAATTCTGACTGATGAGATAGGACTGATGGGATCCTGAGATAGAGCTCTTCCACAGGTTCACTTATCTCAGTTTATTGAGGTCAATAAATGAAGGAGGATTTTCTTTCTTCTTGGGACCACATCATACTACAACTACCAGTTCTTTTCTCCCCACAGCCTGAGAGGAAACAGGACCCCCTAAAATACCACTCATCTCTATCACAGTTCTAGCAGACACTCACCAGAAAAATAGCATAATAACCAATTCAGTTGAGACCCTGCATGTTCTAGATACAAGAAAATGCAGATAGTCTAAAGAAACTCACCAGAAAAATAACATACAATAATCAAGTCAGTTGAGACCTTGCATGTTCTAGATACAAGAAAATGCAGATAGTCCAGAGGAATTCATCAGAAAAATAACATAGTAACTAAGTCAGTTGAGACTTTGCATGTTCTAGATATAAGAAAATACAGATAGTCCCGAGGAACTCATCAGAAAAATAATATACAATAGTCGTCAGTTGAGACTTTGCATGTTCTAGATATAAGAAAATACAGATAGTCCAGAGAATTCCTCAGAAAAATAACTACAATAATCAAGTCAGTTGAGACTATGCATCTTCTAGGCACAAAAAAAAAAATTAGAAAGTCCAAAGAAACTTTTCCACTGGGCTCCAATTGACCAATTGTACATTATACTTCCCTCAACTCAGACTTGGTCCTTAGAATGAACAAGACCTCCTTAGAAGTTTCAAAGTTAGTTGAAGTAATGTTGTACACAATGAGGCTTCTGATCATTTTCTGTGTTGGTGTATTACCAAAAACCACAGTCCAGAGCCCCTAGGACTTGGGGTTATCTTGGCATCCCAAACCTTGAGGGGGTTCTTTGGACCTAGAGAGGCTTAGCAGATGTTGTATATGATATTCTATTCTATTGGATTCTATATAAATGTTTTGTTCTTCTAATCAAACATGGAGCCCAGCGCTTATTGAGCTTCTCCCCCTAGGAAACTATGGTCCAAGGGAATGACTTCTCTCTGGAGTCAGAAGACCTGATTTCTGCCTGCCTCCATTACTCACTCCATCACTCCCTCCCCAAGCCAGTCCCTTAACCTCCCAGGGTTCCATTCCCACATTTGCATAAAAGATGGGCTTGGACTGGGGTCTGTTTCAGTTCTTCATCTGCCACCACCCAGTCCCAGCAGCTGCTTTCGAGAAGGGGCAATTGCAGAGAGTGGGAGGTTTGCAAGGACACACATTTCCCAGCAATGCCTCCTTCAGTAAAAACCCAACACAGTTTCGTGACCAAGAAAATCTCCACAACACTGAAGAGGCTGATGGGATTTTACAAGAAAAAGCAAGAAAAACCTGAGAGCAGAGGTTTCTGCTGATGCTAGAGGAGATAAGTACAGAAAGTCAGCCTCAGTCCAAAAGGCTACAGGCAGTTCTTAAGTTAGAAACACAGAGGGAAAGAAGGTTATACCCTGTACGTTTCCACAGTCAAGTGGTCTTGATAAATGGGCAGGCCAGATAGAGGACAGGCTAAACAAGTTACTGTACTTCGTATTCACTCTGCCCAGCCTCAGAGTGGGGGCTGTCTTCCCCGAGACAAATTCCTATGATGCTAAGTAAGACCTTACCCAGGGTTTCCTGGGGCTCAAGATGCAAGGCTGCTCCCTAGTCCTATCTACCAAAAAGTGGGAAGAAACCAAGTTCCCAATTGCCCTGTAACTTCCAGTGAGGAGTCCCTAGTCTTACAAACCTTTATCTCCTCATGCCCCAGAACCTCCCCCCCCAAAATAAAAAAGGCAGAAGGAATAACTCATTGGATAATGCATGGAAGAGAAACCTGGTGGAATCAGCTAAAGACTGAGTCTCCCCTCAAAGAGGAGAAGGCATTCCCCATTCCTCTCCAGAGAAGGAGCTTATAGCAAGACAAAGTTATCAGGGTGTTTCTAGATATTGAATTCAGGTCAAAACCCCACTTAACCCAAATAATCACCTCAGTTCTTTATATCACCTTAGCCATGGAGGTCTAAGCTGAATGGCTTTGGGTCCCAAGCAAGGAATTAAGACACTCTGTTAAGTGTTTTATAGATCTCTCATTTGATCACAATCCTAGGAGATGGGTGTGTCATTATCCCCCATTTTATAAATAAGGAAACTGAGGCAGACTGAGGTTAAGTGGCCACACAGATGAAGTGTTGGAGACCGTATTGAGCTTGTCTTCCTGACTCCGGGCCCACTCCATCCACTTTAACTGCCTAGGTAAACATACCTCCTCCTCCTCCAGGAGTTTTCCCAGCAATACTCTGCAGAAGATCACATTTGTGGCTTCCTATTACCCCTTCCTACTTCTTAGTTAGGAGAAGAGGGAAACCTGAAGTGATAGCAACTTTTCAGGAGGGGAAAGTTAACAGTATATTCCTTTGACTTGAAAGCCAAGTCGGCCTCAGTTCCTTGGACTCCTGCCTCAGACCCAAGGACCACAGAAGGCTAGATAGTATCTTTTCTAAGAAGCCTACTCACCTCCCTTCCCAGATGAATAGCAGGTGAGAGTATTTCTATCTCTATCAACCCAGGCTATTTATCCCCTGAAGAGCTGAGTATCTACTTGAGGAAAAGAAAACACAGGGAGGAAGAAGGAAGCCCAGTCAGTGCCTTCTCCCTGACCAAAGTTAAGATGGGCTGGCGACATCAGCGACGTTACACAGTGAGACACTTGAAAAAGAAATTCTTACCTGTACCCAGGACCGAAGCTCTCTGGTAAGGTTACCCTGGAATTCTTTCACTGCTGACAGGTGTTAGACTTGGAACCTGTTGGACTTTGGTTGAACAAAGGTTGATTTAAAAGCTGATCTATTTAACAGGACCTTGTGGTCTAAGTTTGAAACGACCTATGTCCCCCTCCCTGCCAGCACTGGGGCCATGAGGGATGGCAAAGTCCCAGACAAACCTGACTGCTCTGTCCTCAAGGAAGGAGGGCCAGGGCTCTCCAGCAGCGCCCCTTGATTCTGCTCATCAATAACCTCAGCCCTCTGCCCAGCCTCCCTGGATTTATTGAGAACCTGAGATGAGAAGTATAGAGCAGAGTACGAGCTCACGACCTATGTGATCTTGGGCAGGTCATTCCTGGGTTCTCTCCCCAAGGCAGAGGAGAAGCCTCTGCTGCAATGCTAGTCATTGCAGTTGTGTCTCTGTCTCTCTCACCCACACACGGCCCTTGAATTTTTTTACCTGCCTCTTTCTGCAGAGAACTTTCCACCTATGGGCAAGGTCTTCCTTACACTCTCCCACATGGAACTTCTCCCAACTGTGGCGCCTGCTTGTCGTCCTGCCCCACACCAGCAACAGAGGCAACTAGGGACAGGCCAAATGCACCACTGAGAAGCTGCCCAACCCTGCTCCCCAGGACAGCTGCCTTGGGACAGGTGAGCCCAACCGGTTACTCTGGCCTCCAGCCCAGGCCAAAGTGATGAACAAAACAGAGATCTCTATCAATATCACCCACACAACCAGGTTGGCTGGCACCAGTACTCTTGGATGACCTGGATCCCCCAGCCCACGATTAGAAATGAGGGTGAGAGGTGGCTCAGTTTGCCCCAAGGTAAAAAAGAAGAACTGAACCCAAATCCAGTCTAAGAATTCCACTACCACCAAAGTTGTGCTATACAATTACACACACACACACACACACACACACACACACACACACACACACAAATGCACAATGTACCTGTGCTCATTAGTGGGAGCCAGTGGAAGCTACAAAGGTATCACAAAGGGTTCTGAGCCCCCGAAGGACTAGATAAACCCCCAGAAAGTCAGGCTTTCCGCTCAGAGTGTAGCTTCATGTATACCACACCTATACACCCAACCCTCTCTGACATTTCCTTTTCTGATCCATATCCCACCTGGTCTATTCCTCAGTTGCTATCCTCAGTCACCTTCCCCCACAGTAAGCTCCAAGAGCACTTCTTGTGCTATCCAGTTGATCCTGACCACATACAGGTTTATATATTGGAGATACTGCAGGTATGGTCCAGCCCACTGAGATAAAATGATTATTGTAATAAAAAAGTCACACAATTTTTTTATTTCCCAGTACATATAAACGTTATGCTTACACTATGCTGTAGTCTACTGCATGTACAGTAGTATCTTGTCTAAAAATAACAATGTGTAAGCATTAATTCAAAGCTATTCCTTAAAAAAAAAAAAATCTAAGTATCCTCTGAGCCTCCAGTGAGTCATCATCATTTTATCGGTGGAGGATCTTACCTCCATGTTGATGGCTATTGACTGATCAGGGTAGTGGCTGCTGAAGTTTGGGGTGGTTGTGACAATTTCTTAAAATAAGATAACAATAAGGCTGCCACATCCACTGACTCTTCCTTTCCCAAAAGATTTCACTGTAGCATGCGATGCTATTTGATGCCATTCTACCCACGGCAGAACTTTCTTCAAAATTGAAGTCAGTCTTCTCAAACCCTGCCACTGCTTTATCAACTTAGTTTATGTGATATTCTTCCATACTGTTGTGTCTTAAGGAAGAGAGAGTCCCAAGGAGAGGGAGAGAATGTAGGTAACAAAGGTTGGCTGAGCAATCAGAACCTACGCACTTATCAATTAAGTTCTCCGCCTTAAGTGGGTACAGTTTGCGGTGTCCTGAAACAATTACAGTAGTAACATCAAAGACCACTAATCATAGATCCCCTAACAGATACAGTAGTAATGAAAAAGTTTGAAATATTATGAGAATAACCCAAGTAAGAAACATGATATGATGTGATGTGAGCACATGCTGTTGAAACAATAGTGCCAATAACCATGTTTAATGTAGAGGTGCCCTCTACCTTCAATTTATAAATATATATATAGTAAATATATATGTCTATAGAGAGCAATAAAGCAAAGTGCAATCATATAAGATACGCCTGTATTTCCTTCAATTCCATTGAACATTTATCATACTATAACTTATCTTCTTCCTGCAGCTCTGTGTCTTCTCTTTCCTTTCCCTCCATCCCTGACTCCACAAAGAAATATAAGACACATTTCATGCCTTCCTATATACTAGTTGGGGAGTCAAGGCATAAATACATAAAGTCAAAAAAACAACAGAGATTTGTTTATTCATCTGATAAAATGAAATTCAGTAAATGTTAGACATCTCTCAAAGCAGTATATAACTTACATGCAAAGAAAAAGCACAGACAAGGAAGGCTCTGAGTGACAGGGAGGAAAAGACCAGGGCCAACTGGAGAGGTCTAGAGGGCTTCAGGGAAAAGTTTAGACTTGAACTGGGTGCTGGGGAAAGATGGTGGTCCTATCCAATTCCAACTTCAGTTTTTTTCAGTTTTTTTAAAAAATCATTTAAAAATGATTGCTTCATTTTACAGAGGAGAAAGAGATGAAGATGAAGATAAAGACTTCCTTGATTTTGATCCCTTTGTATTACAGAAAACAGAGTAGAGGAAAATGGTTTGGACAACATCTTGGAATGGGTTGAATAGGAGGCAGGTTCAGTAGAGAGTGAGAAGACTAATTTGGCAAAAATAGACGATTTGGGGCAATTGTTGCTGGGGAGGGTAATACTAGGAGAAAGTGTTGAAGTGATGAGTGAAAGCATCAAGCCTAGGTAGACAATTCATTTCATCCTTTATATATACAACACACACACATGCAAACACATACATAGATACACTTGTCATGAGGCAATAGCAAATGTCATTGAGAGTGTCAACTTCCCCCAGCATCCAAGGAAATGGCCAAGCTCTGCTCCTTTCTTCAGCTTCATGTTTCTCCAGCTCAAGACTGATCTCACTGGGCTAGGGAGAGAATAAGTCATCCCCTCTTGAGATCCTCCAAAGAATCCTCTGTTCCAAAAGTTATTCCATTCACTGAGTCAGGAGATTTGTATTAATAGTCAGAAAATCAAGGTTCAGATCCCACCTTTCTACCCAGGTTACCTGGAGTCATGTTGCTTAACTGGGTCTTTTTCCTCATCTGTAAAATGAGGCAATCAAGACGACTTGATTTACATAATTGATGTCATATTGCTCACCTTCTCTCAGGGTTGGGGGAGGGGCAGTTGGGAGGAAAATAATCTGAAACTCAAAAATGTTTAAAACAAATATTTAAAAATTTTAATATGCAATTGGAAAATATTTAATGAAATAAATTTAAATATATTTTTAAAATTTTTAAAGACTATAGGTTCCTACTAAACATCCTTCTTAACTCCAAATCTGTGACCATGTTATAAAATTGATTTCAAAGACTTCATTGATAGGGTGAATGATGATGTTTTGTTTACTTTGTCTTCCCATGTTGTTGCTATGAGAGCAGGGATCCATGAGTTTGGAGAAGTAAGGAGACAGAGGAGAGTTGAATGGATAGGAGTTGCTCATCTCCCACCAGTCAAACTGAGATTAGAAAGAAAAGGGAATAGAAATAGGGAGATACAGGAAAGATGCCTTGGAGCTTGAGTTCTGAATGTCTCTGTTATTTTTAAAAATTCATTTTATTTTTTTTTTATTCCTGCTTTATGTATGGTTAACCTGGGATAAGCCAAAACTTCTTTAGACCTGATCTTAACTCAAATGAGGTCAGGTTTAGACAGAGAACCTTCTCCTAAAACCAAGAGGTCTCAAAGAGTCAAATGGTGATCCTTGCTTTAGGAAATCAATGATAATTGCAGATGGATGTAGTCAGTGCCACTAGATGGGCAGAACTTGTAACCAAAGTCCATACATTGGTTCCTGGCTATACGTGATCTTTTTAATGCCCTTCCCAATCCGGCACCAGTCTACACTTCCAGACTGACTAATGTTACTCAACTTTATCTGGGCTGTTTGCCATTTCATGAACTCAGTATATATTTGATCTCTGTGTTTTTGCACTGTCTGTCCCTCAGGCCTGGAAGACATGCTCCCACTCCCATTTCTGCCATTTAAAATCTTTAGTTTCATTTAATATAATTCAATTTCAGTTTTCTAGAGGAAGCTTCCTGATTCCACTAATTGTTAGGGGTTTCTTCCCTTACAAATTATTTTTCACTTATTCATCCACGTAAATATGGAGTCACTTCGTAGAATATAAACCCCTTGAGAGCAGTGAGTATTTTTCAGCTTGTAGCTGCATACTCAACAAGGCAGTTAATTTAATTGTGTCTAGATAACTATTTCTTTTTTTAATTTAAGGCAATGGGATTAAGTGACTTGCCCAAGGTCACACTGCTAGGCAATTAAGTGTCTAAGGCTGCATTTGAACTCAGATCCTCCTGACTCCAGAGCTGGTGCTCTATCCACTGTACCATCTAGCTGCCCCCTGGATAACCATTTTTCATGAAACAAGGAAGATTCTTGTTCCCTTTCAATCCTATGATTCTGTGAGGTGAACTGAATTTAATTCTTTCTTAGTTGCTACAACCTCAAAATCTTTAGCCTACACCCAAACCCAGGATAATTCAGTTTATTGTCACTCCTCATCACTAACTACCCAATTTAGAAAAGTAAGCTGTTCCAGATCCCATAACCCTCAACCTTACTGTTTCTGTGCCTAGATGGAGATAGAAGACCCTTCCATCTCCCCTCCCCCACTATGCCCTATCCCTCATTACCTTCAAGATGAAAAAATCACCTGCAGAAACTCAGGATGAATGAGAGGGTTATGGCTCTGAAGGTCATCTTTATTTTTCTGCTTCCTAAGGGTTCCCCTGACTATATCTGAGTCTTCCTGTCTTGGCTTCCCTTCATGATTGAAAATTCTCAGGGATCGGGAAGGAGTCTTCTATTTCTTTTGCTTCTGCTTTAATAATTAATAATCTCTGACATGGACATATCGACAAAACTACAAAGTACTTTCACACACATATTGCCTTATTTGTTCTCACTGTCTTACAGATGAGGAAACTGAGGCTTAGAAAATTTAAGGGGCTTGCTTAGATGAGCTCATATAGTCCTAGGGAGAGAAGGGGTGGGGAGAGAGAGCTGGAGAGACAGTGAGACAGAGACAGACAGAGAAAGAGAAAGAGACAGAGACTAAGAGGCAGAGAGGCAGAGACTGAGAGAGAGACAGAAACAGAGAGCAGGGACAGGATTCAGAAGTTGTTCAATTCATGTACTTGCCTAAATGAGACTGGGTAGCAAGCATGTGAAATGGTGACAGAGGACATATTCAGCCTCATTCCATAATAAAGGGGAGGATGAAGTGGGTGGAGGGCAGAATTATTGCCTGGACTCTGGTCAGTCAGAATAGATAATTAGCGAATGGAATATTAGATGGGTCTTTTCTCAAGACATTTTGGACATGGCTGAAGACACAGCCCCTTCTCTCAGGGAGGCCTCATCACAAATCTTTTATAAAACCGACACCATAAACCAGAAAGCCACCTACAAAGGGCAAATATCATAAGAGTGGAAGGAGAAAGTCCAAAAAAAGGCATTTAAAGAGTCAATAGGTGCTATACAAATTTGATACCCTTGTTCTATATTTCCAATTTGTCTTGAAAATTCCTGAGTTCCTTTTATCCTTTAATCTTTTCAGTTCTTATGGACCAACAACACTCAAGTCAATCAATCATCACATCAATTAACCACTTGCTATGTGGCAGGCTCTGTACTACATGCTGGATTCACAAGAAAAAGCAAAAATAGTCTCTTCCCTTGAGAAACTTCCATTCTAATGGAGGACACAGCTCACATAAAACAATAGATACAAGACAGAGACCTAGAAGACAAATCATGAAAACTATTTGTTCCTGAAGTCTGAAAGGAAGCCAGGGATCTAGCAGGTAAAGGTAAGGAGGGAGGGCATTCCAGGCATGAGGATTAGCCAGTGCAAAGGTCTAGAGATAGGAGATGAAGCACTTTGTACGAGGAGTAGCACAGAGACTACTGGGAATGCAAAAATATTTTACTCCTATAATGGGAAATAAAGTATTAAAAGATTAGAAAATAGAAAAAAGCTAACTTTATATTTGATCCTATGGGAAATAGGTAACACTGAAGTTTATGTTAGGGTCACTTAGTCAGATTTGCACTTTAAGAAAATCACAGACATCCATGTGATTTAATAGTCCACCATATCACATTCCATAATTTGTTTGGTCATTCTCTAATCATTAGACACACTGAAGAGTGACTTCTGTGCAGGTTCTCTGTGGCTACAAGCCAGAACTGTAAGGAAATCATTTGCAAGGGAGTATGCAAGGTTTAAAAAGAAGAATTTCATTAGCACTAAAAAAAAAAAGTAATCTTCTCTCCACCCCTGCCCCCTCCCAATGTGGACATCATGGGGTTTTTTTGGGGGGGGTAATCTAGTTTTAATATATATAAATATATATTTTCTATTTATTTACATCCATATGCATATGTATATTTTTAAGTTATAAAATTTCCTTCCACCCTCCCTTCCCACCCCCCTCCCCTCAGCGAGGAACAGATTAGCATTGTACATACACATTTTTGATAAACATGTTTACAGATTAGTTATTTTCAGTGTGAGGAATTAGAATTAAGGGAAAGAGATACATAAGAGATAATTTTTATAAAGTGTTCATCAGACTCTTAAAGGGTTGTGTGTGTATGTGTGTGTGTTTGTGTGTGTTTTGTTTTTTGTATGGATTTTCTTCCTCTGGATGGGGATAACATAGTCCATAGCTGATATAATAGGGTTGTCCTAGCTTTCAACTGCTGAGAGGAGCTGCTTCCATTAAGTTATAATGTTCTTCTTTACAAGACTATATTGTAGTTTCAGATTATAATATGCTTCATTTCATCAAGGTGCACTTTTAATTTTAAATACCAAATTCTTGAATCTTATTGGCACATGCTAGGATAGGGCATATTTCACTGATGTTCTGGTGAAACTGTTTCCAACCTTGACAAAGAGTTAAGAACATCTTATTTCAAAATGGTCACTAAAATACTGCTTCCCTACCACAAAATTTAGCTGCCAAAAATTAGGCAACAATCAACTACCCATCTTCTAATGGCTATGCTATATACATATATATATGTATAATATTGGTATATATATATATATAATATCAGTATATATATACATATATATATAATATATATCCAGACAACTTATCAGCAAAGATAAATTAACAAAAAAGATGAGACATCAAAATAAAGATTAAGACTTAGAAAGAAACCTTTTCTGGTTAGTGGCAAGAAGAAAACAGCATATTAAGTAGATGCTTAAGGCATCCCTGCATATGTGAAAGAATGAAGTGGTGCCACATCATTGCATTTCAATACAACAAACAAGATGACTCTAAGTCAATAGGACAGATTTGACAGTTATTCTTGGAGTCCCATAGGGGCTCTTTGTAATCTATTAACACATTTGTCACTTAAGATATCAAATAATTTTACTGGGTTTAAGATAACTGTCATTTCCTTACAAGCACTCCCTTTAATGATTCCTGTTCTATTAACTTAGGGTTCTCTAGAGTGCTATATACTGAGGTTAGTTTAATAATACATTTGTAAGTAGACCTGGGAATAGTGGCACAATAGTTGTTCATCCATTTTACTGACCAGAACATTAGATGCAGAAAAGAATACAATGGAGAGATCTTTATTTTCTTCTATCTACCTTCCAAGTCACTTGTGCTGTCTTCATTTTTTTCTGAATTGCTTCCCATCAATTCCTTTACTTAACCAGTGAGAAACCAGGGAGCAAGGGGAATAGCAATTTTAGCTGAAGGTTACTTGGAAACTCTTTGATTAAACTTTGAATAATTCCAAAAAATAAAATAAGTGTTAACAGAAATATTCTTTAGTAATATCAACTAAAAAGTGAGCTATTTACTTTAGAATCAATGTACAGAAATTTACCCTTAAAGTCTTATAGAAGAGATTTGATGAACAGGGTTCTGAACACCAATTAATTTTCATTTCATATCAGACTATCATACAAGTTATTTTCCTTTTGACTTTGGATGCAGTTTAATTTGCAAAAAGGATTTACAAAACAAATTGTTTTTAACCAAATCATGTCTTGTAAATTGTTTATAGAAAACCCAGGGATAAAAATGAACTGTTTATTGTGGAAGGTCTAAAATTACAATATTACAGTAGAAAATACATGAGGTAGGAGATAAGGGGGAAAACCAAGGCAATATTTGGCTCAAATTCATAACTCCTACAGCTACAACTACAACTCCTGTTTTCTTTACTGAACTTACACTTTCACAGCTCAGTCACCTTCTTCCACTTCAGATTCAGTCGTCTTCCACATTTTTGAGCCACTTAGCAAATTTTTTTCATTTGCTTACGAAAGATACTTTTCCCTTTTGTATCTTTATATCACATCAAAATGGGCTCTTCACTCAGAACTTATTTTTAAAAAATCACCGTGATTTTCTGGCAGACTTTCAGGAAGTGAATACTCATAACAGTACTCCTAAATATTCAGTAACGGAGTCAGCTCAGATGGACCCAGAGTAGTAAAGGCAGCAAGCAGAGGCTATATTACTTCAAATGATGAATGTTAGCTCTACTTAACAGCTCTTCCTTTTTGTTTCATTCCAAGGTCCTTATTATGTGTAACCAGACGATACCTATATTGATCAGCTCTAGGATATTATTTTTCTTCATTTCCTCCTTGACACACAAAACTATATCATTGAGTAGATCACCATGTGACATTTCTGAACATACCAAAAGTTCTTTTGGACCTGCTCCCATAAGATACTCTCTCACTTTGTTGGCAGGAAAAAGTTCCTTCAGCCTGTTGTCCATGCTGACTTTTTGAAGACTAACAGCTATTGCGTTTATTTTCTTTTCATTTCATTCTTTTCATTAATTTAAACAGCTTTATAGAAAAGGCCACTGATGCCTTCTTTTTTTAAAATTTTATTTATTTTCATCCATCACTGATGTCTTCCTTAGCCAAGTTCTCATTTTAAAGGTTGTTAAAAATGAATGCAATATACCTTTGATCCAGCAATACCACTTCTAGGTCTATATCCCAAGAGATCACAAAAAAAGGGTAAAAAACCCACATATACAAAAGTATTTATAGCAGTTCTTTTCATAAGTGACAAAGAATTGGAAATTGAGGGAATGCCCATCAATTGGGGAATGGCTGAATAAATTGTGGTATATGAATGTGATGGAACACTATTGTTCTATAAGAAACCGTGAGAGGTGGGACCTCAGAAGAGCCTGGAAAGACTTGCATGAACAGATGCAGAGTGAAGTGAGCAGAACCAGATGACCATTATAAACTCTAAGCACAACATGGGGTGATGATCAACTATGATGGACTAGATCACTTCTGCAGTACAACAATCAAAGACAATACTAAAAGGCTTGTGATGGAGAATACCATTCATATCCAGAGAAGGAAATATAGAGTTTAAATGGAGACCAAAGTTTACTAACTTCAATTTTTTAAAAAGTTGTCTTATGAATTAAAAAAAAAAAGAATGGATGGATGCATTAGTGATGCAATGGATAGAGCACCAACCCTGGAATCAGGAGGACCTGAGTTCAAATCCTGTCTCAGACACTTGACTTACTAGTTGTGTGATGTACAGCAAGTTATTTAACTCCAATTGTCTCACCCCCCCCCCAAAAAAATGGATGCATTAAGTGTCCCTTCAGCCAGAGAACCCCAGTCAGTTTGACCAATTTGTTCTCAGATTCTGAAAAATCCTTTAAGAATAGTGGCAGCTTTTTAACTTCATTCTTAGATCCCTTTTCAAGTTATTTAGATCACTTAATTCATTTGCTGAATACCAGAGCAAAGGCTTGCATGGTCTCTAGGCCTTCTTGTGCTGCAAATATACAGACATCTGGAGGCATCCTGCCATCTGCCAGCAAGCCATCAATTACCAGAATGTCATAGTGTTTCTTCATGTTGGCAATAATCAAGTTTTTTTCCAGAACTTGATGCCCAAGAAATTTTGTTACTGCTTCCAAATGAGTGCCAGTTACAGTTAAATTTTAATTAGTCTTGAAACTCTGTATTCTCTTTTCTATTTTTAAAACATTGATCTGATAGTATTGGCTTTTGCTGCTTTTGATTATTCAAGTAAGATACCTAAATTGAAAGCAGAGAGAAAAAATTCAGAAACCCCCAAGTGGTGGTAACCCGGTGGTGGTAACTTAGATCTGAATTAATTTGAAGATAAGAGAGGGGAACAATTTGGAATTTTTTTGCACAGACACTGGAGTGGTTTTCCATGTCCTTCTCCAACTCCTTTATAGGTGAGGAAACTGAAGAAAACAGGGTTGAGACTTGCCCACGCTCACATAGCTAGTAAGGGTCAGTTCTGAATTCAGGAAGATGAGCCCAGAACTCTCTGGGGGAAAAAACGTTTTGGTTTGGTTCCAAAAACAGCCTTGAGATCAGGGGGAGGAGGTTTCAGAATTCACTTAGGGCAGGCAGCTGGCCTGGTTGGGTACATCACATATGAAAGCTCTATATCAGATATGCCCTTTATACTTCAGAGATCAGGTACTAGGTTTAAGGACCTCTTCATATCTATGAAACATTAACACTCAGACTGGTGACCCAGTCATTCCTTCCTTCTTTCTCCTACCCACGCAGTTTAGGAACATGATCCAATCAATAACCAGCCCCCTTGTCCCCCTCTCCCATGACCTCTCCACAGAAATAAAAACTGATGAAAAGAAGAAAGACACATCACATTGTGGACTTTCCACAAAGACCCCTAACTGGGAAGAAAGCCAGACACTTAACTATGTGGTTGGCAGTGGTCCACCATGGAGGGGCCAATGCACCAGTCTACAGCAGTAATCTGCAGTCACCGGGAAGTGGCACCAGGAGATTCCCCAGGATCAATAAGCCAGGTCCCCACATGCTCCCAGAGCACAGGGGAAAGGAGGATAAGATCTGTATAAGCTTATTATTTTAGTTTATGTTTTGTAACAATTCATTTGATCCTCACAATGATCCTGAGAGAGGTGTTCTTATTATCCCCTTTTACAGTTGGGGAAACTGAGGCCGATAGGCTGAGAGCTGCCCAGAGTCACAAAGCTACCAAATGTATGAGGCTGGATATGAATTCAGGCACTGCTCTCTGTCTTTGGCACCATTCAGCTGTCTAGAGCCAGGAAGAACCTTGAGATGGATTCCAGAGAACTCTTTCTCTCCAAGTCCACCAAAGGTTCCACTCACACCATGGAAGAGCAGGGAGACAGCTCTGTGTCTCCTAGGACCCTGACCCTGGCAAGCTAGCTGAGCTGTTGGATGTCAGCCATTGGGAGGCTCAAGGACGAAGAATTAATGCAATAGAACTCAGGAATAGGGTTAACCTCGAATTAAGCAGAAGGGCATTTTCTTGTGATCTTACTCCCCCCCCCCCCCAAATGCCAAGAGGTCCATAATTCTACCATTAACATTCATTCTTTTTGGTTAACCATTGCCTAAATCCTTGTTCCTCTGTTGATGTAACCACTGTTAAGATGAGTAAAACATTAAGTTTCTCACCCCTTCCTATTAATGAAGTTAACAGGTTCCAGGACAGACCAAGAGCACAGAGAGCCAGAAGGACATTCTCGTGGGGCTGGGGGTGGGGGGAGGCAAAGGAAGAAAGAGCCCAGAGAAAGTGAAGACCAATTTCATTAACTCACAATTTTGCTAGGGCTCACTTTTGGCAGGATGCTCCAAGTGTCCTGTCTGCATTGGGCTGAATTCAGTGAATTTTTATTAACTTTTGGCTGGTAATCTGACCTTTTAGTTAAGCCTGACAAATGTGTGCTGGGGACCAATGAATCAATTTTTCAGCCCAAATTGGCAGAAGGAGACAAAGAGGGACAGGACCTAAACATTTAGTAGTTTTGTGACTCTATATAGTTCCCAGTCTGCCTTAGTTTCCCCAATTGTAAAATGGAGATAATAATAATACCTCTCTCAGGATCATTGTGATAAACCCCAAAACCCAAGCTTTTGAGACAATAACTCATTACTGTATTTCCCCCAAAATAAGGCCAAGTCTTATATTAATTTTTGCTCCAAAAAGACACATTTGGGGCTTATTTTCAGGGGATGTCTGGAGATAGGTAGTCATTCTTTTTTTTTTTTAGGTTTTTGCAAGGCAACCGGTATTAAGTGGCTTGCCCAAGGCCACACAGCTAGGTAATTATTAAATGTCTGAGACCAGATTTGAACCCAGGTACTCCTGAGTCCAAGGCTGATGCTTTATCCAATATGCCACCTAGCCACCCCTAGGCAGTCATTCTTGCAGGAATCATATATAGGTGTTTACCCCTAGTCCAAAGCCACCCACTTGGGTATTTATAAATACTTAATTATAATCATATTATCATTTATTTTGAGTATTGATGTCAATAATATTATTTATATATTTAATTATATATTAATATTATTTTATAATTCAACACATCTGCTGTGCATCGTAATGGAAGTACTAAATGTGCCTGTGTGGCTGACGATCTTAACTGGGGCTTATTTTGGGAATTGGGCTTATATTACAAGCATCCTGAATAAAATCATGCTTGGTCATATTTTCAGGAAAACACAGTATTTGACAAAAATGACTGGGAAAACTGGAAAACAGTATGGCAGAAACTGATAGTTGCCCTTGTTCTCAAAGAAGACCACAACATCAGGGAGGTGATGCCATGACAAGAACATGAATTGGATTTGAGTGAGGTGGGGCTGTGCTAAGTCACCAGCCTCACTTTCTCCTCCAGAGCCATCTGATGGTCCAGTGGCCAGATAGGAATCAGGATGACTGGATATGGCCCTGAAGGTGAGGTCATCAGTTTAAGTGACTTGCCCAAGGTCACAAAACTTGTGAAATGTCTAATACTGGATTTGAACTCAGTTCCTCCTGACTTCAAGGCTGGTCCTCTAGCCACTCCATTCTGCCCTGGAAGAAACTAGTGATCTTATACTCCATATCAAGATAATGTCAAAATGGAAACATGATTTAGACGTTTAGGTTGATACTGAGCGCATGGAATAGTTTACTCACCAGATCCAGGGATAAGGAAAGAATTTAAAACCAAACAAGATACAGAGAGTGTTATGAAATGTAAAAAGGATATATAAAATTAAAAAGGTTTTGCACAAATAAAACCAAAGCAACCAGAATCAGAAGGAAACCAGAAAACTGGGGGGGGGGGGGGGAAAGAGGGAGAGACATATTTTTACATCAAATATCTCTGATAAAGGCCTCATTTCTCAAATATAAAGAGAACTTAGTCAAATTTATAAGAATACAGTCATTCCTCAATTGACAAACAGTCAAAGGATAAGAACAGGGAGTGTTCAGACACAGAAATCATACTATCTATAATCATATAAAAATTCCTATTACTATGGATTAGAGAAAAGCAAATTAAAACAACTCTGAGGTACCATCTCATACATATCAGTTGAAAAGAAAAATGATAAATACTGGAGGGGATGTGGAAAACTGAGACACTAATTCACTATTGACTGATTCAATCATTCTGAGGAACAGTTTGGAACTTTACTCAAAGGACTCTAAAATTGCATACCTTTTGATTCAGCAATACTACTACTAGGCTTATATCTCAGAAAGATTTTTTTTTTTAAATATGTGTGTCCTATTTGAAAAAAATATTTATAGCAGCTCCTTTTCGTAATGACTAAGAACTGGAAGTTGAGGGAGATTTGGAGAATAGCTGAACAAATTGTGGTAAATTGTAATGGAATAGTATTGTGCTAAAAGAAATGATAAGCAAGATGATTTTTAAAAAACCTGAAAAGACTTTCATGAACTGATACAGTGAGCAGAACCAGGAGAACACTGTACACAGTAAGAGCCATATTGTATGATGAACAACTGTAAATAACTTAGTTATTCTCAACAGTGCAATGATCCAAGACAATCCCAAAGGATTCATGATGAAAAATGCTATTTACCTCCAGGAATAAAAAAAAACTGATGGCATCTGAATACAGACTGACACAAACTATCCTCCTTTTTTCCTTCCTTTCTTCACAAGTTTTCTTTTACAAAATGACTGATAATGTTTTACATGATTGTACAAGTATAACCTATATATTAGATTGCTTACTGTGTCAGGAAGGGGGTAAGGGAGAGATGGAGAAAATTTGAAACTCAATTAAAAAAAAAAGTTAAAAGTTTGTTTCACATGTCTTTGGTGAAAAGCAATAAAATATTTTTAAGAAATTTTAAAAAGCAAGAAGCAGTTGTGAGTATAACAGTCTTAGTCCCAGTCTCCAGTCAAGTCTGAAGTTTGCAATAGAATAACCAGGGCAGAAATTACAAAATAAACGGGCATCTGATGTTCTGTGGTTCTGCACCAGCAGAGCTCCCCAACTGCAGCTGAGACCAAAGGTTGTCTACTGGAACGACTGGGTAAAGCCCACAGGAGTGTTGCCCAGACCCAAACCCAGGTCAGAAACTTGCAGAACTCAGATCACAGGGCAATTTTCAGACTTTGTGTGGATAAAACCACTCTGAAATCTTGTGGATCCTTAGCCTGAGTTGTCCCTAAGTTCTTGGAATTCTATGATGCTCAATATCCCAAGAAAACAAGAAAAGGACCAGCCCAGATATTCCTTCCAAAAATTCACCAAGCTCAGACCTAACATAAAGTCCAGAAAATAATCTAGAACAATAAGTGAATTTAAAAAAAATCCCATAAAAACTAGTCACTCAAGGTCACTCAACACTCAAATCCAGAAAAAGAGAATATTTCCAAAATATTTACAAGCAAAGCCTCAAAGTAAAACGTAGCTTGAGCACAAGTTCAACTAGAACTCCAAAGAGAGAAACGGAAAAAGAAATGAGAGCCATGAAAGAAAAAACTGAAAAGGAAATTAACAGCTTGGCACGAAATACAAACCCTTACCCAAACAACAAACTACCTAAAAATAAGAATGGACAAAATATAAGACAGTGATTCCATGAAACAAAAAATACTAAAAAAAAAAAAAAACCAAAGTTAATAAACTGAAAAAATAGAATAAAATGCAACTTCTCATAACAAAAAAAAAGTATTTGGAAAACAAATTAAGGAGAGATAATTTAAAAAACTGAAATAGAGAATTTGCAGTAATTCTGATAAGGTGCATAGAAACTTTGAAATGCAAACTTAGGAATCAAGAGAAACATAAAAAAGATAAACAGAAGCAAATAATAAGATTCTAAACAAGGATAAATTATACATTCTAATATGAGATGATACATGTTCCTCCTCAGAATCTTATCTAAATTAGAAGTCACAGGAATCTATTTAAACCAAGGACCTGGAATTTATGCTATTATATTCTGATGATCTTAAATGAGCAGAAATCTAGGGGAAAAGGGAATCAGCTGAGGGTAAGGGAGAAAAAGGTTAGAGAAAATTATCTCACCTAATCAGGCTAGAGTAGAAGGTTATATCAATAAGGAGGAAGGTGTTGGGAAAGCAGCTAACATTTGAATTTCTCTCTCTGTGAAGTGATCAAAGCAGGGAAAATACCCACACATAGTTGAGTGCAGAACTAAATTTAAATTATCAGGGAAATCATAGAGAAGGGAGAGAAGGAAGATGAGGGAATAACCAGGAAGTTAATAGATTTCTCCTAAACTTAAAATAGCTCTAAGAATATAGAAAAAATATTTATAGCAATTTCTTTTGTGGAGGCAAAGAATTGGCTACTTAGGAGGGTGTCCATAAATTAGGGAATGGATGAATAATTTATGGCATATGGTATATAACGGTATATCTGGTACATAATATATGTTGTATATAAATGAGCTGGAATACTATTGTACTACATGAAATGATGAAGGGGATGGTTTCCAAGAAATTTGTATAGACAGATGCAGAATGAAGTGAGCAGAACCAGAAGAATGGCTTATACAGTAACACCAATATGGTAAAGATAACTAAAAGATTTAGGAACTCTGATCAACGCAATAATTATTCCAGAACATTTAATAAGAACAACCTCCTGATAAAGAGGTGATGAATTCAGAGTGCATACTGAGACACCTTTGTGGATATGGTCAAATTTTGGTCTACTTGACTACACATGTTAGTATTGGAGGTTTTGTCTTTCTCAGGGGAGCAGTCTGAAAGTAGGAAGAATAAAAGGTGAATTTTTGTTGATTGATAAAAATTTTAATAAAAAAATTAAAAAGCACATAAGAATGTCCTGTCCAAGAAACAGCAGCCAATGCCATTGGACTGCAGAGTGTGAGAAAGGAAATGAGATGTAAGCTATAAAAGATGTCAGAATTCAGTCACAAACAAAAACAAAAGAAAAGTCAAATGCACAGTTTCAGCAAACAATGATAAGAACTTGAAACCCTAACTCAAAGGGACACATTTGTATCAGTGGACTTTAGTGGAAAGAAAATCATGGCCAGAACATTACTTTGAATGAGTATACTTTATTTAAAAGAAACAAGATTAATTAAAAAAAAGGAAGTGGGGGGGAATGGGAATAGATAGAAATCTATGTTAAAATCGTATATTTATAAGAAAATCTAAAAACCATAGTAGGGAAGAATGATAGAAAATATTTTGGTAAAGGTCACTAGAGGCGGAAATAGAAGTAATTTTGTCTTTGGATTATATTATGGAACACCTAGGGGGAAAAAAGGAAATAAGAGGACCATTTGGGATTCATACATTCCTGTCAGAGAAGACAGAACTTCTAGATTTGCCTTAGCTTTAATTTTATCCTTAAAATATAGTATATAAAATAACATGTATATAGCATATAATATTAAATATAATGTTGCCACGGGACAGGTTTCTAGAGTAAAACTTCCCCTCTCAGGAGTCCGAAAGATTTAGGGAGTAGTGAGTAAGGCTCATGAGCCCTCAATGATGAGCTCTTCCATTATTAGTTGATACTAATTAATTTTAATAAGTCTAAAATATCACTATTTACTGAGTGGTGTTTAGTAAGGCTATTTACTAAGTTGGTATACAAACTATCCCCCCAAATGAGAGACATATTATTTCACAAATACATCTAGAGTCTGATAGAAAGTGGACAAGTTTAGAAAGCTTGTGTGTTAAAGAAATTACAGCTCCCACTTGTGAGAAGTCCTGTTCTCATCTTCACAAAGTTGTCATAAAATTCTTCTTATATAAGGGAGAGCTTTCTGCTGGGTTCTTCCTACAGTCATCAAACTGTCTTTCTTCAAAGCATTGAATACATCTTTAATTTTTCTCCAGGATCTCAATGTACACACAAACATCATATTTTGGGGACATTTACTATGAAAGTCATACAGCTTCCAAACATTAAAAACTTGCAGGGTCTTCCTCTGGTCAGTGGGAGGGGGAGAGCGAGGAAACAAAGGCTCTCTGGTTTCCTCTTGCCCTCTGCAAGGGATTTTCTTTCAGGGGTTTAGATAAAGGAGTTCCCATCACTGGGCTGGCCCAACACTGGGATGCTAAGTTTTGAACTGGTTTACTATTTTATCCAAGCTCCACAGGGAACGATCAGTCTATTCAATCAAACCCAATTCACTTCCAACATAGCATCATTTCCTTTCATCTAATGGCTGGAAGCATTTTTCTCCTTCCAAAATAATTTAGGTCTTATGTGGATCTAGCCTTAGATTTATTGCATGATTCAATAGAGGTATTCCCATCTGATAAAGATATCGGGGTGTAAGGCATCTTCTAAATTACTTTAAGTAGGGTGGGCAAGATGAATGATTGATTTGATTCAATTCACTCTCAATCTTACAGAAAGATAGAGAATAATGGTGCATTCTATGCTGACTCTCATTCTCACTAAAAAGATGGTATTGGTTTCCAGGGCAAAAAATGATAGGAGCTTTGGAAGAAAATGACCACTCTATCATAGAGTTTGTGATAAAGGAAAGGAAATCTAGGCATAATCTGACTTTTATCTAGGAAAATCATGTTAAAAAGAACTCAGGGGAAAGATAGGTAGAAACCTAGGATTTAAAATGCTATAACAGGGGTGGCTAATTGGTGCAGTGGATAGAGCACTGGCCTGTAATCAGGAGTACCCGAGTTCAAATCCGGCCTCAGACACTTAATAATTACCTAGCTGTGTGGCCTTGGGCAAGCCACTTAAACTCATTGCCCTGCAAAAAAAAAAAAAAAAAACTACTAAAAAAAATAATAAAATCCTACAAGAGAAGTCAACCCAGGAAGGATGGGAGATACCCAAAAATGAAAACTTGAAGAAGATACAAAGGAAAACAATTTCAGTGAAAAGAAAAACTGGAATTTTTCTGAAGAGCCCAATGCGGATGCACGGGGATCTCAACAACCAATTTATATTTAAAAAAAATAAATGTCAAAAATTAAAAAGTTAGCCCAAGTAACTTACATACATGGTTCTATAAAAAAGTGTAAGGAATGCTATCATTCAAGCTAGATTAGTAGAGGAAGAAAAGGACAATGACTTCCCTTTCAGCTATAATGGGAGGAAGGAAGGTCTTGAAGTAAAGGTTGGATTCTTTCCTTGGAGTCAATGGGTTGTTGATAACTGATATCAAAGAGAAGGTGGAGTTTCTCAGTTGTTTTTGTTGCTGTTGTTTATTTCCATTTATTTGCCGAGAATGGCCTTTACACTAGATATGAGAGAACAGTGACTAAGAGAGAGTTGATAACCAAGATAAATAAGGCGATAGTAAGAGAACACCAAGTTTAAATAACCTGGCTCAGATGAATTATATCTTCACCCCTGTCCTACTCTTTGTGACTCCATTTGGAGCTTTCTTGGCAAAGATACTAGAGTGGTTTGTCACTTCTTTCTCCACTTCATCTTACATATGGAAAACTGAGACAGAAAGCTAAAAGTGACTTGCCCCGGGTCACACAACCGATAATCGTCAGTTCACATTTGAACTCAGGTCTTCCTGACTCTAACCACTGCACCACCTAGCTACATCACCTAGCTGCCAAATATGCAGATCACATAAAGCTAGGAGGGATAGCTAGCACCATTTGGGTTGCTCCCTTAACTCAAGGGATAAGGTGACTGTGAGTGGCTACTTCTGAAATGATATAATTTTTCCCAGGGTCTCTTCTCCAGACCTACTCTCCTCTTTTCTGCCAGGGTTCTATTGCTTTAAAGTTGTTTCTCCTTTCAAGTGATTTTCTATATCTGTGTCAATTTTGTTTGTTTTCTGATCTATGTTGGATAGACTATTGTTCAAATAGTCCCCTCTTCAGAGCTACATGATCAGAATAGTGGGGGAAGGTGGGATAGGGGGTCAGGGGGATTGGGGGATCCTTTTCTCTCTGCAGGAATTTGCTCCATGAGCAACTCCCTACTTGAAATCTCTTCTCCACTTTCAAACTGATGAAATTCCTCTTGGACCTCACCATCTATTTCCTCAAAGAATATTTTCAAGCCTTTCCTGGACTGAAATGAATTCAAAAATAGGAAAAGTCACGGTGGGCTGGAGAGGATGGGGGTAAGATCAAGGAAAAGCCTGAAAAAGTACCTTGAGGGGAAAGGGGTTGGGAGGACATTAAGGAGATTGGTCTATGACAGGAGCTGAGGAATAGAGGAACATAAGACTCATGTTTAAAAAGAAGCCAAATTCAAGGAAAAGTCTTAACTGTTAGGATAAAGAATTTGGATTGATCCAAAAAGCCATAGAAATCTATTGCCATTTTTTGAGTTGCAGAGAGGAGCTAAGTTAAAAACTGACTTCAGAACAATTCCTCTGGCAGTTAATGGAAGGAGAGAAACAGAAACAGGGAGGAAAGGAGAAAGGATGAAGTCTGGGAAAGCTCAGGGTGGGCCAGAAAGCTTATCATAATCTCTAGCCAAGGTATTTTAGGAACTTAGTCTCTAAGGAACTTTGAAGCTTATGCAATAAACTGTGCACCTACATTAGGGCTGAATTACCAGCTATCATTACATGTTTAGCCTGGGTTGTAACCATTTTAATTATTTTATAGCCCCTGGGACTGGTGTGTGTCTCAGAATGTCCTTGTTCCAATTAATAGGCTTATCTTACAACTATCCCACAGAGATAGGTAAGGATTTATCTCCATTTCATAAAAGGGCAGGAAGAGGACCATTGAGCTCCCCATTATCCCATAGCCAGCAAGTGAAGCCTCAGAGGGCAAAAGTCCAAACCTCTGGCCCTGGAGTCTACCATCTAAGGTATCCATGGCTGTTTCCTTCCCTTTGTTCCTTCATTTCTTCCTGCATTCCTTCTTTCCTTTAAAAGTGTCAGTTGGTCAGTGAGAATGGTTGAAGCCCCCACCCTCCTTCCAACCCAAGATCTGCTCCTAAACATGAGTCATATTGCTCCCAGATGCCCACTCCCCCAAGGTGTCCCCAAGTATAACTCTGGCATTGAGCCCAGGCTGGACCCTAGGAAGAGTTCACCTGCCTCCACGGCCTAGATCTGCATCATATGCCATCTCCTTCCCTTAAGGAAGTTGGATAAAAGAATAAATAAATGATGCCAGACAGCTGAAAGAGTTCCTGTAAAGGAGGGCTGTTGTAAGGGGGCCTTCACATTCCAGGAAGAATCAGGAGGATGGGTTTTTTTGGTGCTGACTGGAATCTGTGTGTGTGTGTGTGTGTGTGTGTGTGTGTGCGTGCATGCGTGCGCACGCACACACACACACACACATACACACACATCCATACACTGTTCTATGTATATAACATATTACTGGCACAAGAGGTTTTCAACTGGAGGGGGTAAACAGAGGATTCTCACCTGTCTCTGAAAAGTTACTGCCCCTTCTCCAGAGCCTCAGCCCATGAAATCACACATCTAATAATCTTTTTTCTTTCTCTTCCTTTCCTTTCTTTCCTTCCCTCCTTCTTTCCAAGAGAGTCCTATTTTTACAAGTCTTACAAAATGGATGGTTGGTCAGCAAGCACTGATTCAGAGTTCAAACTCTATCTAAGAAATCATCTAATCCATGTTCCTTATTTTACAGATCAGGAAACTGAGGCATGGACAGATGAAGCTGTTTTCCTAAGGCTACACATGAAAAGCAAAGCCAAGATCCAAATCCAGGGCCTCCACAGAGCCATAGCTGAGAAATTTATATCTTCTACAACAAAAACCGAAAAGACGGGGGCAGCTAAGTGGTGAAGTAGATAGAGCACCAGCCCTGAGTCAGGAGGACCTGAGTTCAAATCTAGCCTCAGATATTTAATCATTACCTAGCTGTATGACCTTGGACAAGTCACTTAATCCCATTGCCTTACTGAGAGAGAGAGAGAGAGAGAGAGAGAGAGATGGGGGTGGGGGAAGAGCACAATAAAATCTGACTTGGGGACTAGGAAAATGAGTGATATGACCCTTGAACCCCTGGTTTTGGAGAAGGCTGGTCCAGAAGAGAGATGTTTTGTGTCCAGGATCCAGGCATTCATTCTTCACCATCCCTTGAGACTGTACCCCTAATCAGCCCAGGAGCAGCTGGGCGATGGGTTAGAGGAAGATCGGGAGCCCTAGGGACCCTGGGGATGGATGGGTCCTGGTAGGAAGGAAGCAACCCCCCAATATTGGCAAACTAGGACAAAGCCCCATTTTTCCCTTGGAGCATAACAGCTTCATTTCCCCGAATCCAGGGTTCCCTGGTACTTGCCTATGGAAAGAGAAGCCATGAAGACTATTTTCCCCCAGGAACTTACCATGCATTTCAGAAGAGAAAGCAGAGGAGCAAGGACTCTCAGGGCCCACCTCTGTCGCACCATGTCCCAAAATGAAAAACGACAGGCTACACTGATCAGCTGAGGACGGGAGGCGATGGAGAAAGGAGCCACTGCTGGGGATCAGGGTTAACCAGGCTAATCTTCTTGGTGGAGATAAGTTTTAATACTGGTATTAAAGGTGGGGACGGACATTGCAGGCCTGTGCTGGGGGAGGTCCTTCCGATCATGATTTCTGGTACATATGAATGTGGTGGGGCTGACCAGGCTGAGAGTGGGGGATGAGAAGCACACTGTGAAGACTGGAGACGGTCAGTTAGACCACGGCTCTGCCGGGGTGGGGGGGAGTGAGAGAAAGAAGGGGACGGGAGAGAGGAAGGAGAGGGAGGGGGAGATACAAAAGGGAGAGGGCCACTGACCAAATAACAGTTCTTCAGCAACTAGAAACCACTAAAGCCAGGAATCACTAGTTAAAACTTTCCCCAACTTCAAAGGGTATCCTGGAGCTTCCTTCTGCTTAATTCATGATGATGATGATGATGATGATGTGATAGTGATGATAATGATGAATGGACAACTGGCTATTCCTTTGAAATATATATTAAAGTTAGTGTAAATTTCTTTCTTCCCTTTTTTCCTCCCACCCTCCCTGCCCTAGAGATGCTGCCATTAGACACAAATATGAATATGTTGCATGTATGTGCATGTACATGTATAGACATATATACATATGCAAACTCATTCTGTACAAACATCTATTTATCAGTCTTTAAAGCTGATTTGAAATCTGTGTGTCTGTGTGTGTCTTTGTGTGTCTGTGCCTCCGTGTGTGTGTCTGTGTATTTGTATGTCTGTGTCCTTGTGTTTGTTTGTATCTGTGTGTCCATGTGAATGTGTCTCTGTGTGCCTTTGTGTGTTTGTGTGTCTGTGTCCTTGTATGTGTTTGTGTCTGTGTGTCCTTGTGTGTGTCTGTCTTTGTGTGTGTTTGTATCCGTGTCTTTGTGTGTACCTGTGTGTCCTTGTGTGTGTTTCTGTGTGTCTTTGTATCTGTGTGTTCTTGCGTGTGTTTGTGTATCTGAGACCCTTGTGCTAGACATAAGACTTGCTAATTACAGATCTTGTTGGAGAGAAGAAAAGGAGGGTGAAAAGCAAGGCCTCAGAGGGAGGAAGCCAGGTACAGCTTTTCGGCTTCCTTTCCTGTCTTCCCCATCAGAGGGCGAGCTCCTTGAGGGCAGGATTCATTTGACACCTTTCTTTGTACCCCAGAACTCAGCACAGGTTTGACACAAATAGGTGGCTAATCAATATGAATGCCTGTCTGTAGCAGGCTGGGTGGTGCAGTGGGTGGAGCACCAGTCTGGAGATGAATTCAAATCCAGTCTCAGACACCCAACACTTACTAGCTGTGTGACATTGGGCAAGTCACAACCCTGAGAAAAGGGGAAGAAACAATAAATGGGAGATACAACATGTAATGGATATAAGATCAATAGAGTAGCAGCAGCAGCAGCAGCAGCAAGGGGCCCTGAGAAGGGTCTCTGACAGAAGCTGGGATCTGAACTGAAACTTGAAAGAAACTGGGAAAACCAGGGCAGGGAGTAGAGGCAAAGCATTCAAGTTCCAAGTCAAGAGCCTGGCCTGAGGTGGCGGCAGGGGAAAATCCTGACCTGTGGGCATAGCGGGGGTGGTACGAGGAGAAGATGAAGGAAGCAATAGATCTGAGGAGATGCAGCCCTAAACTGAGCTGCACAGCCTTCAGCTTCACCTCCATCCCCAACTTTGATGATGATGCTTGTCCTTCATTCTCGAAGAAGACCACCACATCAGGGAGGTGATGCCATGACAAGCACATGAATTGGATTTGATTGAGGGGGACTGTGCTAAGTCACCAGCCTCACTTTCTCCTCCAGAGCCTTCAAGACCCACCCAAAAATAAACAGAATAGATGAGATTTATAATAGTATACATTTTATAAAATCTCTACCAAAAGAAACAAGTCAGCCAGGTGGCAAAGTGGAAAAAGCATTGGGCCTAAGGATAATTAGATGACACTAGCCCTGGAGTCAAGAGGATCTGAGTTCTAATCTGACCTTAGACTTTTGATATGTGGTAGTTATGTGACCTTAGGTAAGACACTTAACCCCAATGCCTTGCAAAAAAATAAATAAATAAATAAAAATAAAAATAAAAATAAAAATAAAGCACTGGACCTCGAGCCAGGAAGACTTGATTTCAAATATAACCTGAGATTCTGGGCAAATCACTTTAATCTCTGCCATAGTTTCCCCATCTGTAACATAAAGAGAATAACAACACCTCTCTCCCAGAGTTTCTATGAGAATAAAAATCTAATATATTTGTAAAGCACTCTGCATCTTAAAGCATTTTATAAATGTGAGGTATTATTATTCCCTCAAACTTTACACCTCTGATATCTCCCTCAAACTTTCCTAAATTCAATTAAGCAAAAATTTACAGTATGTCCTGCCCCTAGCACTGTGCCAGGAGAGATACAGGAGACACTGGACTGTCCTCTTGTTTATTGGGAGACAGATGATTTCACAAAATTTCAAAGGTCATATCTTAAAAAGAATTCCTATAAGATATTAGACTTCATTGGTCACTGTGTCCAAACCACATCTGAAATGGAATCCTATCTATATCTGACAAGTCATCATGAAACTTTTGTTTATGAATCTCCACTGGGCAGGGGAGCCCCACCATCTCCCAAGATAACCCATTGTACTTCAGGATAACTCCAATTTTTAGGAAGTTTTCCTCCAATGTTAAGCCTAGTTTTGTCTCCTATATTATTGTCTGGAGTCTAGAAAATCAACTCTTTCCAAATAACAGTCATTCAAAAATTTGAACTATCATCTATCATGTTCCCCCAGAACTAACCCTGCTAAATCCAAATCCATTGGACCACCCATCCATTCCCCATTGCCCCAAACTACCTCCTTCATGTCCAGCAGTCAAAAAATCCTGAAGCAAACCTAGGATGTTCACCAATCTCCCTTTTCTGGGTCTTCCCCTCCCTTGTATCCTCCTCCAACTTCAAACCCATAATGCCCTTTGATTATTCATTCTACCCCATCCCAACCCTTGCTGAAACTTGCTCACAGGGAAGGATCTGTGTAAGACAAATTCACTGTCTTCAAGTGAATTTAAGTACATGTGTTACTTCTCCCATGGGCATTTGTCCTTTAAACTTTAACTCTTCTTGAGGCAAGAAAGGTTTTTTTTCCTCTTTGAGAGATTTCAATCATGAAGGAACAGGTGGCAAAAGAATTTTAAGTCCCTTGAAATGACATTTGGCATAAGTGAAAGACCCTCAATTTATAACCAATGACCTGGGCTCAGTCTTGGCTTTTCCACTCATTCTAAGTGTGGCTGTCCCCTCTCTAAGCCTCATTTTCTTCAGCTGCAAAATAAAAGCATTTATTTTCAGCCCTTCACAATCTATGATTATACCACATGGATCAGTGACTTTTCCTAGGTTAAAGAAAGGAAGAAGAAGAAGAGGGAGGGGGAAGGAAGAAATGAAGAAGTGGTGGAGGGAAAAAAAGGGTGAAAGTAGAGGAAGCAACACAACCCTTGAAAAAGCCAAAGGCATCCTCTGTGGTTTTCAAGTCAGCATCCATTAGCTAACAGGGATTCAAGCATGTGACAGAAATAAAGGCAGTGGTAGTTCAAGTTGAGTGTTCTTTTGTCACAGCAAAGAAGCACAGATCTGAATCTAAGGTAAAGTTGCCAGGCTTGCAATGGGGAGGCAGGAGTGAGGGAAAGACAAGAAAACCACTAACCCAAGAGCAGTCACCTACAGGGGCATCCCATTGCTCATTAAATAAAGAGCAAACTTCTTAGTCTCCTATCCTTAATCTGGATTCAATCTACCCTCCAAGTTTTAGTTCATGATACTTCCCTTCCTATACTCCCAAACTTGCCCTCTCCTATTCCTATTTACAAATCTTTTCACTGTTCCCAACCCTGGGAGAGAGGTGCTATTATTCTCCTTATGTTACAGATGGGGAAACTGAGGTGAGGTCAAAGGGACTTGCCTAGAGTCTCAGGTTTTATTTGAAATCAAGTCTTCCTGGCTCTAGGCCCAGGGTTTTCTTCTATTCTACCCTCATTCCTTCCCATCCCTTCCCTCCTTCAAGATTTAAGTCACATGTCACCTTTTCCTTGAAACCTTCCTTACCCCCATATCTAGAAATGATCCTTGCTCCCCCCAAAATCTATCAGGACATTCTATTTAACATAGAGAATAGGCATTCCTATTTTTGAAAGAACAGCTATCAGGAGGTTTTCTTAGGTCTAATCCAAATCTCTTTTTGTTACAATTTGAATTATCAGCCAGAATGAATGGTGGAGGGAAGAGGGCTGGTTAATGGGAAAGATATCAAGACAGATTTGGGGCATGATTCTAAACTTTAGGGGGCATCTGTCATGCTCTTCTGCAACTGGCTCCTTCCTTATTGCCAAAGAGGGAGATAAGACTCACTTGGGTAGATTCTGCTTTACTTTAAGGGACTTTACATCTCCAGATCAATGATGTTGATCCAGGTTCCTTGGGGGAGAACAGTATATCTGTAGATTTTGAGAGAAAGCATTTTTTGATGCTTGAACATTTCAGGCAATATATATCTGGAGAAGGAATGGTAGGAAAAGAGTCATTTCCCTAAACCTCCCGAATTTTGTATTCTGAAAACACAAGGAAAATCTGAAAATGAAGAAAAATCTGTCTCTGCATCATTCCTAGTTAGCAGTATGATTGCTTTATAACTTCAAAAGGCCCAAGAAATGGATTGGATTGAATGCTTGGAATACATAGATCTACTGACTGGTGCCTGAGTAGTGTTTTCACTTTCACAGACAATTTTTGGTTGTAGTGGTTTTATCATATAGGTCCTATTATAAGAGAGCTTGAAGTAGACCATTAAATAGTTCATAGGGCTTGGAGCAAAACATAGGAAATGATCTAGTCCAAACACTTTACAAATGAGGAAACTAACGGCTAAAGATAAACAAGCATAGCTTGAGTCCAGGTGCAGAAGACTGCCCATCAGTGGAGAGTGCCCAATGCTCACTGTCTTCATAAGGGGCCGTTCAAGAGAGCCTGGGAGAAGGATCCTAGTCTTTTGGCTTCCAGCTTCAAGAGAAAAGACATAGGATCCAAAAGCTCATTGGAGAAAGCTCCCCAAAGGGAAAGAGATTCTGAGAAGTCAGCATGTAGAGGAGCCAGTACTTTGATCATGTCCCTACCTCCAGCCTTGCTGCACTAGAGACTTGGGGAAATTTTATCTTGGGTGAGGTCTAAATCTCTCTCTCTCTCTCTCTCTCTCTCTCTCTCTCTCTCTCTCTCTCTCTCTCTCTCTCTCTCTCTCTCTCTCTCTGTCTTATCAATGCTAAGACTCAGATAAAAAGTGGGGGTTTTTTAAATCATTTGCAATTTTAAAGGATGGATATCACATAAAGATTTAAGGGATTGTGTAAACTGTAAGCTCAATATCAATCATTGAGACATGACTGCTGCCATGGTTCATGTCATCCTAGGCTAGGCTTGGCAAGTTGAAGGATCCAGATTAAGATGACAGGTGTCTTTATATATATATATATATATATATATATATATATATATATATATATATATATATGTATTCCATACATTGTAGTGGAAGAAAGTAATATTTGGAGCCAGAGAAAGTGGATCTTAGATTCAAAGGATTTCAATTTTGAAGCTACTATTTACTATTTGTGAACAACAAAAATATAAGGAAAGCCCCTTAAACTAAGTAAATGAACTCTCCTTCTGGGAGTGAAATATCTTAGGAAATTCAGCTAAGAGAGATATTAAGACCAAAGAGAGGTGAAAGAGTGGGGGGAGATAATGGGGAAGAGGTAAAACAGACAGACACAGAAAGAGGGGGAAGAGAGAAAGGAAGAGATGGAGGGAGAGAGGGGGCAAGGGAAAAGGGGAGAAAGGAGGGGAAAGGGAAGTCTGGACCAGAGAGAACAAAAGGCTCTGGACAAAAATCTGTGTTTCTGAGAATTTTATAGTTTAGAGTGAGCATCTTACTCTGCGGTAATTACTTGATCACTTTAGAATGGACTCTCTAAAGAAGGATAGCAACGGAAGGCTACCCCAAGTAAGCTTCGAGAAACATTCCTTTTAAGTCCAAGACCTAGAAACTCATAGAGGGCCAACCAATGGTCAGTCAGTTGACTAGCATGTTTGTGCCGAACAACTACTGCAGTCAATTCTGCAAAGTACTGAGGAAACAAACAGGAAAAAGGTAATCCCTGCTCTCAAGCTGTCAATAGGGGAGACGATATGTAAACAAAATACATCCAGGATAAACCGAGGGGTTATCTCAGAGGAAAGACACTAAGGTTAAGGAGGCTAGGGAAAAGGTTTTTGCAGAAGAGGGACTTTACCACATCCAGAGAAAGAGCTCTGAAATCTGAATTGCAGATCATTCTTTAAATTTTCTTTTTGCTTTTCCCTTCTTGTGGTTTTTCTTTTTGTTCTGATTGCTTTTTCACAGCATGACCACTATGGAAATATGTGTAACATGACTGTTCATGTATAACCTATATCAGATTGCTTGCCATCCTAGGGTAGGGGAAAGGAAGAGTGAGAGGAAGAAAACTCAGAAATGAATATTGAAAATTATCTCTACATGTAATTGGAAAAATAAATAAAAATAATACAATTTTCAAAAAATTAGAAGAGGGAACTTTAGTTGAAATTTGAAGGAAGCCTGGGAAGCCAGGAGGTGGAGATAAGGAAGAAGACTGTTTCTGGCTTAGGGGCCAATCAGTGAAAATGCCTGGAACCAGGAGCAGTAAAGAGGCTATTGTCCCTGAATTACAGAGTATGTGGAGGGAGGGAGTGTAAGACTGGGAAGGTAGAAAGGACTTTAAACCAAACAGAAAATTTTATATTTGTTCCTGGAGCTACTGGAGTTTATTTATTGGGGAGAGGGATTGATAAAATCAGACCTGCACTTTGGGAAAATCAATTTGACAGTTGAGTGGAGATGAAGTGAACTGTGGAGAGACTTGGGGCAAGGAGACCAATATCAAATGTGTGCAGGTGCTGATTATTATTAAATTATCAATTTGAACATTCACACCTTGTAAATTGCAACACTAAAGATCAGTAATTGGTTTATGGTTTTGCTGATTTCTAAAATTTTTAAAAAGTAATGAAGAAAATGTTAATAATGGACACTAGGGGTGGCTAGGTGGCATAGTGGATAAAGCACCGGCCCTGGAATCAGGACTACCTGGGTTCAAATCCGGTCTCAGACACTTAATAATCACCTAGCTGTGTGGCCTTGGGCAAGCCACTTAACCCTGTTTGCCTTGCAAAACAAAACCTAAAAAAAAAAATAAAATAATGGACACTAAATTTAAAATCGTGACAGTGGTTTTTGGAGAGGCATTTGTCAAACATTTTAACAACACACTCATTGCCATTACAGAATGGGGCCATGAGAGTCTATATTGTCAGAGGAGAGAAGAGGGCTTATACATTGATATTACAAAGGTAGATGAAACAAGACATGTAGGAGAGCATGAGAATTTGCCAATACTGGAGCAGGAACCATTCTTCCTCAACAGGAAAAGGGGAAGTCCCATGAGGGGACAGTCCCAATCTAATATGAATAATTTTTACCCCTTCCCCTAAAGGTCTATCTATCTAGTTCCTGCCTAAAGAAAAGAGAGAAAGAGCTGATTTAAATCTGAAATGGCTCCTGGAGATCTTTGAAGGTCCTGGGTTATATCTATCTCAAAAGGGCCATGGGGTGATCCTAGAACTTGAGATCTCAACTGGAGGGAGGAATTCTGTGAGAATGACCTTCTCCCCATGCCTCCTCTCACTTCATTCCCCCCCCCTAGGAATTCACCTGGGGAAAGTGAACACTTCCCTCCAGTATCACCGGATTCAGGAGAATGCCCAACCTACCATAGGCTGAAACCGAACCCCCCACCCTCAGAGCAAGAAAGAGACTTGGTCTTCTGGGTGATGGAATTTGTAGTGGAACCAACACTTACTAGAAGCTAGAAGTTAGTACCCTCTAGTGGCACAATGTGGAACCACTTATCTGGAGATGGGCTTTATATATTAAAAAAAAAATAACAAAATCAAACTTGGAAAGAGGCCTTTGGGCAAGGGACTGGACTAGGAAGAAGGTGGGATGGAGTATGAGGGGAGAGATGGTGTTGTCATCTCATCCAACATCCCATCCCATTAAAGAATCCTTATTTTAATGGTATTTTATTTTTTCCAATTATATATAAAGAAAATTTTTAACTAAGGAATCTATTCTTAAGCATCATTGACAACTTCTGCTTAACTTATTCAAATGATAGGTGATACTATCACCTTCCAAGGCAGCCATTTCCTTTTGGAAGTATTCCCCTTTTTTATTGCTTTGGGGTTTTTGGGGAGGCAATTGGGATTATGTGACTTGGCTAGGGTCGCACAGCTAGTAAGTGTCTGAAGTTAAATTTGAATTCAGTCCTCCTGACTCCAGGGCTGGTGCTCTATCCTCTGCACCATTAGCAGTCCCCAATTTTCGAAGTTTCCTAATTGTTTAAAAAAATAATCACTTGCCTAGACTATTGCAACACTTCCTCATTGATTTTTTGGGTCTCGAGTCTCTTCCCCATTCCAATCCATCATCCAAACAGCTGCTGAAAGTGATTTTCTTTTAGCAAAGACATGACCATGTCACTTTCCTATTCAATAAACTCCACTGTTTGGAATTTAAAGATCTTTATAACCAGGATCTTTCTGACCTTTCTTTTTATACACAACTTCACTCTATGAACTCTCTATATAGGATTTGAAAAATTCAACTGGCCTAAAATGAGTTTCCCAAATTGCTCACAGAATTCCTCCCTCCAGTTGAGATGTAGTTCAATATCAACTTCTTCATGAAGGTTTCTTGATCCCTCCCGCAACCCACCAGTGCCCTCCTCCCTTACTATGTCTTCATTTTATATTTATTCTGCATTTTCATCGATAGACATACAGACTCATTGTCTTCCCTGATAGAACATGGGACCCTTGAGATTAGATAGGGATTGTTTCTGTGGTTGACTCTATATCAACAGTATCTAGCACAGCCCCTGCTCTCTGGTGGGCACTTCATTGTTTACTAAATGGTAATCAATTGGTCAGTCCATAAACATCGATTTTATCTACCAAGCAATAGGCATACAAGAAAAGTAAAAGAAAGGTAAAGACAGTCTCTGCCTTTAGGAAACTGAATCTTCATGGGGAAATGCAAATAATGAAGCTACAGAGAAGATAAACTGAATAGAATCAACAGAGGGGAAAGTGCTAGAATTAAGGGGACTTCTTAGAGAAGAAAGCATTTTTAGCTGGGACTTGAAGGAAGTCAGAGAAGTCAGCAAATGAAGATGAGGCCCAAGAGGTTTCCTGAATGAGGGACAGCCAGGGAAAATGCTCGGTCTCTAAATGGAATGCCTTGGTTTGAGGCTGGTGTAATAGGATCGAAGTCTATGAGGTGGGGGGGGGGCATAAGGGCGAGAAGTCTAGGTTACCAAGGGCTCTAAACATCAGAGGATTTTCTATTTTGCCCTAGAAGGAATATGGAGCCACTGGAGTTTATTAAGTGGGGTGGGGAGGAGGGACATGGTCAGACCTTTGTTAAAAAATAAATCATATTGACAGCTGAGTGGAGGATGATCTGGAGAAGGGAACAGACTTGTGGGAGGCAAGGTAGGGTGGAACTGACCAGCAGGTTATTTCAATAGTCCAGGTGTAAGGTGATGAGAGCCTTAACCAGGATGCTAGAAGCCCATTAATAAATATTTATCAAGTACCTACTGTAGAGGAAAATAAAATTTTATGCCAGAGAGGCTACAAGGGCAAAATTGACAGGTTTTGATGAGGTCAAAAGTCAGACTATGGAATAGGAAAATAAGGGGGGGAGGACTATAGAGACCTCTATTTTAGATCAACTTCTCAAGGAGTTTAGACTCAAATACAGCAGATGTATCAAATAGGACTTTTTGAGGATGGGCATGATATAGTGTTCCTGACTAAAGCAACAACTGCAAGTATGGTTGGAACCAGGGCAAAGAGCCTGGAAATTTTTACCACTCATATTTTTGATACTATATTTCTGTGACTCCATCTCAGATTTACATGAGCTTCTGGGAGACATTTCACACTGAAACCCTTAGGTTTTTCCTATCTTCCTCCATTTTTGTACTGGTCTCTATCCATATTTGCAAACATGAAAATGATTCTAAGTTCAAAGAATCACAGATTTAGAGCTAGAAAGGATCTTAAGGATCAACTAGTCTAACCTGGTGGATGGTTTTTGTCCTTCCTTATCGAAGAAGACCAAAATAACGTCACTATGTTTGAGATAGATGACAGTGTGTCCGACTGTGGCTGATGAGACCAACATGAACTCAGGATGCTCTACCACAGGTTGGGCACAAATAGTCCATGGGAACACCTGGGTTGGGCACTCAAATGTTTCCTTTGAGCTGCTTCAATTCCACCTTCCTCATAGAGTGCAGCCCCTCACTGATGAGGGCATGCCATGCTGGGCAGTCCTGTGCCAGGGTCTCCCATGTTGCACAATCAATTTTAAAGTTCTTCAATGAGACCTTCGGGATATCTCAGTATGGCTTCTTCTGACCCCCTGTGAGTGCTTGCCCTGTGTGAGTTCTCCATAAAACAGTTCTTTTGGCAAGCATACATCTGGTCTTCTAACAACATGCCCATCCCATCATAGTTGCCCCCTCTGTAGTTGAATGTCAGGCTGTTTAGCTCAAGAAAGGACCTCAGGGTCTGGTGTCTTCTCCTGTCATAAAATCCCTGGAATTTTATGGATATTGGAGCTAAGGTTCAGAGAAGTCAAATGACTTTTGTTCAAGGTAACTCAGGTAATAAATGGAAAAAGCCAGGATTCAAACACCAGCTCTATGACTCCAATTCCAGCTGTCTTTCTACTATACATCATGTTGACTTCAAAGCTTAAATTTATTCCTACTTTCATCTCCTAGCTCATATGATCCAAACCTACTGATATCTTTTTGAATTTTATTTGCTATTTTACAATATCAGGAATATTAAAGTGAAGAATGAACTAAAGGGAACACACTGTTAAGGGACAACCAAAGGAATTTTATGTTTGTTTTATCCTAGAATGGGGGGGAGGGAATGAAGATCAAAGAAGGGAGAGGGCTGCTGCTCAAAGGTAGATGAGATGATAACTGACAACACAGAGAAGGCAGAGCTGTTCAATTTTTATCTTGCTTTTGAATTCTCTGCCAAGGAGAATGATCTTTGGACTGGAAAGTACAGAACAAAATGGAACAATATAACATTAGCCATCAAGATCGTGGATTTAAAACCTGTATAAACATTAGAGGCAATATAGTCCAATCTCCTCATTTTACAAATTAAAAAAAAAACAAGCTCAGGAAGTACCACTGGTGAGATTTGAACCCAGCTTCTTTGACTTTACCCCCAATGCTCATTCCACTATGTCACAGGAAAGACTAAGAATAGCACCAACTATCTCTGCTGAATTTGAATCACTTGGCCTAGATAAGCTATATCACAGTCCTGAAAGACTGTGAATATGATCGTTTAGCCACTGTCACTGGTACTTAAAAGATTACAGAGAACAGGAAAAGTATCACAGGATTGCAGAAAAAAAAGGATTAAAAAAAAAGTTTGAGAGAATAGAATTAGCAAACTCTGGACCAGTCAAACTGACTCTAATTCCTGGGAAAGTTCTAGAACATATTAAAGAGATCATCAGTGGTTAATATGGCAGAGGGTGAGGCAACACTAGAGTCTAGTTTGCCCATTATCCCTACTCAACAAAGATTGAAAAAACACACCAAACTAAATTCTTTTCTGCCAAGAAAAAATCCCAGCGAGTTGTTTTTTTCCAGTCCAGGGCAGCTTAGGAAGACAGAGAAAAATGTAGGTGGTTTCTAGGAACAAGGGCTGTCCAGGAATGCAAGTACATTACCAGCACTCATGGACAGAAAGAAGATCAGGATAGGATACCAAGGCAAGAAGTTCCAAGGCAGAAAAAAGAAGGCAGGAAGTACCAGAGAAGAAAGAGATCCCAGGGGATCCCAACTAGAAGGTGCAAAAACAAGGGTCTTCTGGCTGCTTTGTCACTCAATGCAGATAGTTCTGGACAGGTCTGGGTCAGAATGGAGAGCAGTTCTGAATGCTGGCCCTTGCTGTGCACTGTGGCTATAGAACACTGTTACGGGTTTTGTTTTTCTTGCCTTTTCAATGAATAGAGGGAAGGAGAGAACTGGGAAGAAAAATAAAAGTGAATGAAACTAAATGAGAAAAATGGTTAGAAATGGAAAGTAAAAATAAAAGTGAATTAAATAAGAAAAATGGTTAGAAATGGAAGTATCAGTGATTACAAAGAATGCCTCAGTTACAATAAGTCAGGAGGCAGAAGTAAAATAGTGGGACGAAATTCCGTCACCTTCTGCCTCTCCCCCCCCACAAAACTACTCCAAACTGATCTAAAAATGCATCAGACCAAGTCCTGATTAGAACACACAGATATATTATATTTATAGTGTTCCCTTGATTTTCTAATTTAGTAACTGCCCCAAAGGGAATTTAAGCTACTCTGGTATGACCTAATGTTCTACAATTGTGTTTTTAAAAAATCAACTTGACAAGAAAAGATAGGGTAGGCATGACTGGATAACAAGTTTGTGTGAACAAGATATGGGGCTTTTGGTGGACCACAAAGTCAAAATAAATCAGCAGTGTGACCCAGAAGAAGCCAACACGGTTATTCTCTCTTAAGCTGTTACAGCCAGACATAGCAGTAACCAAGAAAGGGAAGCCATAGTTCTGCTCTGATCAACTTATCTCTGGATAAAAATATGGAGGACATAAACAACAGGAGTCATCCAAATGAAGGTGACCAAAGTGGTGAAAATCAATTGAAGAAATAAAGATGTACAGTCTAGAAAAGACTTAAAGCAGAATGTGATGGATTTTTTTTTAATATATAATTATCTGAAGGGATGCCATAGGATTAGATATATTCTTCTTGGCCCCTGATGGGAAAAATCAGTGCAGATTTAGGATAAATGGGAGAGGGAAATTGCAGACAGCTGAGATGTCCAAATGCAAAATATGCCACCTTGAGAGGTCCTCCCTCACTAGAGGTTTTTAAATAGACTTTGTAGAATAGGTTCATGACAGAGATAACATCTGATATCTTTTCCAACTCTGATATTTTGTGAAACTGTATTTGACACCAGGATTTCTGTCTCCTAGTTAAATATTCTTTCCCTGAACCACCCAGCCTGCAAAATAGGAATGTAAGAGTTGGACAAATAGGAAGTCTCCAGGTTTTTATTTTCATCCTAGGTAAAACAGCCTTCCTCAGCTGATATGAGCCTTTAGTTATCTCCAAATTCATCCTCTTTTCCTCTAATATCATGGATTTCTCCTCTCTCCATTTCTCTCTTCTGTTTTTCAACATTCCACATTCCCTCCAAATTTTCAAGAAATCATAACCTGATTCCACTAGGTCCCATTCACCTCATATTTAAACCCCTCCCTCTTTTCAGATAAAACTTTAAAACAGGTGCAGACTATTTTGCCATCAACCTCTGATCACCTTGACCTCTTTTGCTGTTGAATTATTTGTTGTGTGTGACCCTTTTTGAACCCATTTGGGGTTTTCTTGGCACAGGTACTGGGGTGCTTTATCATTTCCGTCTCCAGCTCACTTTACAGATGAGGAAATTAAGGCAAACAAGGTTAAGGGACTTGCCCAGGTTCACACAGCCAAATTTGAAGTCAGGGCTTATTGACTCCAGGCCTAGCACTATGGGGCCACCTGGTTCAGCAGTGACTCACCTAGCTGCTCTACCTAATGAGGCAGTTGTAGACACTTTTTTACCACTAAAGGTGCTCAATAGAATCAAGTTGCTATTATCAAAGTGTTCCCTCCCTCATTACCCCATCTCCTGTCTCTTGATCTCCAACCATGCTTCTGTTCTTTCCTTCTCATTCTTCTCTCTCTGTACTTCTCATTCCCCTTCCCACATTCTTCCATTTACTCCTTTCCATCCCAATGAAATGACTTCTCCCTTCCCAACCAATCTTCTCAATTGTGAGCTCTGGTTCACTAAAATGAAAGCCTTTGGGTGGAATAAGATCCCTGATGGTCATTAGCTATCCTTATGTCTGTCCTCATGATGTCTTGCCCATTTGGTCTTCTTGTTTCAGAAAGGAGAAGCTGGGGCCATCAAAGAGAACCTGCCTTCTTAAGT